>NC_090265.1:1670099381-1670464381 GCF_040414725.1 Anabrus simplex
AGGCATACATACATACATACATACATACATACATACATACATACATACATACATACATACATACATACATACATACATACATACATACATACATACATACACACGTACATACATACATACATACATACATACATACATACATACATACATACATACATACATACATACATAACGGGATCAAACGAGGAAGGGTTCAGTAACAATATATTTTTTCCCCAGTGTAATAGACAGACTTTCCCAATACCAATTGTACTTGAATAACTGTGAAAGAAAAGTATATAAATTTTGTTTACATTATGATTATTTTTTACTTATGTACATCATAACAGCCATTGAATGAAGAATGTATCTCACATGTAATTATAAAATTAAGTTATATTTGCAATGTGATTACTCGAAGCATGTAGTATTAATGTCATGTTATGGGGCATGCTGTGAATAAAACAGTATAAATAAGTACGTACGTACATATATACTGCACCCTTGTATATATTCGATTATGGGTGCAATACATACACCACTTTTGTTACAAATAAAATACAGTTTGTTTTGTCACTGTAATTTTTCAGGATGGCCCAATAAAACACATACACACATGTATATATATCCAGAAACACACACACAAACAATTCTATACAACCAACAATGACCATACTCACTAATTGTTGCCTATTTACTAGTCTTTGTTCTTTTCACACAGCACGGAGTCAGGCTCGTTGGTATTACTTGGGAGACGATAATCCTGACAGACAGACCTTTCACTTGCTCTCGCAAGTCAGTCACCCCGTAAAGCAGCTGCGTGCAGACCGCTCGGTTTGAATACAGGGCTACTGGCCACACACCACACGATGCCTGTTCCTTGGCTCGACTCCAGAGAAAGCCAGGTAATTCACATAGCCAAATACAGTGAGCTACTTAATGTTGACAACCAAACAGCAACAGTTTAACAGTGCTAACCAGCAGGACAATACTCCTCACAACAATGACTATTAACACTGTTCCAATTACACTCACGATAGCTGCTCCAATAGCTTACTCTAGAGTAAAATGTAGGGATCACGCGCAGGTCTCCCCACCACGCTTGGCCGTCGATGACGTCAACATGAACCCTCAGCGCCTTGTCTTCTGTATGAGGTAGGCTAATACACTGCTGTAAGCTATTCTGTTTTAGCCACAAGTTAGAGATAAGAGAACTTCATTGATATTTTAACATCACCTAAGAAAATGCATTCCACTCCACTATTACAGTAGAGTAATACTAGGAGATCAAATACAGTGTGAATCCAGCAGCGTTTCTGAAGTATTTCGATCTGTATAAAAGGTTGTAACAATGCTAAGACTGTGATCGCAGTGGAATGGCCATTCCATATGTTCATGTTCTCAACACCTATGATAACAATAACAAGGGTCTCTAATTGTTACAGACTCGAACATTAAAGCTTGATGACTGCAAGAAATATGTCCGTTGTTACAAGCAGTATTGGGAAACTATATACACTGTCAACAACACAAACAGCAAATGTTAGGAAACAGTACAGTAAATGTTCTCCTCCAAGTGCCAGGAAATGACAAATTCCACGTTAACATTAGGTAGGCCATATTAATGAGCCTGTATATTAACATTCTTAGCACTGGTTTCATATACAACATAATAAACTGCCTTTCATAAAAAAAACAGGTTATACACAAAGAATAATGCTGATATTAAAACAAAAAGAATATCAAAGACACTTATCCATAGCATCAGTGGAATTTCTTTGCTTTTCTTCTTTCTTTATCGGTGTTGTATTAACTGAAACCCGGTCTCTTCATTGTCTTACTTTTGTTTAAAGCGTCCATTCGAATGAAAGAACGGCTTCTCACGAAGCAACTTGCAAGCTCATAAATTTCGGGGAATTTCTTTTTTCAGGATATCCGTAAGGTTTGTGATGATGTTAAAACCGTCTTTCAGTTCTTTCCCGTGGTAAAATTGAAACTACCGAGCTCGATAGGTGTAGTCGCTTAAGTGCGGCCAGTATCCAGTATTCGGGAGATTGGGTTCGAAACCCACTGTCTGCAGCCCTGAAGATGGTTTTCCGTGGTTTCCCATTTTCACACCAAGCGAATGCTGGGGTTGTACCTTAATTAAGGCCACGGACGCTTCCTTCCCACTCCTAGCCCTTTCCTGTTCCATCGTCGCCTATCTGTGTCGGTGCGACGTAAAGCAACTTGCAAAAAAAAAAAAAAAAATAATAATAATTTGGGACTCTTTTTGAAATTTAATTTCTACCCCTTGTAGTTTGACCTGTCTTTTCTCCGTAATTACTTTCTATATCGAGGTTCTTCTTCTTTATCCTAAAAGCTATGCAGTATAGCCAGTGAAGTCTTCAAGCAGCTCCTTGGTTTCACGACTGTCCTCGAGCTGTTTTACTAGATCTTCAAGGGCTTTAACGAACTCTTGCTCATCCTCCGATAAAAAATAGGATGTTGTGGGCTCAACGCTGGCCTCCAGACTGGCACACGATATCCGAGTTTTGATCGATTTCATCAGTACATATTTGGGTGTAATATTTCATAATCTTTCAGAGAACAGTTGGAAATTCTTATCGCCTCGGCAGCATTGAGGCTAGAAGCAATGATTTCACCTTTCGCGTCACAGCTGTCGGAAGCGGATCGTCATAAAGCCTTCCGAACCCACGAAGCTGAGAAAGATAGCTTTCGATAATGTCTTGATTACTTCTGTCACCATTTATTTACGTCAGTGGTTTTAGGGAATACATGAAAGTGTATGTTTCGTTCCTTCGCGTGCCTGCTATGATTTGTGCAACCTGCAATGGCATGACAAAGCATACTGAAAAGTGTACACTGTTACTGCTTTTTACGTTTTATCTCATAAAATAAATACACACGGTTTCTTATACACCACAGATATGTTACTATCGTGTATTATTAACACCTAGCTTCTGCGTGTACAGCGATTCTTATTCGAACTACCTCTATCTCATTCAGAGCAGATTCAACGCGAGGGTCCTGCGTGACGTCACAGCTCTGCTTTGCCACTGCGCACCTCTCTCGTGATCCCTACCTTGTATTCTACGTACCTTGCTCTACAACGGTCCTCAGTTCACGGAAGTACATACACACAGTATTCTGAAGCAGTATACAGTCTTCCGTTCCGTACGCTACGATAATCTGACTCCGGTAGGACACTGATGGCAGTCAGCTACCACAGCCGTCCTCAGCCCAGCGTCTCACTCGATACGCCGACACATCAACAAACCCTTGTTCAGATTCCGTTGATACACTGGCGACATCCAACACCCCTGTCGCTCCTCATCCAAAAACACTAAGTCCAACTCTCAGCCCAAAAATGATTGACTATTTGTGGCTAGCCTCTTTTTTATAGCTCGGGTGATGAGTACCGGAATATTCGCCGAGACGGAACATTCTCGTTGCACCGCCCAGAATGCACGCGGGTAAGCCAGACGAAGAGAACTATTATCCGCACACTTTATGTTGGTGCATTTACACCCTAGTGCTGAATCGGTCGACCTCGGCGATCTTCGAGATTCGTACTGGCAACCTTTGAAACACAAACTATGAATCGCTTAAGCATCGTTGTGCGACATCTGGCGTACACTTTACGTACTAGTACCGTTGTTGTTTACACAACAAAGCCAAAGTATAGAATTCATGCTAGGAACAAGATTCGCATCGAGAAATGTTTTATAATGTTATATAATGTGTATGTGACATAGTTGTTGGCTTAAGATGATAACGGTTTAGAAACTTCGTATCGATCGATCATATTCTCGATTCAATTCAGATTTCATTTTCCTTCGGTTGGTAGCACTATCGATACCGGGACACCTCCCTCCTTACTCCTCACCCCCGTACACAAATGCACCAACATAAAGTGTGCGGACTATACTTTCATTCACCGGGCGAGTTGGCCGTGCGCGTAGAGGCGCGCGGCTGAGAGCTTGCATCCGGGAGATAGTAGGTTCGAATCCCACTATCGGCAGCCCTCAAAATGGTTTTCCGTGGTTTCCCATTTTCACACCAGGCAAATGCTGGGGCTGTACCTTAATTAAGGCCACGGCCGCTTCCTTCCAACTCCTAGGCCTTTCCTATCCCATCGTCGCCATAAGACCTATCTGTGTCGGTGCGACGTAAAGCCCCTAGCAAAAAAAAATACTTTCATTCAGGGTGACTCAATTAGCACACACACTATTATATTCAAACATGAATGACCGAATTCCACTTATTGCTGTCTAATTACAAATCTCTCACAGTAGGACTCGAGTGAGGCAGTCTTTACATGGAACAGGCTATAATCCTTATTGACAAGCCTCACTTTAGCTTCGCTCGGCACGCTCAGTCACTCCACTCAAGCAGTATTGCACATATGAGTTTAAACACGTAGTCTGCTAGCAATCGCGACTCACGACAACTGTTCCTTGGGTCGACTCCAGACAAATCCAGTAACTTACAAAGTAAACACAGTCAGTTCAATTAACTTGCAGAAAACGCACCTGCTCCTCACGGTGCACTACTTAACACTTACAACTGAACAGCAGTCGCATAACAGCAACAACTCAACAGTGATAACCCGCACTACAATACTCTTCACAATAACGAGAATTAACAGTGTTCCAGGTATCCTCACACCAGCTGTTCCATACACTGAATCCACGTCGGTAGTACTCCGCTCAGTACTCACTACCTTGATCAAGCCATACCGTTTTTACCGACTTCACTTCTCTCAAAAACCAACTGAACAAGTCTTGGTTGTCTTAAGACATATATCCTATCATTCTATAATTTCTTCTGGTGAAATTTCACCAACTTGTTCTCCTCTCACCATCTCTTCATTTGTGACTCTATCTACCCATCTCACCTTCAGTATTCATCTATAACACTACATTTCAAAATCTTCTATTCTTTTTTATGAGTTGGTTATCGTCCATGTTTCACGTCCATACAATGCCACGCTCCAGACGCAAGTACTCAAAAACATCTTTGTAATTCCTACATTAATGTTCGAAGTGAATACATTTTTCATGTCCGCATTTTAGGTCCTCCTTACTTCTGCCATTGTTAGTTAGTTTGCTATCAAGTAACAGTATTCATCTACTTGCTTTAAGACTTCATTTCCTAATTTAACATTTACTGCATCACCCGACCTCCTACGACGGCACTCCATTACTATTGTTTTGGATTTATTTATTTTTATCATGTACCATACTTATTGTACAAGACTGTGTGCATACCATACAGCAGGTTCCGTAGATCGTTTGCACAGATAAAGAAAGAACATCATCGGCAAATCTTAGAGTTTTGGATTCCTCTCCTTTTATTGCGATTCTTTGATTCCATTTACCACCTGTCCTGTATAAACATTGAACACAAACATTAAATATAGAAACGAGAACAGATAAATGGAGTTCTTTTAGATGCCAGTAAATCTACCGACACGATGCTGAAATATTTGAGCACCTTCTGAGTACCTTCAAGTACCACCAGACTGAGCCAGGATCGAACCTGCCAAGAGGTCAGTTTACATTCCGTTAAATCGTGCATTGAAATTTTGAGGAAGAGACCACTATTCATTTTTCTTGGGACGGTAACCACGTTGTCTGAAAAAAAAATAGAGAAAATA
Source organism: Anabrus simplex (assembly GCF_040414725.1). Classification (NCBI taxonomy): domain Eukaryota; kingdom Metazoa; phylum Arthropoda; class Insecta; order Orthoptera; family Tettigoniidae; genus Anabrus; species Anabrus simplex. The sequence continues at coordinate 1,670,105,023 of NC_090265.1, forward strand.
ATCTGAATTAATTTTGTATCTGAATCATTCTTCCATGGTTCTTTTAGTTTTCCTGAAAAGTGGCTCGAGATATGGTCATGAACATGCCGTGCGCTAGCACGGCACGCAGGAAAGAACTTCTGAATCCCTTGTAAACCTTCCTGAGTTTTATTTCACGATTTACAATATATTTTTACGGTTAAAATGCCATTTTATACATATCAATACAATTTCGATTGGTATTGTTTGATTGCCTAAATCCTTCCTCTTTAGCCTTTCCAGTGGACAACAATTCGCTACTTTCTCGTACTCTTCAGTTATGAGTGTAACTGACGTCGAGTGGACAAGCTTCGACGAGGCAGCACTGTACGGTCTGCGTTAGCGAACTGTGAGTTGAGGTAAATTTCTCTCGACCATCAATCTCTTCGCCGTTCACGTATTTGAGTACTTGACGATAACGCAGTTTTCCTCAGTTGCCTGGCTTGGAGCCCGCAAATTAAAATAGTAATTTACGATAATTACTCATTAAGGGCTTGTTTACAAAAAATCACTCCAGAAGTAATTAATTTCACGAACAAATCTGTAAGTTAACATAAAGAATACGGAGTACCATGAGTTTGAAAAGCAGACTGACTGCTCAAGTACAATAGATGGCAGTGAACTCAACACAACAACTGTGTTGAATTAGGTATGCCAATACTTCGGACCGCTCCTTTCTTCTAATTGTAGAGTGTCTTCTCTAGATGTGTCCGACTCGTTGGCTGAACGTTCAGCGTACTGGCCTTCGGTTTAGAGGGTCCCGGGTTCGATTCCCGGCCGGATCGGGGATTTTAACCTTAATTGGTTAATTCCAATGGCACGGGGGCTGGGTGTATGTGTTGTCTTCATCATCATTTCATCCTCATCACGACGCGCAGGTCGCCTACGGGAGTCAAGTAGAAAGACCTGCACCTGGCGAGCCGAACCCGTTCTGGGATATCCCGGCACTAAAAGCCATACGACATTTCATTTTCTCTAGATGAGAGGGACGAGGTCAACACAGCTTGGGTGAAGTGACGCCAAGTTAAATGAGTCATTATTGATCCGAATATGCCACTCATCCCGAAATCAAATGTTTATATTCGCCCAGTGGCATTGTTCTAATAAACACGGACTGAATATTACATGTCATGAAGATTAAGATACTTCCATGGCCGTCTAGACCCAGAAGGCTGGGTCTTATCGAAGCTGAAGTTTGCAAGGTGCTCGAAGCAGCACAGATCACTGAAAATCTTGAAAGTGCACTCGATCTGAATCCCGCTGGCAGTCGACAACGAGGACGATCGAGAAGTGTTGACTCGACACACCACATGACGATATGGCCATGGTGGGAGTTACCATTCAAGACACTGCTGATCGTTAAAAATTGAAGTCGAGGTAATGTTAGAGGATAGATGTTCTTGAACATAACTCTTTAGATGATTCTGGTTCGAATTCGGATAACGACCAAATTTTCAGCTCATTCGTTTCAGAATGATGGTTTTAAACATTCAAATTGAATTAAATTCTTCAGTTCCGCTTAGATGGCAGAGTCTGTATGTTGCAGTGGAATTGAGCAATGTCTGTTCAATAGGTCCTATTTCCACTTCCAAAGAAATAAATAAGTATTTCGTCCACGTGCATTACAGTCGTTGAATACAATCGATTATGGGTACGTTTCATAAACCTATTATTTTACATTTCTTGCGCTTTTCTTAAGGCGGGAACGGCACGTTTTGAATAGTTGTAATTATTCTAGGAGTTAAGTTGTTATAAAGACTGAGTTGAATGGAAACCTACAACCTGTTTTCCAGTCAGTGACCGGGATGGAATGATTGATGACCCCATCTTGCGGCGAGGTTAGGAATTGTGCCGGCTGCCGAGGCCTGTCGCACTCCTCTGGGGTGTGAGGATATTTTAACACATGAATTTCTTAATTCAAGTCCCTCTCAACATGTTAACAGAACTGTATGGACTTTTTGTCCGTGTAGTCCTGTAATGTGCTCTGCACGTATGGCTCTCTCTTCTCTTTCTTGATATGGCTAAGCGGGTGCGGATGGCCTTGGTGAGTGTTGGGGGGTAGCCATGTTGGCTGTTATTGCCTGATCATTCTACGAGACGGACGTGCAATATAGTCTTCCGTATTTTTCCGGGGTTTATCCCGGTCTCCACCCCCTTTTGGGGGGAATTTTGTTAATGGTTTATTTATTTTACCTGTTATTTATCTACTGGGTATGTACATTTTATCCTTTTATGGTTTAATCTGCATTCTTCTCCAACCTCCCATCCGATTCCGGTATTCCTGTTAGTATATATATTCTAATACTGTAAGATGTGTCCTTTCCTTAATTTCATTACTGGCCCTTTTCATAAAACTCCTTTTTCTTCTGGTTTGTGGATTTAAATATTTACCATGGTCAATAATTTCCTGTACGCCCTTCCGTTTAGGAGGATTTCAAACTTGTACCTTTCCATTTGTAACTCCATATCCTTAATTACGCGGTTTTTAATTCTGCTTATGTCAGATACTACTCGTATTATATCATGTTTTATGGGAAAATTTGCCCAATTTCTTAGATTGAATTATTTCATCTTGACTTTAAATACTGAAAGCGTTTCATGTACACTGACTGACAGAGCAAATGCAACACCAAGAAGGAGTGGTCAGAACTTTATGCCAATTGAAGGGTAGACTGACGTCACTGAGGTATGCACATGATGTGAAATGCGCCGCTGTGCTGCGCACGTAGCGAACGATAAATGGGACACGGCGTTGGCGAATGGCCCACTTCGTACCGTGATTTCTCAGCCGACAGTCATTGTAGAACGTGTTGTCGTGTGCCACAGGACACGTGTATAGCTAAGAATGCCAGGCCGCCGTCAACGGAGGCATTTCCAGCAGACAGACGACTTTACGAGGTGATCGGGCTGAGAAGGGCAGGTTGGTCGCTTCGTCAAATCGCAGCCGATACCCATGGGGATGTGTCCACGGTGCAGCGCCTGTGGCGAAGATGGTTGGCGCAGGGACATGTGGCACGTGCGAGGGGTCCAGGCGCAGCCCGAGTGACGTCAGCACGCGAGGATCGGCGCATCCGCCGCCAAGCGGTGGCAGCCCCGCACGCCACGTCAACCGCCATTCTTCAGCATATGCAAGACACCCTGGCTGTGCTGTTCCAATATCGACCAGAACAATTTCCCGTCGATTGGTTGAAGGAGGCCTGCACTCCCGGCGTCCGCTCAGAAGACTACCATTGACTCCACAGCATAGACGTGCACGCCTGGCATGGTGCCGGGCTAGAGCGACTTGGATGAGGGAATGGCGGAACGTCGTGTTCTCCGATGAGTCACGCTTCTGTTCTGTCAGTGATAGTCACCGCAGACGAGTGTGGCGTCGGCGTGGAGAAAGGTCAAATCCGGCAGTAACTGTGGAGCGCCCTACCGCTAGACAACGCGGCATCATGGTTTGGGGCGCTATTGCGTATGATTCCACGTCACCTCTAGTGCGTATTCAAGGCACGTTAAATGCCCACCGCTACGTGCAGCATGTGCTGCGGCCGGTGGCACTCCCGTACCTTCAGGGGCTGCCCAATGCTCTGTTTCAGCAGGATAATGCCCGTCCACACACTGCTCGCATCTCCCAACAGGCTCTACGAGGTGTACAGATGCTTCCGTGGCCAGCGTACTCTCCGGATCTCTCACCAATCGAACACGTGTGGGATCTCATTGGACGCCGTTTGCAAACTCTGTCCCAGCCTCGTACGGACGACCAACTGTGGCAAATGGTTGACAGAGAATGGAGAACCATCCCTCAGGACACCATCCGCACTCTTATTGACTCTGTACCTCGACGTGTTTCTGCGTGCATCGCCGCTCGCGGTGGTCCTACATCCTACTGAGTCGATGCCGTGCGCATTGTGTAACCTGCATATCGGTTTGAAATAAACATCAATTATTCTTCCGTGCCGACTCTGTTTTTTCCCCAACTTTCATCCCTTTCGAACCACTCCTCCTTGGTGTTGCAATTGCTCTGTCAGTCAGTGTATTTTTACCCATCCGTTGGGAAAGCTAACCTTGAAAATGATGATCATTTATTGTAAAGAAGTACTGGTATGTAATGAGAAAAATGAAACCACCTTATTTGCGGTGATTTGTCTCATGTTTTGACCGCATGTCTTTATTTTTTGGGTCCCCTTGGTGACTATTGTTTGATGTTTTATTTAAGAAAAAAAAGAAAAGAAATTTGATCTGACTGGATTTGGTGGAGTGACACGTAAGTCTCGATTTCACGCGAGATCTACCCTGCATATTCTGGATTGATATTTTATTACCTGTTACTGATTTAATCCTATTCTTGTTCCGGATTATCTGCGATAATTTCTGTTGTAATGGAAATATTGAATTAGGGAGTGTGCTCTAGTCCCTGTGATCTTTGGCCTGATGATTTTAAGGTAATACCGTTGTTATTGGATACCACCTCTTTGGTTGACCTTCTGTGTCAAGTCTTTGTTTCTGCTGATTTTGAAATAATACATAGTTTTGTAATTGGGAGTTTTCACTCCATTGGATGTCATTGTGCTTTGGTGTAATTGACCTTATGATCAGTCCTTGTTTTAACATCGCACTTCTTTAATTAGTTTCGGGAATTCCGCCCTCGCTTTCCTGGTACGGATTTCAGCTCCTGTGATACAATACGGTATTTTCTCCGTACTAAGGTACTGGTTTCATTTCTCTCTTTATTTCCTTGTTAATTTTACCTATTACTTGTTCCTTTCCTTATCAAATATTTTTAAAAAAGACAACGCAGGTCATTCCACCTTGTAACCTTCATATTCCTTTCTTAAATTTGTGTTCCTAAAACTGTGTTATCCTTTGAGACAAACGTTGTTATTATACTCTAAATTTGGTAAGTTGATACTGATATAGAAGTCACGTTGCGTGATCCACTCCTAGCTCGCTATCCACTCATTTACCCATTGAGGTAAGTTTTGTACTTGCATGTTGATTTAATATTTGCCGTTTTAATTACCTTGGGATTGACGACACCACTGTGGAATTTGTGTTGTGGGTGTAACTGTATGGTGTGTCATTCTTTTCCTAACCTGAAATTAGTACTGGGTATCTTATTATTATTTACCTAGCCTCTGTGTCATCTTAATTTTAATTTTCTGCGCGCTCGTGTGTTAATGTTGTAGTATTTTTAATTGAGTGATCCGTACGTCACCGTGTTAAATTGATTCCACCTATATGTCCCACGTTACTGTGGTTATGTTGTATGTATTGTAACTTCCCCTAATCGCATGTCACAGGGTCAATGATTAATTACTGACAAATGAAATGAAATAATATTGGAGAGTTTTGCTGGAATGAAAGATGACAGGGAAAACCGCCTCCGCTTTGTCCAGAAAAAATCTCGGAACCCAGCGGTGAGAGGCCGACGCGCCACCGCCTGAGCCACGGATGCTACACAAAGTCTGAGTTATTGGTATTATATTTACTTGCTTGAAACGAACGTCTGGGTAATACTGTTGTTTACCAACTGTCAGTCTTCCTTAATACAGCTGGACACGTACGACTAGTTCCCCGGAGATATCCCAAGATAAGGAGAAGCACTTCGACCGACTTATTTACATTTTACTGTATATTCTAGACATCTCAAGATAAGGAGATGCAGTTCGACCGACTTATTTACTTTTTACTGTATGTTCTAGACATCCCAAGATAAGGAGATGCAGTTCGACCGACTTATTTACTTTTTACTGCATATTCTCATTCAAAGAGTCCTGTGAATCGCTATAAGGAGCACAGAGTTCCACGAAGATGTAAAAATAATTTCAAAAGCAGGAAAGACACATTTTAAAAAATCAAAGAGAATTATGAATTTCTGCAGGCGCATGTATCAAATGGCTTTATGTTACAAATTTTCCTGGTCATGAGCTGTGGTCTAGGAGTGAACACAGCAGCTAGCTGTTTGGTCAGCGCAGGTTCTATTTCCTGCTGTTATATCGATTTAAAATCTGGTCCGAGCAACTAGAACGAGATGTACTCGGTTTTACGTAGCGCTACTGAGAGGGGAAATGGGTCAAAATCCTACTCTACCCATTTCAAATATAATTCGCTGTGGTTAGGACTTCGACTCTAGACGAACACCGTGATAATACGCAGTGGCGTTAGGCTTGGGTCTGCACAAACATCCACCGCAATCACCTAATAAATTAAAGTAAATAAAACGTAATTTCACCCAAGTATCATTGTGAACAGGAACTTTTTTTTTTTGACAGTTCGTTAGAAGATTATTGTCAGGAGGTTGCACCCACCTGCAGTTGTTAATATTGCATTGAGTCTAGCACAGACATCTCTCATAACACGAGCATCACACTCCCTCTCAAAATGTTGTAAAAAAAATAAGTCGCCTTGACAACCTCTGTAGCTGATTACAAAGCAATTAGTAGTAGACAACTCAGTCATAGTTTCAAGACATATGCATGGCATTTTATCTGTTTATAACTCCTCCTGTAACTGGTTCTTCCACGGAACAATCGTTTTAGAAAATAGAACGTTTAAAGGACTGTCTAATAAATTGTTTTGAGCTATACAGATTCAACAAACTCAGCCCTCTAAACACGAATATGATGTCACTAAAAACATTAATACCTTTGCATCGCAGAAAGCATGTATAGTTTCATTAGACTCTGAAGTTTAAAATACTATAAAATCCAATAATAGAAGCATATACAGTAATTATTTATGTTGCACTTCTATTCTTTCAAAACATTTAACTTTCAAAACAAAATCCATTAATCAATTTAATCTTACGATAACTATTTCCTGATATGAACCGGATCCAAAGAAAAGCAGCACGATTTGCGCTGGGTTATTTCTGACAAACGAGTAAAAAAAAATCAAAGCCATCTCCGTACAGGCCATGAAGGCCCTTGGAGAGGTGGAAGGTAAAGGCTTCCACTATCCGTAACCTCGGCACTTGATGGGGTAGAGTGGTTAGCTCTACGCCCGGCCGCCTTTGCCCCCATTAATTAACCTGGTAATCATTTTTGGTGTAGGCTCAGCTAACCTCAGGGCCATGTGCACCTCCGGAAGTGGAAATCTCGTTTCTTAGATTTTACGACTTCCTGACAGGGATTCGAACCTACGGCCTTCTGGGCGAACCGAGCACGCCTTTACCGTCTCGGCCAGGCAGCCCCTTCTGACAAAAGAGTAATGTTACGAAAATGTTGCAAACGTTCCGAGCTGTCAGTGGAGAAATGGAATGACACTAATAGGCAAATAAGATTGAGTGGAGCTTTCGAAGGTAAGAATGATCATGTACTGAAAATAAAACTGGAATTCGGGAGAGCAAATTGAGATAAGTATTTACAGGAAGAGGAATTAGGGACCGGAAAAATGTGAGAACGGAATTTCAAAGCTCTTCGAAATCATTTAAGAAAGTGCTAGGTAAAAACTGGTACGGTATATGCCACCAGGGCGACAGCCCTAAATGCTGATCAAAGATTGATTGATTGACTGATTGATTGATTTATTGATTGATATTCATGACTGAATCTCATCCGTATGATTGTGTATATGTTTTATCTTCGTCTAGCCTGTCAACCATGTGTGTATAATGCAATGAATTTTTCGGGATATTGAGTTGAATATAGGGATTTTTTTCCCAAAATCAGAGGAACAATTCCTATGCGAAAGTGACCGTGCAATTAATGCCATGTCTTATGGAGTCAGTACCTGTGAGGAGTGGTCAGAGGTATAGATACTACGATAAGTCCGTGTAAGAAATTAGATTGATAGGTAATAGCAGGTTAAAGTTCGACGCGGAAATTAACAGAAAACTAATGTTGCCATTGATGCTTTCACGGTCCATACTTATAGACATGATATAGGCCTCTGGTCTTATGCCGTTTCAAGAAAATAAGGAGATAAGAATGTCTTCATGTTACATTTTATTTTCAGTCCGCCTCCATAGCGTAACGGTTAGTGGGTTCGATTCCCGGTACTGCCAGGAATTTAAGAATGGCAGGAGTGCTGGTATGTGGTTAAAATGGTACATGCAGCTCATTTCCAACGGGGGTGTGCCTGAAAAGAGCTGCACAACCTCGGGATGAGGACACGAGTTTACTTTTCATTTTATTTTCAGAAACACCTAGACTTCTTGTAACAGACAGTGGTTGACTAAGGTTATACAGAGAACTCAAACACCAAAAACCAACTGGTACGCATTCAAATTTTTTTCGTTTACTTTCTTTTTGAAGTAAGAAAGGCTGATAATCCGGCTCAATTTTTCCTTCAGTAAACATTCATCATTGTCATAAATATTTCTTAAATTTTCTTGCGTTCGCTTGTGCAGTTACAAATCGCTGCCCATGTGTAATGTTTTGTACACCCCTGGTTTACAGTTTCGTAACTCATAAAGAAGCTTCTGGCTGCGGTTAGATTTATTCTCAGTGAGATGCAGCGGAAGTTGAAGTGATTGCTTTGCCGGCTCGCGTTTCTAGACTAAGATTAGACTTGAGTATATAAAGTGGAGCGGAAAGCCCAGGTACAATTTACGGCGGTGTTAGAGATAGTGTCAGTACATACGTTACTCGGCGCACTGCCTTAATTCGTCATTTGAAGAAAAATTGGACGCATGCTCTGAACATTTTGTATTTGATGTAATGTAAGCTGAAAGGACCTCACTCCCTTCAACACACTTCCAAGATATAATAGAAAAACTATTTGAATTTATCCAAAATATTTTATGTGTGTGAAGTTATTTTCTCTGGAAAGAAAACCTCGGAACACACATTTAATCTGTCTTCTTAAGACTTGCTACTTCAATGAAGGCAGTGATTACAGAGCAGAGTATAACTGACCTATCGAAATTCTTCCTGCAATCGAAATTATGTGAATATAGTAACAAATCACGAAATTAGAAAGAATATTATCTTAAACGCAGAACCTCATACAGTAGCTGGATATTAACAGTACGGCAAGTCTGATACGGGAGCCACAAAATAGTAACACCAACTCCACGATAATAGCCAAACTTCTGTGATGAAACAGCACTGGAAGAAGAAAAGCTCATCAAATGCAACAATTTTCTGTAGTCTTCGTACCGGAAGTTTGTCCCTCGGGAGTTATTTTCCGTGCCAGACACCAAGTTGACTTTGATAAATGTCTTCAAAACAGCATCGGATGCGGGCGGGATCGAATTTGCCATATTTAGCTCAAAGAGGAACACTTAATATTTCAGCCACCCGCCCTGGTTCTCATTAATTGTGAACAGCTTCGAATTATTTATTTAAAACTTTTCAAATCAATCAATCAATCAATCAATCAATCAATCAATCAATCAATCAATCAATCAATCAATCAATCAATCAATCAATCAATCAATCAATCAATCAATCAATCAATCAATCAATCAATCAATCAATCAATCGCCACTGATCTGCATTTAGGGCTGTCACCCAGGTGGCAGAATCCTTACCATTGTTTACCTACAGTCGTAATATTCAAAGGTGAATTGTGACAGATCTTAGAGGAAGATTCGTTTACTGCCTGCCTGTGTGGGGAGAAGGGAATAGGGGATAAGGGTACCATGGAAAAGTGGGTGGATCCACTGCGGTTGCCATGGAGATAAGCCTGCTGGCCGGCTTGCGTTGCTTGGAGTAGCCAAACCTTTCACTTCAGAATTACGTAGAACGGGGCACAGCAGTCTGAACTAACGAACAAATGATCCGGAAGCGAAGAAAAGGAGAAATGAATGCAGGAATATGGTAACACACTGCAATGCCACGTGTAATGCTCCTCCTCCTGGCCTTATCTAACAAAACCCTTCTTTTAATATTATGGGTATAGAATTATATTATGGGTATAGAATTATTTAAAGGAAATTGGTTATTTATCAAACATCTCACTTAGTAAATTATTCCAATCCCTATTTCCTCTTCCTATAAACGAGCATTCGCCCAAAATAATCTTATTCAATTCCATTTTTATATTCTGTCTTCACTTCCATTTGTATATCTGTCTTAGGGAGAATCAATCGGCACAATGCAGTTCGCACATTGATTGTTGGAAGCCTCTGTAAACAACACCACTTGGAGGTCCGTGAAGAAGTAGGATCTCTTTCGATATAAATGGAGCCACAAGACGAACTGATAAAGTTGCCATCGACCGGGCGAAATATACAGGTATGGTGATTGATCCCACTATAAGATTCCGAGAAAAAATGGACAGCAGTCTCTATTAGTGTGTGAGGAGAAAAAGTACTTATACTGTAATAACCAAGCAGTAAGGATCTCAAAAAAAGAAAGTATGAGATTCCTAAATGGAAAGTCCTTGGGCTTATGACTGGCGCTGGGGAGACAGATCCAAAGGAGACGCTGAACTTCCCAAGGATAAACCAAATCCTGAACACCAATATCCACGCCATAGCGGACTCTATGTTGAAAATTTCAATGGTGATTTTTAGACACCATTTGTACACCCTGACCTGAAATTGGATTTTACTTTTTCCAATAAAATACGAAACAGAAAATCCGCTTGACACTTTTGATCTTAAGTTTTAACTTGAATTCCGTTGACTAAGAGGCCGATTTTTCGATTCCCTAGTAGGGGCGACTAACAGGTGGATTAGCTCTATGATCTTTCCTAGTTTTAAGAACTCCACTCAAGTCTATTCGTCTACTAACGCCATTGCAAGTCCCCTCGCAACTGAGAGCTGGGAATAATCAACGTTTGTCTACCCCTAGTCCCGTTTTCTGAACGCTGCTACAGAACATGCAAAGCTATTGTACCGATCATGCACTTGACTTATGTGAACAATGGACGTGGCTGAATATAAGGGAGTATTAGATAGTAAAATTCTCAGTAGTAAGCTCGCAGCTGAATAGATCGTCTGTCTGGGGGTTTCATTCACCTTGCGCTCCTGTAGTGAGATGTTTCTCTACAGTCAATCTACAATTATGTTTATAAGGCTTTATTATAGATTACATCTAATAGCAATTTGTTCTCACAACTGATCTCTTGTTACTGTAATTAGGTACATTATGACTGATCCCTATTTGGGCCCCATGAATGTTATTCGAAATCATAGCACCACAACAACATAGCACCGAATTACTAAAATCCATAATATGTACAATAGTTAATAATGTAAAATCAGAATAGCTAGTGGCATTACGTCGCACCGACACAGATATGTCTTATGGCGACGATGGGATAGGAAAGGCCTAGGAGTTGGAAGGAAGCGGCCGTGGCCTTAATTAAGGAACAGCCCCAGCATTTGCCTGGTGTGAAAATGGGCAACCACTGAAAACCATCTTCAGGGCTGCCGACAGTGGGATTTGCACTCACTATCTCCCGGATGCAAGCTCAAAGCCGCGCGCCTCTAACCGCACGGCCAACTCGCCCGGTAAAATCAGAATGACACCAATATACAGAAAATAAACTGTGATCGAGCGAGTGGCTGCGCGGTCTGCGTCACGCAGCTGTCACCTGCATTCGGGAGAACGAGAGTTCGAACCCTACTGTCGGCAGCCCTAAAGATGGTTTTCCATATTTTCCCATTTTCACGCCAGGCTGTACCTTAATTTTGGCCCCGGCCACATTGTTCCCACTACTAGCCCTTTCCTATTCCATCGCCACCATAAAACTTATCTGTGTGTGTGTGCGCGCGACGTAAAGCAAGTTGTAAACAAACTGCACAATCCCACATTTATTTTTAACATAAAAACGATGTAAACAAAAAGGAAATTGGTTAATACAAGAGGCGGTACAGAGAATGGAAGCTTATGAAAGAGCCGGAAGAAAAAATGAAACAAAATTATGTGGGAAATATCACTGAGGAAGGAAGGACATGATAAGACGATATGTAGGTTCCTATTGAGAGAGAAGGTAGTCTACTATTATTTATTTATTATTTAGCGTATGGCTTATACAGACATAATCAGTAACATACATATATACATATTTACAGCTGAGAAACAAAGCAACTTGTGCTTCACAATTGAATGTCTAATTCTTCGATCCAGCGTGTAGCATCCGGAGTTAGCAGCAGGATGTCATCCTCATCACCGTTGATAGGCTCGAATCCTACATTCCCTGACGATATGACGAACAGTCTGGTGAGGAGCTCCGCAGTCACAGTCTGGATTAGGTAGCTTTTTCCACTTATGGAGAGCGGCTCTGCACCGGCCGTGTCCTGTTCTGATTCTGTTCAGGGCAGTCCAGGTCTTGCGTGGTAGGTGGGATCCACTTGGAAGTCTGGGACCTGAGAAGAAGGTATGAAGGCGCACATCCGTTGCTGCTTCCTATCTACTTTTCCACTCATCATATATGCCTGGAATGCAAATAGAGATGTACCTTTGTGTAAGAGGAAGGTGAGAGAAGGGAATATGGATACGGAAGACGGTCTACGTTCTGATACCACGGGAAGGGGCATGGAGAGAGAAGAAGGAAACTAGTTCCGATCACTTAAATAAACCATTAGTTGCTCTGTATAGTAACTTTAGGTCGGGTACTCTCCAAAATGAGTTTTAAGGTTTAGTTTCCCAAGCACTTGGTTAGTGCTCAAGTAGCTATCCTGGGTCTGACGATTCGAGAGAAGGAAAACTAATTGTACACGGTCAAGGTGACTGAGATTTGAATGAGAAGAAGAAGAAGAAGAAGAAGAAGAAGAAGAAGAAATGGACCCGACTTTGAGGCGTGCACATGATCGTAAAATGCTCTGAAGGCATCTATATCTGTAATGTCAGAAAACCTGTAGAGTAAACCAAGGATTGAGGTGATCCTATTTGCTGTATGTGGCTACTAGATGCTTTAATGCGCTGCCTGGCCGAGGCGATAGAAGCATGCTCGGTTCACCCGGAAGGACGTGGATTCGATTTACCGTCAGGAAGTCGAAAATTTTTTTAAAAAATGAGATTTTCACTTCTGGAGGTGCATATGGCCGTGAAGTTCACTCAGCCTAATTCCTGGGGGCAAAGGCGGCCGGCGTAGAGCTAACCACTCTACCCCACTAAGTGCCGAGGTTACGGATAGTGGAAGCCTTTACCTTCCACCCCTCCCAGGACCTTCATGGCCTGAATGGGGATGGCTTTGCTTTTTACTAGATGCTTCAAGAAATTTAGGAAACAGTTTAAATTAATTGAAGAAAATTTGGCTTTTAATGTGTGAAGTTTCTACTGTAGAGTGCATGAATATAAGTAATTAAAGAATTAATTTCTATTTTCGTTTCTGTAGCTACCATTATGCATCACAACACTTTGACTTCCGTTTCTTTGTCTGGATTATATAGGTACTATTAAGTTACGTCATTAAAATGGGAAAGGGAATCTTAAATGAGGTTTTGGAGACACCCACCTCATCTCTCGTGCTGTGGGATGTCGGGTCAGAGGTAGAGAGGTACAACAATGGTCGGAGACAAGTTATGTGTGACGGGGGCATAAGGAGGAAATGTACATGTGAAATATTCACAATAGCAGAAAACAGGGGTTGACGGTTGGCGCGTATGACGGACGGGTGTGTTGAGCATAAGGTAATGCATGTTGACATGGGCAATTACAAGGCCGCTCATGGGGGAGAGGGGCCGCACAATCCCGAGTCGGTGACAGCTGAAGCCCTGCTAATTGCAAACCCACTCGCTCCACATGCATCATCAGCCCGCGTGACATAATCGGCTCCATTGTTTAGTGAACATGGGAGTGACTGGTGTAAACACTGCCTTATATTATGCATGACCGCTAGTTACACGTGCAAATCCATCACACAGACGGCGACAAGCATCGCCTAAACTAAATGAGTGGCTTACGATCAAAGAAGGATATATGCAATGGGATTCTTTTTGACGTAGACTATTCGTATAGTTTAATAACCGGAGGCTTAAAAAACATGAACGTATTAAAATCGAAATAATTTCTTGACAACAAGTGGCACGACGGATTTCGATACTTCATTCTAAAGAGGGAGAACCAACATACCCCATCTTGGGGTACTAAAACCACCGTGTTGCGCAACTAACATTTAGTGCGGTTCTGGACTCCGATGAGATAACATGACGTGGGAGGTGCCGTCTTCTTTGTATCCGAAAGTTCTATAAGTTGTTGTTGTCTGGGTCATCAGTCCATAAATTGTATTGATGCAGCCCTCCATGCCACTCTATCATATCGTCGCTCCACCGGTAAAACGTTGTATTCCACAAAGCTCTTCCTATCCATTATTCTCCTTAAGAATGGTCACGCCTCCCAGCCACATATGGATACGCAGTCCATCAGAACAATGTCCGTTGTGTTCGTGTTCCTATGCGGGCGAGTAAAGGAAAATGAACCTTACATGCATTATACACTAGAAGTGCGTAAATAAGTAATGCAAACATACATTCCCACAGTACTGTACAGTAAGGTTAATTTTCCTTTACACATGGGCATAGGAAAATGAACACAACAAAATTTGTTCTGATGGGCTGCATATCCATACATGGCTGGGAGGCGTGACCAGTCTGAAGGAGAATAATCGATAGGAAGTGCTTTCTGGAATACAAAGTTTAACCGGTGAAGCGACGATATGCTAAAAGTTTCAAACTATTCCTTCCTGCATATACTCTAAACGTTTTTTTTTTTTCATTTTCATTTCTTGGCCTACCCCTACGATTTTCCCCTCAAAAACTAAGACCATGTACTTTCATCTATCTCTTCGTTTACTCAAGTTCCGCGAATTCCTCCCACCAATTCGATTCAATATCTCATCATTCGTGATTCGCTCTGCCTATCTCACATCTAGCATTCTTCTGTGTAACACCGCATTTCAACAGCTTCTATTCTTTTTCTTTCTGAGCTAGTTTCGTCCAGGTTATAGTACAGATATAAAGGAGAGGGCGTAGGACTAATACGTCTCTTGTAATACCCCAATTATTAGAGTTTGGTTGCAGTGCATAGGACTCACAGCAGGGCTACTTGATACAAGAGCTGGAAAACATCCAAAAGAAAGCAACACAATTTGTTTTTGATGATTACCGGGTGAGTTGGCCGTGCGGTTAGAGGCGCGCGGCTGTGAGCTTGGATCCGGGAGATAGTGGGTTGGAATCCCACTGTCGGCAGCCCTGAAGATGGTTTTCCATGGTTTCCTATTTTCACACCAGGCAAATTCTGGGGCTGTACCTTAATTAAGGCCACGGCCGCTTCCTTCCACCTCCTAGACCTTTCCTATCCCATCGTCGCCATAAGACCCATCTGTATCGGTGCGACGTAAAGGCACTAGCAAAAAGAATGTTCTTGATTTACGACAAAAGAACAGTGTTACATAAATGTTGTAAAATTTTGGGCTGGAAAGACTTAAGAGTAAGGAGACGAGCTGCTTGCCTTAACTGGATGTTCCGAACTGCCAGTGGAGAGAGGGAGTGGAATGACTTCAGTTGACAAATAGGGTTGAGTGGAGCTTTCTAATTTAGTAAAAATCATATTGTGAAGATAATGTTGGAATTTCAGTGGGTAATTTTGGAGAAAATATTCATTCATGGAACGGGGAATAAGGGATTAAAATAATTTATTATGGGAAATGGTCGATAAATTTCCAAATTCTTTTAAGAAAAGGCTATGTAAAAAACTGATAGGGAATCTACCACCTGGACAACAGTCCTACAAGTATATCATTGATGACTGATTGATTGACTGGTTTTCATTTCCTTATAATGCTACATTCAGGACGAAAGCCTTCAAACTTCCTTCCAATTCCTACATCAATGTTGGTAGTGAGAACATTTATTTTTTTAAGAAAAGCCTTCATTGTTTGTGCTAGTCTGCATTTTATCTCGTTGTTTCTGCCATAGTTAGTTATTCTACTACCCAAGTAACAATAATCATTTACTTCCTTAAGTACGTCATTTCCTAATTAAATATTTCGTGCATCACCTGAATTCTTTCGACTGTACTGCATTTATTTTGTTTTGGACTTATTTATTTTCATTTTCTGCTCCTTCCCCAGGACTGTGTCCATACTATTCAGCAATTTGTCCACATCTTCTGCAGACACCGATAAAACAAGCAGAACATCGGTAAATCTCAGAGTTTTGATTTTTTCTGCTTCTATCGTGATTCCCTTTCCAAATTTTTCTTTGATTTTCTTTAATGCCTGTTCTATATAAACATAGAAAAGGAGAGGGAACAATGTGCAGCCCTGCCTTACCCCTTTCTGGAACGCTGCTTCTTTTTCCATAGTCCTCGATTCTTATCACTGCAGACTGCCGTTGTTTTTAGATAATCCTTCTCTCTCAGTAATTTGTCAGGATCTCAAATAGCTTGATCCAGTCAATATTATCGAATGCTTTTCGTAGATCTGCAAATTCCTTGTACGTGGGTTTGGCCTTTCTTAAATCGATCATCCAAGATTAGATGTAAAGTCAAGATTACTTCACAAGTACACGGCAAAATAAATCTTGGAATGAATATGCGAGAAAATTGTGCTGTGAAAAGAGCACAACATTTCTGTCCTTCTCAAAATCTTGAGACACTGATGCAAGTGTAATGGACTAGTATAATTTGGAAGTACTGTAGGTGTTATTATTATTATTATTATTATTATTAATATTATTATTATTATTGTTATTATGACTTGTGAGCTGTTTACGTCTTCTTCTTCTTCTGGTTTCCGAATTTGGCCGCCTATGGACCGCATTGAACTTAAGGCTTTCTCTTCTTCTTCTTCTTCTTCTTCTTCTTCTCCCAGAACCTCTTCATTCTTTCACTTCTGATCTTCCTTTCTTTCTCAGATATGACCAGTTTGGGTCTACATTTTGGTGGTTTCTCCTGGAATGTTTTGATGCTGTCCACTCGACTTCTAAATTCTTTTCTGTTGTGAACCATATCCACTGTAAGTCCACTTTCTGTTGCATCTCTTTTTACCTCTTCCACCCACTTCGTCGAAGCTTTTAGTCCAGTGATGTACTTGAATGCTTTCTTAGTTAGCCGTTTGTCATCCATTCTTTCTAGATGCCCATAGAATTTAAGCTTCGCTTTCACATGGTGACAGTGATTTTTTCGGTGTATTTATAGAGGTCATCATTTTTTCTATTCCTCCACTCTCCATCAGCATTTTTCTGTGGTCCTAAAATTTTCCTTAAGATTCTCCTCTCCTTTTTTTCGAGATCTTGAAGCTCACCCTTTTTATTCATTGTCAGGCTCTCTGAAGCGTAGAGACCCTCTGGCTTTACCACTGAACTGTAGTGTCTAAATTTCGCCTTGTAAGATATTGCTCTTTTGTTGTATCTGTTCTGGGTTAACCTGTAAGCCAATTCTAGTTTTCTAATTCTTGCCCTAATCGCCTCTTTATCCAATCCATTAGGTTCTATCCATTCCCCTAGATATTTAAATTTCTCAGTTCTTTTTACAGTCCCATGCTTCACTTCTAAGTATCTCTCCCCTTGATGTCCATATCCATGTATTCAGTCTTCTCATATGACACTTTGAGACCCGTTTTCTCAGCAATCTCATGTAGAGTATTCAGCATAATTTGGGCATTTTCTCGGTTGTGAGCCAAGAGTGCAAGATCATCCGCGAAAGCCAAACACTTAATTTCTATTAGTACTATTATTATTTACGTAGTTAAGTACGGCCTTTATTTGGTCAATTGCAGTCGTATAATTTACTATTTGTGTGTTGTATGATCTGTCTTGTGTAACAAAACATGTGAGGTTATGTTACGATAAGTCTGCTGTATGTATATTAATACGACTGCATTTAATGTAAGAACTCGTAAACAATTTATTATTACCCGTAAGTATGATGTATAAATCCAATGTAATGTTGTGCAACGCAGGGTGATAGCCTAGAACAACGCATCCTTGTCACTCGAGCTGTACAGAATGTTCTATTGATTTGTACATAGGTTATTGGAGGCTCGAGAATATACGATAATGTATGTTGTGTCATACTTTTCTAGAAGCCTGGCCAGGGTTGTTGAGTGATTAGCGAGTTGTTGCTAGTGAAGGTCGTTAGTCAAGTGTGTGAACTCATGTTCTGATTTTGTTGTGTTGGTACTAGGTTGACATGTTAATGTGACAGTCTTTTTCTTCTTCTTAGACTCATTTGAAGACGGAGGTTTATTAATGTGTGTGTGTATAATGTGTATATAATTTGTAAATAAAATAGTGTACACAACTGGCAACATCGCGTGTGTGCGTATTCGTGAATACGATAACATATGGAGAATAAATGGTTTGAAAGTTATCGTAAACACATTCGAGAAGATAGAAAGACTTGTCGGAATTACAAAATGTCTTATGATTTCCAGTGTCGAGTGTCAGAATGTTTATCGGAATCATCTGGAAGTTGAGGTGGCCGTGCGTCGTAAGCCGAGTTTCGCATACTGTTGAACACCAACTGAGCTTATCTACTGCCTAAGTGGGGGGAGGGGGGTGATTTGGCATTGAAGATGAGTTTATTTATTTACTTACAATCAAATAATATCAACAATGTATTTTCAAACGCCTTTTTAAAGATATCTTTCTCTAGATTAACCTATATCCATCATACAGAACGTATTCTACGTAATCACAACGCGGGAAAGACGTATTTAGCATACAGCAAAGTCAGAGATCTCCGAAGTTAAGCAACATTGGGCGCGGTCAATATTTGGATGGGGTGCCACGGGAATGGAGGAGCGGAAAGGTACTGGCCACCCTACCGTACGTAAACTCCGGCTCAGGCATACCCCTACGGAGGTACGGAGCTGCCTTCGGGTAGAATACATCCTTACCTTAGAAAGTCAGAGAAACAAATAGAAATGTGCATGATTCTGTACCAGATTAATACGGTGCACTCCAGGTAAGCCAATATTAGATCATAATTAAAACAAAGAACTTTCGAGAAAATATGTTGTGGATCTATATGCGGAACCAGCTCAATTCGTCTGGACAACATCCGTTGAAGAAGAAAGATCGATAATTGAACAAGACACGATACCCATAGAAGAGTTTGAATCCTGTCTGAATTCAATTTACGCACAAACACCACGAGGAATTAACAACATTTATGTTGAACTAATCAAGAATTGTGGGGAAATTACGCTTGAACAGAATTCAAATTAGTAGCAAAATGTTTTGAAAAAAAGGAATATGTTCACAAGAGAATTACACCACAGTTATAAGTCCAATTCCAAGGAAAACTGTACCTGTTGATTGTAGTGATCGCATCATTAAGCTAATCCTTCACGCACCTAAAATGTCTCTGCACATATTGAAAAAACGAATGGTGTTCTCTATCGTGCAGTGCCTGAATGACACTCAGTTCGGATTTCGTAAAGCCTCATCAACTCGTGATGACATTGGCTGCTCATGTTGCCCAAACAACCTCCAGATCTTCATGCCTTAAGCCTCCTCCAACGAATATTCTCCTCGTGTTCACCTCCCTGTTTGTACTATCAACTTCACCACCTCTCACCGAATCACAATTTCAGAACACGGTCAAAATCCGTTATCGATACCACCCGACCGCATCACAAGGTACACGAACTCATTTGTTATTTCATGCACGACAGTGGAATATACTACCAGTCTCAAGCGGAGGGGCCCCACCTGCAAGTTTCAGGTGACGTTGTCACCAATAGTTGAAGTGCTGGCTTATTATTCTAATGTCTACTGATTTCTTAATTGTAGATTATCCATTATTCAATATGTAATGATGTTCTGAATACTAGTCATTTTATCACATGTTTGCATCATCATCATCATCGTCATCATCATCATCATCACTGTTATTATTACATCATTATTGTTCTTTTGTTCGTAATGCCCAATTAAAGAGTACGTTTGAATTTGTTAGCTTGGTCTGAGTGATTCTCCTCCCAAAATCTCTTCGCAAATTCGCTGTGTTGTTATATGCGTTCTTCTTTCTACTGTTTTCCAGTGTTCTTTTTAGCTTTCTCCACGAATGCGCCATTTCCAACCAGAGTTCCAAAGGCTTTACAGTTTTTGATGATGTTCTCTGTAGCATTTATTTTTTGTAAATTCCGCTTAACTTTTTCCAACCAGTTGATCCTGACTTTGAGTAGATTATAGTAAATCTGATACTGTCCATTCTACAGATGTGACTACAGAATTTTATGCGTCTGCTACGAATGGCATCAGTAAACTTACCTGTTGCTAGTGGCGTGCACTGAACCCCATCTACTCCAGCGTTGCTGGGAGCGGGGCGGGGCTGTGGGCCCACCCCGACAGCAATTTACGCCTACAGGCCGGCTAGCTTAGGTAAAGCATGTTAGTTTTAATACTTGACACTCGAAGTGTTCATCACGGGGCGTTAGAGGCTGCAAGAAAAATGTCAACATGTTAACAGTATAGCCACTTGCACATCGTCTTGTTAATAAAAATTTTAGCCAGTTTATGAAACCAATTGTAATACAGAAGACTATACTTTAATTTTGGATTTCGGAATGTGTAAAGTTTTTCGAGTAATTCATCGATTGCCACAGAAAAATATTTAGATTGCCCAGTATGAACGCAGAGTTAAGCGCGAAGTAAAATAATTATGTATTTGGTTGTCTGCGATGGTGGTATACAGTGAATTTTTTGTAGTGTTCCTCTTGGATTATAGGTGAAGGTTTCGCGAGTTCTGTGGCATTCTTCATTAATATAACACACGTCGTGATGAATAATTTCCCTCGATTGTCGTGGATGTGCGTACGCTAAGTAAGCGAGTGAAACTAGAAAACTTCGTCGAATGTACTGTAAAATACCAGTTATATTTTGCTGATTCAGGTTAGATTAGGCTTTTTAAGTTAAAAAATAGTCTCAGTGTAATTTTGGGAAAACCGTGACTGTACTATCACGAAAAGTCACCGGATGGAACTGTAAGTACATTGTTTAAAATCTGCTATAGATTAAGTTACAATGGAGTCGTCACTGCCATGAATATCAATTTGGAAATATGTGCGAGTGTGTGGTTGAAAATATTCCTTAAGACCTTTCTCAGGTAGATCCTTCCACGAAAAATTCAGCCTTATAAAATGGTAATGTTGACTTTACAGAGTGCGGTGGGGGCTACGATTGCTTACATATAAAAAACATTTTTGCAGCTGGGGTAACGAATCTGTTCACTGCACGCAACTGTCTGTTGCTATGTACAGGTCTGTAGATCTTCTTTCATTCATATGCCATTTACATGAACGAGACCATAACTTTTCCTAAGAATGTATAGTTCTTGCTTCCAACTTCCATCAATTATTATTTTAGAGTGGCCTCCTAGAGGTGAGTTTGAGGCATATAACGATTCCTTCGAAACAACTTTCTTGTAATGCCTAAGTTACGCATTGCGCGATATCACCTCTTTATTGGTGATTTTTTGTTACTCTGTACGCTTTCTGGAGTTTGGTTTTATGATGATGATGATGATTATGATTATGATTATGATTATGATTATTATTATTATTATTATTATTATTATTATTATTATTATTATTATACTATTCTCCATGTATTTATAAGTCTAACAATGAATAACGGTTCCTCAACGTGTTTATTTGGAATTCAAAACTGCAGTACGGTTATTACTGACACGTCGCATTTCCCTCTTGTAAACATGTGAATATTTTTCAGGAATTCACAGTAAGACTTTGAATTGTTCTGTACACATAGGAAGTGGAGTTTGTCAGTGATTGTTTCCTTTAAATTACTTTCAGACTGTAATGAATTTGTAAGTAAGAGTTTGAATTACAACACTTGATCTATAATAAAAAAAGTTCCTGAAAATCCAAAACTTAATGTCCTTATTTCCAGGAAAATCCGACGTACTGCCGGCAAACTGATAATATTTTTCCTTTCAGTGTCCCAAAATTATTACAAAATTACAATCACAAGGAAGTTATCGTGAAAAGCTTTCAAAATGATCACTTGTGTTATCATCTATTAAGTTTTTTCTGGCTATATGGAAGAGAATATATAACGGTCTTAATTTTGCTAGGTAAAATACATCTAGACTAAAGTAATGTTATCTAATCTAGTAGTAATAGTAGTAGTGATAGTAGTATTGAATGTAGTAATAAAAATGTATCCATTATGCAACGCAGAAATTTTAACTGATGGCGGCGCCAGTTTCTTGATTGCTATCTCAGTATCCGACAGCTCAGATTGATTGAACAATTTTTCATTAATCAAATATAAATGAATCGTTCAATATGCGGTCTCGACAACATTTATTGTTGAATATTTTTATCATTAATTCAGTTCCGTGTAATTAATCATTTCAGAAAAATGGGTGCATTGAAAATGTAGCTTTTAATGGATCGCAGAATTGGTAAATTGTACAAGAAATAATGGCATGGAAAAAGCAATCTATTTATAATATTGTTTTCGAAATTATTCCCGCAATACGCAACTGATAATAAATATGTTGTAATAGTATGAAAAGAAAATTCAATTATGTATATAAATAAAATCGTAACGACCGTGTGTCTGTACATTGAACTATTTTGGTGAAATTTTCATTCATTTATCGTTTCAGGTGTAATAATGACCATCTGCATAATTTTAGCTTCGGTGTCTGTTTGTTTGTCTGTTTGTTTTTCTGACTTGTTATAGCTTGAAAACTACTGTATATATTTCTACCAAACTTCATATTTAGAATCCACCTGTCATTGGGTAGGTGTTAGTGCCAATATTGTTTCTAAATCTCTCAATTGACTGCTGATTTATACGAAACCTAAACCGTAATTTTGCACTCCCACAAAATATACGTAACCAAACTGAATGGAAATCTACTTGCCTTAATGGAAATCAATTTCTGAACCTTTTTCTCATGAGCATCATTTCGATACGAGGATTAATAAGCCAGATATCATTAACGGAACCTTTTTCGGGACAAGACCCACCGGACTTATTGTAACTCAAGAGCGGATCCGTGTAAAACCTATTTATTATAAGTGGAAAACTACTGGAGATATTTCAACCAAACTTAATGTTTAGCATCAACGTGCCCAAAGGTAGATTTCAGGTCCACAGCATGTAAAATTTCCCGAATGGACTGGGGGTTTATAAGGAACCGGAACAGTGATTTTACTCTCCCACAATATATACAAGACCAACCTGACTGGAAATCGACCAACCTTGATAGAACTCCATTTCTAAAACGTTTTTCTCGTGTGCATTTGTATAGGAGGATTAATACGGGAGATATCATTAAAGGACGGTTTTTCAGTACAAGTCCCAACGGACATTACCCAAAAGGTGGTGCGTGTAAAGTGTACTTCTTATAACTTGAAAACTAGTGGAGGTATTTCACCCAAACTTCATATTTTGCATCCACATGTCCAAAGGTAGGTTTTAAAGTCCATACCATGTCAAATTCTAGGAATGGACTGGGGATTTATAGGGAACCGAAACTGTGATTTTACTCTCTCTCAATATATACAAGGCTAACCGGTCTGGAAATCGACCAACCTCGATGGAAATCTATTTCTTTTAACTTTTTTCTAGTGTGCATTTTTTCGAAAGGATTAATAAGAGAAATATCATGAAAGGTCGGATTTGCAGGCTAAGTCGAGCGGACATTGCCCAAAAAGTGTTGCACGTAGAGAACATTCCTTATAAATATAAATAAAATCGTAACGATCGTGTGTCTGTACACTGACTATTTTGGGGAAATTTTCGTACAGTTATCCGTTTCAGGTGTAAAATCGACCATCTGCATATTTGTTAGCTTCCTCATTTTTAGCCCCCCTCCAAAGCAAGATTGCGGCACAATCTTCCAGACGAGATAGAATGTTGAAATTTGACAAAATTATATGTCCTAGCATGTAACCGACGGAAACGTTCCAGTATCCTTAAATTTTACACATTTTACCCCCGAAATATAGCGAAATATTGAAGCAATTTTAATGTCGGCGCAGACCTTTGTTTCGAGTGGGTTATCATGCTTCCTGCAACGAGATAGACCAATTTTGTACTTGGTTTGAGCATACCAGCATATATTGTAACCTTTCCAAGGCATCTGTACATAAACCAGTTACCATTGTTCATAAATATGACGTTAGAATGGAGTACCATCGGTGAGCTTCGAACTCAGCCCGGTTTGTCGAAGCCTCACCCTCCCCTACTGGAATAGTTCGCTAGCCGAGTCGGTATCGCATTTTCGGGTCTATGGACTGTCCAATGGGGCGGTAAGTCCTTTAGTAATAGTCTCTATAGTAGGGGGGAAAGTTAATTATGAGAGGAATACCATTTCATTACTAATGAGAAGAAGGACAATATCTTGTATAATAAATTTTTACTTATACTAGTGAAACACACTATTTACATGAGTATGCCATACAAACACCTTACATATATTAACTTGGGTGATCTTAACGTTTAAATGTTCGGTAGTCTTTTCTACACTTCATTATACGTTTAAATATTCAAAATTAAGAAGGCGCTCCCTCTCGAACTATTACACTACCGGTACCTCAGACTTAGAGAGGCGTTTTCTCTCTAATTATTTCACTTTACACTTACACTAATCACTTTACACACACATCTATTCAACATAGGCATACCCAGCTGTAATTCTGTTTGTTTGTCGAAAATTAATATATTCAACTTGCATCAAATTATGATATAAGTTTGCTAGTATCGTATGAATTGAAATAGGCACTTTACACTCCCAATCCCTTGAAAGTCGCGTTACAACAGTACTTTAAGTTATACGTTGCCAACTATGCAGTATGACAAACACGCCCATTTCATTAGGATTTTTATCAACACATATATCAGGACATTATTTACACAACGATGTTACCTATGGACAAGCATTTAGCGACTTCAATACCAGACATCATAAACAAAGTATTATAGCACTACCTGCAACCAATGGACAAGAATATATACATTTCACATACACACGATGGGCCGCAGGTGGTCTTATTTCACCTGCCGCTTCTGACAGGAGGCCTTACTGTCTCCTGCGATGAACTCAGGACCTTCTGAGACGGGGTATATCTGACCTGGAATTCCCTATACGCTGTGGATAATTAAAGAAATAAATTGGAGGGGTCCTTCATTTAATGCTCATTTGGAATCTCTGCGACGTTGGCTCTTTTTAAATTAACACGCGTAATCTTTGTACCGAAAAGGAAAGAAACTCACTACTTGTCTCTGTTCTATTTCACTGAAGAAAAACGCCTTCACTCCCCCGTTTAAAGGGGCTCATAAAACTCCAGCTGGGAGCTATCCGTGACACCCTTCCAGCGAGCGGTCTACTAGCCTTCTCGGGCAATGGCTCCACGGCAAATAATCTATTCACTTCTTTCAATACTAGCCACAAATGGCATCACATAAATCACGGCCCTATATCAGGCCTAATCAACATGTTCACATCACGAGATCCACTTCGTGTACATTACTAAAGAGTTCCGAGGGAACTTAACATTCTCATTTCACACTATATCTTATGGCTACCGCCTGTTCACCCCTTTCATTTCTCCTCTCGGTACATTGACTACGATGCAGATTTATTGATGATCTCCTGCCATCAGAGTTCAAGTTAACTTGCGTATTCGCGAACTAATTAGCGATGTAAGATATATACCCCAATCTCATGCTCCATTCGTTGTTCCAGCAGTTTTAATTTCTAGTAAGGAGGATTTCCTAAGAGCTTGTGAAGTACAAAAAAAAAATCAGTTACTGAGATATCTTTGAGGACTCCTATTGGCTGTAGAAAGATGATAACTGGAGTCGTTTACGTAGAATTATTTAAGCCCCTTTACTTGACAGTACTTCACACATAATTAATCTGAGGTCCTTAAACTTACGTCATGCATTATCAAACCCTTGTAAAAAAAAAATGGTAGTGAAATATGGTCGTTCCCAAACCATGAAGAAAGTATTCTATAAAAACCCAAATAAAAATGAAATTATAATTATTATCCCTCTGAAATGGCGTGCTTGCAGTCTACGTTACATCTAAGTGAAAAATTTACATATTTACAATGGGACACGACCTTCAAAGATATAAATAATTGGAAATGTACTCAGCCTTCTGGATACCACGTTCACAGCTTTACAGGGAGGCACTCCATGGATTTTAGACTGCTTGCATCACGTCATCGGTGATGTGAAGACCCATGATGACTTCCTGGCAGGTCACGAACATGACGGCTTGATCTGGTATGACGTTCTCGACGTTCTCTGCTACACCAGGCGAAGACAGCTAGGCGTCGGGTTCTCTCTAATATGCAGGCAAAATTCTGGCATTCAGATGGGCGTCGGCGTTCACTCCGGCGTTCACGTAGACATGTAAATGAGGGGAAATTTTCTCAAGTGAATACGTTAGTTTATCACACACCACAATTTGAACATATGGTTGGATTTGCTCAATAGCACGAGCATTCCAACCTAATGTCGGTAATGTCCCAGAAGCCCGACATTAATCCCTTCTCATTTATCTATTCTTCTTGTAGGCAGCGATTATAGGCCCAGAAATTTCACTAGTTTCCCTAGAGACGACAGTGGTTAGGCCACTAATGTATTAGCATTCTCGTATTCATGACACTTGTTCAGGCCTGTTCTAATGCACTTAGCCGTAAGTCGAGCTCTCACTGTACTGCGGGTTATTTTAACGTGGCGCTGTCCTCAATTAGTTCTAACTGAGCTGTTCACTGACTTTCTTGGTAATTCATATTGATATCAAGCACGTACGCTCCACCCACTTCGCTAAGTACGTCACTATATATGTTAACTGAGCCGTATTAACTTAGACACATAGGAGGCTTGATGTACGACCTTTTTTACACACGGGTATCAGTTATTACGGTTTCGTACCGTTCCTATTTATTAATTTGCGGCACACTGTACACGCTAACATCTCACTCAGAGGGTGATTATTTCCACATACTCACAGAATTTAATGAATCACTGTATTACACTACTCAAATTACAAGATTATTTCTTCACAAACGACTCACTCACAAGCCACGACGGAATACTACCGTACTGGCATTACAATAAGAACGCACTGGCTGGTGTCTCCTTCTCAGCTCATGAATATATAGGCGCGCTACGCTAGAGACCCGAATGCTGAGGGTGGGGGAAAAAATGCAATCCTTTCTCACACATTGGTCCGTTAATACGCAACGTACAGTAACGAACAGGATATCAAAATGTAGCTCTTGTATTCCCATCTCCACTGAGTGACTGTTATTAAAATAACTTCGTAGGTTCTGAAGCAATCTTAAAAGCGTCCTTTAGCTTTTGGCGGTGAATGATGACGAGCACAGGGGATTCCTTGTGTTCCCTGGTACGGCTAGAGTCCAACATCTGTTAGTCATTAAGACGCGCCCTTGTTTACAGCGCAGTTATCTCTCTGTCAGTTAAGTAGAGCACTTCTCGGTCTCATAATTATGCGTAAAATTCTCTGATTCAAATGAATGTTTGCGCTTAATTATCCAGTGGGTATTTTGCGATTTATGAAAATTAACAGAAATAAAACAGCTGAACGCGATAAGTTGGTAGTGGTGGATGAGCGAGGAAAACATGGTATAATGTTAGTTTTCACGTTGGACCTACTCTCTGGGCTCAGTTAGTGACCTAGATTCTTTGTCACGTGATAACGCGTATGGTTTCATCTCGCTCGTGGCGGGAGTGAGAGAGTTTCGAGTACAAGCGCTCTTGCACCGCCTTGCTGCTAATTACCAGCAACTAGAGCTGGGTCGCGCGACTCTGGATATTGCAACTCGAGTCCTGGAGAGGGCAGAAAAATTCTGACTTGGGCAGTTTTTATCGTAGAATGACGCGGAAAACGGCATATTTCATCTCCTGGATATCATGACATACTATAGGTGACGTTGTGAACGGTCACAATATGAAGTCCTATTTCAGTTTATTAAAACTTGTAGTGCGCTGGGATTGTACAGCAAATGTTCGCACATTTACCAGTTGCACAATTTCTATAATTACGTGTGTTGAACGTATCATTCATTGTAATCAAGAAAACGAGATCGTCAAATGGATGAACGACAATCAATATGTTAGTCTATTGTGTAATTGGATCTATTACCCTAGTGAATTCAAAAGGAAATACGTTAATAGAACTCATTTCTTTCATTGTAAAGATTTGGTAGACCCTAATCTCAAGCCATAAGTTATCACAATGTCATTTTAAGATGGCCACAATTTTTCGTAGGTCGCATGTCTTATACAAGAAAAAAGCATACTAAAAAAATGCTAAACTCAGGCACTTTATCCGAGTGTCCGTACGCAAGTGAATGGCTCAGAATGACAGGAAAGACTGGTCTTAGAGAAGCTGAGAAGTATGAACACAAGATCCTTCTGAAAATAAAGGGTCCTAAGGTAACAGAGGGGCAGTATACACTCCCAAGAAAAGAGGTGCTATACAGGGATTAGAAACAGCTGATGGGGTCAATAAGTAAACGACGCTACGAATATCTGTTCAGGATGAATGCAACCCGACTTACGAAGCAGATTTTTAATGTGTTGGAAAACAGACATAACGTCTCGGATAAATCGTTGAAGGAAGTAAAGACATACCTCAAGATCATGGGACTGAGTCAGGAGGACATCTCTAACCGATCAAAATACAAATAAGTGATCAACAAATTTACGGGCTCCTACGATGAGCATAAAGCAGAACAGGGGCTGGACAGAAGAGAGAAGACGGGCGGCTAGAGAAAGATGTAACGTTTTCGGGCTCCAAAAAACGCTTCAAGAAGTGCCTTATAGTCTCTAAGTAAGCAAAATAATAATAAAAGGAACGGAGAGTGTTCAAGCCAAATACGTCAAAATTTGGCCATTTTGTTTTATTCATGTTTATACTATTGCATTCCATAACAGATCGTTTGGTGTTGAAACAGAAAAAAAAAATCGAGCGGTGTAGTGACAAGCGATGGATAGTGAAACCTCATAAATCACTGACATATTTCAACACTCAATCATATTTCCTACTAGAGAAAGTCTATTTCCGTGCCATTTGTACCATGAGAAGGGTTACTATATTTGAAACAGAAAAAGAAAAGACTGTGATATTACCGTACTGGAAAGTTTTAAAACGGGGCGGGGGAGGGGGGATTGTGATTCATATCCAGTGGTTTATTTCACATATGTTTCACAGGCTTGGATTATTTCAGAAAATCCTTTTTAGAAATAATGCTGTGATAGTATTGTATACATATTGCATTTTAAACTGTGAGCTTATTTCGCTCGTCTGTCCACTGAAAATTATTTAGAAGAGAAAATATTTTCTGCTTTATGTGCAGTACTGTACCACTCTCAACAAATCAACACAATCAACGTTACTGGACATGTATTGGAGCCATTTCTCTGCAATCATTTTCCCTGCTAACGTTGCACAATTCATCTTGTGAACGCCGATCGCCATTCTTTTCTTCCTATTGTCTTTACACTCATTCTTTGGATGACTCGGACCTATTCTAATTTTAATAATAATTTTATTTGATTTACGTCCAACTAACTACTCTTTACGGTTTTTGGAGACGCCGAGGTGCCAGAATTTAGTCTCACGGGAGTTCTTTTACGTGCCAGTAAATCTGACGATACGTGGCTGACGTATTTGAACACCTTCAAAAACTACTGAACTGAGGCAGGATCGAACGTGCCAAGTTGAGGTCAGAAGGCCAGCACGTCAACCATTTGAGCCACACAGCCTGGCTAATCTAGTTTTCCTCCGACTAATAGGATGACCAGATTTTCTGATTTTCGAAGGGTACTTTAACACGCTATCCTGTGGTCCATGTAAATGATTGAATATCTTTAAAAAATCCTGCAAAATAAAAATGTTCTATTCTCAATGAAATTTACTAACGAAAGTATAAACATTGGATCTAAATCGTGAGATACTTACTATTATTTTTTATTGTCTGCGGTGAGGGTGGAATATTTCCTCTCCCACTTTCTGTTCAGATCACCAGTTTCCGAACCACGTCAGAGAAGAGGGTAAATTTTTAGTGATCTGAGAGCGATCGTGACTCTGAAGAGAATTACAGGTAAATGCGGTTTCAGTTCTGATATGTTGACCATAAAATGTAATCTGAATTACAACTCTCCTGTATTCTATGACTTCCTCCTCGGGAAAACGACACATTTTTGAAAGCAATGCATTCAGGTCAGAATAAATGGCTCGCTGATTGTCGAAGAATAATTTTGTTATATTGTGCCTCTAGAGTGTCTCTGAATGAAAAATTATGAACATAAGTAATGCATGTGTATGAATTTACAATCCTCCATCTTATATCTTATCTCTTGCTTAAAGTTTTCCTACCTTATTATTAACAGTTTGGACTATGTTAATTGTTTCGTTACATACCAAAACAACGCCATGGTTCTACAGCTCTAAGATGCAATATTATAATAATAATAATAATAATAATAATAATAATAATAATAATAATAATAATAATAATAATAATAATAATAATAGCGTATTACATCCAGAGAAGCCTGATGCAGGTCTATTTCTAGTAGACGGTCTATAGGCGACCTGCATGATTGTGAAGATGGGGCCCTATCAGAAATGATTTGACTATTATAATGTTGAAGATGGCACGCACACCTGAGCCATCTGAATTAACCAATGAAAGTTAAAATCCGCAAACCTGGTGGGAGTCGAACCAGCGACCTCTTGGACCAAAGGCCAGAACGCTAACCATTTAGCCCTGGATAAGGTGCATTGACCGCAAAGCCTAATCTGAATTACACAGTCCAGACGTCTACGACTTTCTCCTTGGACAACAAGACCTTGAAAGCTATACAAGTCAGAAATACGACCCGAGTAGATCTCGGCCTACCAAGCAACCGCTGCTCATCTCAGGAACCGTGAGGTGACGGGTACTCAGCTCCATATAACAGGACCGTTCGTTAATTGTAATCACGTAAGTTTAATGGTCCTCGTTCCAGCCCTTGGATCCAGGTAAAATCCCTGACATAGCCGAAATTCGAATCCGCGGTCTCCAGGTGAGAGGCAAGCACCTACTTCTAAACCGCGAGACCGGCTTTGTTATGTACCGTATCTGTGAATTTGCCTTGTGTCAATATTGACGACTTCATTGATCGATAACGCAGGTAACAAAAACCTAAGTCCGCATTTTACTTGACCACTTCAATCAATCAATCAACCAATCAATCAATCAATCAATCAATCAATCAATCAATCAATCAATCATGATCTGCATTCAGGCGGTCGTTCAGATGGCATATTCCCTATATGTTGTTTACCTATTCTTTTCTTAAATAATTGGCAAAGAATTTCGAAATGTATCGAACATCTCCCTTGGTAAATTATTCCAATCCGCAATTTACCTTCCTATAAACGATATTTACTCCATTTCTCCTCATGAATTCCAACTTTATCTTCATACTGTGATCTTTCCTAAGTTTAAAAAACCCAATCAAACGTATTCGTCTACTAATATCATTCCACGGGATCTCTACACGGACAGATTGGAAAATGCTGCTTAATCGAGCAGCTCGTCTCTTTTCTTCCAAGTCTTCCCAACACACAGTTTGCAACATTTTCGTACCGCTGCTCTTTTGTCGGGAATCATCCAGAACAATTCTAGCTTTTCTTTTGTTTATTTCGATTTCTTGAATCAATTAATCTTGGTTAAGATCCCATACACTGAAACCATATTCTAATTAAGGGTCATATCAGGACTTATATGCCCTCTTCTTTACATCCTTACTAAGCCTCTAAATACCCTCATAACCATGTGAAGAAATCTGTCACCTTTATTTACAATCCCGAAAGAAGTTCCTTCCTTACATTAACACTTAGGTAGGCCTACTTACAGAGATCTCCAGTAGGATCATTCACCCCACCAACGCAGTAATTTGAGAGGACTTTTCCTATTTATTAAACTTATAACCAGACTTTTAATCCCGTTTATCATCATAACATTCCGGATTACTCCTACGTTCTGGGCCTGAAAGCTCTGATTAGTATTAAAAGACAATAATTATCTCCTAAAATGATAATCCTCATCACAACAATTTTATTCCAATTCAGCTAAGCCTGTGCAAAGCCAGTGGGTATTTACAAAGTACGAAAGCCCATAAAATCTACGTGCTTGGAGGCATGAGTGGATGTGTTACCAAAAATGAGCTAATTTCCCCTATTAGTAAATAGGAGAGTGGATAAACAATCGAAGTGTGAGCAGTAAGGAAATGGACGCACGTTACATTTCAAAAGCTATTATCCAGTAAAGAGGCAATCTAAAAGCTCACCATTATGTCCCCCCACTGTGAACATCGCCGACCGGAAGTGCCCCGGGCCCTCTGACCACCAGTTCCGTGAATGGCATGTTTTCCCTCCCCAAACATAAAGCACATAGGACGGGAAATGGTAGAAAATTCAATACCGTATAACGCCAGACCAAAAAATAAAATGCAGAGAATGTCAAAATATATCACACGAATAAATCCTATCACTCATTTTGAAAGCAAATATTATTGGATGTGTGTATTGGCGCTTGAATAACGTATGGGGGTAACTATGATGGGTATGTTGTGGGCAGTTCAATAAATAACGCGAAGCCATCATTGCTTTCTCGTTCGTGCTGGTCCAATATTTCAGAGAGAGTTTTGCTGCCGTTCCAAGCTTCATAGTTTAGCTCTATTTCTGCATGCCTGGACGAAAGCCGTGCTATCATCAATCGTTTTTTGAAAAGAGGGAGGACTTATGGAAGCGAAGGCTGGTTGACAGATGTGCTATGAACATACCGTGGCGCTGCAGGGAATCAATCAACGTCTACAGTACCAGAGAGAGAGAATAGTTAATCGAACCCTCCATATACAATATGCGTAGCTATATAAAATGAATAAGTGAAAAACATGCATCACTGTCAAAACATCCGCGGCTTGAAAACAAGGATGAATGGCTGTGTGGGTGAAATACAGCGGCACATGATGTTCACTGCGTCCTTCCCAGGCCACAGGTGGTACAGAGGCTTCTTGGGTGACTGACTATGTCATAGCGAGAAGTTTCTCCCAATCAGTGAGCAGTGAGCAGAGAGCTACGTCATGATGTGTCCGGCACTTGTACTAGTAGTTTGTACCAGTCCTTGACGGGTTAATTTCGGCACTTGAAACAGTAGTGCCACTCAGCGGAAGAGAAGGAGCACACCTCAAACAACAACAACAACAACAACAACAACAACAACAATAGTGAATCAGTGTGTGACATGCCATATGGCGTCTCCTGGACTTAGGCAACACCTCATGCGCCTCATTAGCACTCCATCTACCTTATTTGCGGTACTATGATAAGATAAATTTCATGTGTTGGGTTGGCATCCCTCCCAAGAAGCCAGGTGGTACCAACTGTATACTGGCACTTCATTATAGACTGTTATGCCTTCAACGTTCAGTCTGCAATCCTCTGTGAATTAACTGAATGCCGACGCAATCGATTAATTGTAACTAGCTCTGTTATCTCGTTTACTTCTATACTTCTTATCTTTAAATAATTAGACACTGAGTCTAACCACTGTCGTCTTGGTATCCCTCAGCTTCCCTTATAATATCCTCCATGGTCGAATACATTATTCGCCTGGGCAATAGTCAGTGTGAAAAATTTCTGATATTGGACATTACATCGTAAATAGTAGTAGGTACACTTATATTATTATTAGCGGCCTATTATTATTATTATTATTATTATTATTATTATTATTATTATTATTATTATTATTATTATTATTATTATTATTATTATTATTATTATTATTTGTAAACAATTGTAGGGTTATTATTACTCATTTTATTTTAATTTATTTGTAGGTATTATATTATTGTACTTAGGAAGCAAATTGTTAATTCATATTGTGTATTATAATATCGTCGCTGGAAAGGTAAAAGGTTGTATTCCACAAAGCTCTTCCTATCAATTATTCTCCTTAAGACTGGTCACGCCTCCCAGCCACGTATGGATTTGCAGTCCATCAGAACAAATTTTGTTGTGTTCATTTTCCTATGCCCATGTGTAAAGGAAAATGAACCTTACTGTACCGTACTGTAGGAATGTACGTTTGCATTCCGTATTTACGCACTCCTAGTGTACAATGCATGTAAGGTTCATTT
This sequence comes from Anabrus simplex, assembly GCF_040414725.1. Taxonomy (NCBI): domain Eukaryota; kingdom Metazoa; phylum Arthropoda; class Insecta; order Orthoptera; family Tettigoniidae; genus Anabrus; species Anabrus simplex. Next base: position 1,670,139,083 of record NC_090265.1, read on the forward strand.
TCGTTTAATCATCGACTTAGGAAAACGAACACAACGAACATTGTTCTGATGGACTGCGTATCCATATGTGGCTGGGAGGCGTGACCAGTCTTAAGGAGAATAATTGATAGGAAGACCTTTGTGGAATACAACCTTTTACCTTTCCAGCGACGATATATATTTTATGTCCTCCATACAGGGTTGGCGTCAGTAAGGGCATCCGGCCGTAAAACAGTGCCAAATCCACATGTTCAGCACAGTTCGCACCCGCAACCCCACAGGTGTGGGAAAAGCGGTAGATAAAGAAAATAATAATAATATATATTTTATGTACATTAAGATCGCACAGTAGCATAGCAAATTTTTCAGTCACTTTTTATTTATTTACTCAGTATTTTAATATTTCTATTTTATGTTATTTTGGTACTCACTGGCTAAGCGTAAGACAGGGACACGTGTTCCTAACTTTGACAGTTAAAATAAACCATAATTATCTATCTATATACCTATCTATCTATCTATCTATCTATCTATCTATCTATCTATCTATCTATCTATCTATCTGTCTATCCATCCATCGATCCTCCATTCGCCTCAGATGCCCGCAACAAGGAAGCCGGTTTATGTGTACAGCTTCATCAGTCGATTGCATTCCTAACTTAGCCTTAATCTCTTCATTCAGTGTACCATCCTACAATTGTTCCCACCTGTTTGTACCAGAAATTGTTCTCTCTACTTTCATGCCAGTTAGTTACAACGCATGAATAATATATCCTCATTCCACCCAGCTTTCACTTCCGTAAAGCAAAGTTGGTCTGAAAAAAGACCGGTCTAAAGATAGCTTCATTCTGGAGCTGACTTCTTTCTTACAAAATACTGTTGATCGCAACTGCGAACTCACTGCATTAGCTTTGCTAGTCAGAGGGGGAAGCATTGGAACAATTTACGAAAATAATCGAGAAATGCTACTATGTGAATTAACGTTATTTGTATAGAAATTAACTGTTGTTATATTTCATATTCACAAGAACGTATCACTTGGAGGACTTATGTCTTGCTTTATGTATTATCTCCGTTCTTATCTTAATGGGCATTATACACCTATACGCTACAAATAAATCACGCTTGGCTCTATCACTTCCACTTTCATACATAATTCATGACAAGATACAAAATCACTTGTATCCATTCCTCACATCATATGGGCTCAGATCGAGAACGGGGAGGTTTCGATATTCACTTCGCAAGTTTACGGGAACCCAAGAACGAGAACGGGAGCAGGAACTTCGGAGTAAACTTAACCTTACAATTCTCAACCAGTTGGAAGTTGAGTATATACTTTCCAGCTTTTACGAGTTTTCAGAGGGAAATTATAATTTAAAAAGTAGTTCAGATTTATATGGATCGCTCTGGTCTCTGCTGTTTGTGTTTTGATGTTACCTGACAGATGAAACCATGCCTCATTTGTAAACCAAGTTATAGAGAGAATATCTGGACTTTGAATAATAAACCCCTGAAACCATCGACAATAACGTATTCGTTTTTCATGATCTGCTTTTTTCAATGCTTGCGTCATATGCACTCTGTAAGGTCCCATCCCAGATTCATTCGCAACTCTCTGACATGTGCCATACGAAATGCCTGTCTTCTGGCTCAATCGACGGAACGACTTCTTGAGAGAGTTCTGAAAGCGTCTTCGAGCATTATCAGTAATTTCTGCACTCACTGATGGTCTGTGTTCACCACTGTCGCTGTTGAGTACACCAGCTGTCTCCAGGTTCCTTACAATAGATAAAATTGTTGCCTTTGTTGGAACATCGCGCACAATGAATTCTCTTCGGAATGTCCGCTGCGTTGTAACCAATGATTCTGTCGTCCAGTATGTTTTCACAATACAAACACGCTCTCGAAGTTGCCATTATAAACTGCCAGCTAAAGATTGCGAACGAATTATTAATTTGCCAACAGTGCTGGTTATTATTACGATAATCTTCAAAATTGTCAACAATGGGCAGCGGTGCTGATTCTCTCAGAGCCACTGAGATCATTAAAACAAATTTCCAGTTCCTACGGGCTTTAAGAGGGAAATTATGACCTATTGGGTAATCGATTCACAAACGAGTCCATTCATTTCGTACACTGAATCGTGATTCATTCATTCTTTATCACTCGTTCAGAATCTACCCATCTCTAATATAGTGTCCTATGTGTTACACTTTGTATTTCTACAGACTGTAAACTTGAAAGTTATATGTTGTTGGATGATGATTAATACAATGGAATATCGCTGCACGCCTTGGGTTGTTACTTAGTTCATAGAAATCACTATTATTATTTATTTCTTTACAGCGTTATGCCCATCTGTGGAACGCGATAGAACTTATTTTTCTGATGCTGATGTTTTCTTCTCCCAAAATCTCTTCATCTGGGCGCTGAACATTTTCCTCCCTTCTTCAGTCCATGGTTTATTGGTCCTAGTATTTATTTTTTCAGCAAAATGATGGTTGTTGACTGCTTTTTTTGAACTGGAGTCGATCTTAAACCATTTCCTGTGGGATGCCAGTATCCTGAAGGTCTTTTTCTACTTCACTAAGCCAATTATTGTTCTTGACTTTCACTGAGAGAGCAAGGTTGAGAATCCTTTTGTTGAGTCCGTCATGCTTCATTCTGAGAATAAGGCCATAGTAGTTTCATAACTTTTCCCTGATGGTGTCGGTGATCTTTTCAGAATAGTGATAAATAGGGAGCGGATTTTTATGTAATTAAATATTTTTTCGCGTAAGTTTTAACGCAAGTTACGAAATTCATTATTCCTATTGTGCATCCCCAAGTGTAAAAACTGAATATTATTTCACATAAAAACACATATTTTCACATTTTTTAAATGTAAATACATATTTTAAGAAAATCTATAATAAGCACATAAATCGGCAATATTTGTTGATAAATAAAATTTAAAATGCTTCTGTGTTATAAAACAATGCTCATATTTTCATTTTACGATTACGGTATTGTTTTAACAGTGTATTTAACATAATGTATCTGAATGTTTCGGCTATTTATGGACTTCCCTCCATAAGTTCTAAAACTTGCTGGTCACTGGCTACGTCGTTACATTTAGACAGCGATTTGATTTGCTGCACAAGATGTTTCCTTGCATGATGTCATTCCAACTCTTTATGAGTCAACCCTCTCGGATTTTGTTTATAGAATATCAGCGAAAGGCAATCACGGAGAGATAAGGTGACGTAATTCCGTTACGACATGGGAAACTCGGATGAATATTGCCCCACCATTAGGTAGTGGAATTTCATCACTCCTAAGAGTAAGGTTAGCTGTTCGGGTCCATATATCATTCCCATGGTTGTGTGATTTTGTATGGATTTATAAGAAATATTTCCTTCAGTGTACGCTGCTATTCTTTTTATTGAAACAGTGATTCACCGTAAATGCGTGTGTCGTAACCTGCAAAATAATGCCAAAAGCGAAGTCGAGTACAAGGTCGCGTCTTCAACAATATGTAGTGGAATTTAAAAGCATTTTCACTACCGATGGAAAAGTATTATTTTGCCAACCGTGTGGTAAAACAGTACGTGCAGATCAACGTTCTCAAGTAATCCAGCATTTGTCTGGAAATAAGCATACTGCGGCTGCTTCGCGTGTGCGTTCGCGACAATTACTAATAGCTGAACCAGCTACTTCAAATGCAGGCCCATCTAAATATTCCCAGTATTATTTACATGTGTGCAGAGCATTTGTTTGCGCCGACATTCCTCTTGGTAAAATAAATAATCCGGGACTGAGAAATTTCCTAACAAAGTACATTAATTTTGAGCCTCCAGACGAATCCACATTAAGGAAAAACTATCCCCCAAAATGTTACGAAGAAACTTTACAGAGAATTCGGGCAGTATGTGATGGCGAAAAACTGAGCATTGACGAAACCACTGATTCAAGTGGCAGAAAAGTAGGAAATGTTGTAGTTGGTGTGTTGAAGAATGACAAAACTGCTTGCGAACGTTCTTATTTGCTAGCGTGTAAAGAAATGCTTGCTGCAAACCATATCACTGTAGCTAGGTTATTCAATGAAGCCATGCACTTACTTTGGCCAAAAGGTATAAAATACGACCATGTATTGCTTTTCCTTACTGACAGTGCAGCTTACATGAAAAAGGCAGCCGAAGGCCTTTATGTGAGCTTTCCAAAAATGATACACGTAACTTGCGTTGTTCATGCTCTACACAGGTTATGTGAAACTGTGCGGGCTCAGTATCCTCAAGTGGATAAATTGGTGTCTAATGGAAAAAAGGTCTTCGTAAAAGCACCCTCAAGAATCGATCTCTTTAAAGAGAAAAACCCGGATCTTGCGCTTCCTCCTGTGCCTATTGTTACGCGGTGGGGTACCTGGCTTAGCGCTGTGGTATACTACGCAGACAATTTCGAAAGTTTTGCATCCGTTGTGAACGTGCTAGATAAAAACGACGCTTCGTCAATTGAGATTCTTCAAGAGATACTAAAAGACAGCTCTTTGAAAAATGATTTGGCGTTTATATCTGCCAATCTAAGCTTCTTGTGTAAAACTATAGACATACTTGAAAAATTCACTAACCTGTTGTCCGAAACAGTGAAGGAAGTGCGCGCTGTTGAAAATAAATTAGATTCACTCCCGGCTTCGCAGGTACAGGGACTGTTAAAGGTCAAATATCAAAATTTGTTCAGGAAAAACAGAGGATTTCAAACAATGTGCCAAATTTCTAGTGTATTAGAGGATGCTCATGTTGGAGAAATTGATGGCGTTATTGTTGGTGACATTCCTCTCTTTAACTACGCTCGTCTGTCTTCCTGTGATGTGGAGCGATCGTATTCGCAGTATAAGGCGTTCTTTAGAGATAATCGGCATGCATTTGTGATGGACAATTTGGAGATGACCTTTGTTGCTCACTGCAATTCTGAGACTACTTCTAGAAACTAATATTCCAGCGTGTGATGGGTGAGTACGAACTGGTACTATTTTTTCAAAGATGATAGGTTGCTTTTGCCGTATTTAAACAAAACATTACATTTAAAAAAATAACCATTCATAATATCTACTCAGGCATATCAAAAATTAATATACCATACAGCACGTTTCCATACACAGACACCATTTTGCCTTAAGGAGCACGTTTGGTAGCACCATATTCTAATACAAAACATTATACTTATTTATTTCTTGAGCGCGAGTAGTTATGTGATATTTAAAGGAAAATAATTTCAATTTTTTATCACATATTTTAAAGTTTTTCATCACATAAAAAATAAATATTTTTCACATTTTTAGCACATAAAAATCCGCTCCCTAGTGATAAAGCTCCTTGGACTTCCGTTTCAACCAGATTCCCTGTGAGTAGACGAGACCAAAGATTTCTCTCAATATTTTCTTCTCTAGTTTGTCTACTTTAAAAAGTATTAAAAAGTATAAAAATATATTTATAAAAAGTGATCAGCCTCCAATGATCAAGGTTTCCGAGGCGTATTGTGCCTCAGGTTTGATAACTGAGTTGTAATGTCTTAATTTTGCCTTCCCGGATACTGATTTTTTTGTTATATCTGTTCCAGGTGAGTCTATAGGCATTCTGTAATTTTGAGATCCCTTCCTTATTTTCTTCTTCTTGTTATTACTATAACTAGTGATTGCATACTGCTGCTACAAAATGAGATCAGCTCTTATGATTCATGTTTCTTACGAGTCTGGCTTCATTTTACGGCACGGTTTTTACTCATAATAATTCTAAATAAAAAAGAATGTTAGGAAACTGCATCCGAGATAAAAGAGGAGTGCGTTGAAATCTCGCGACAGCTCCGTAATGTATGGAGTAATAACAGCTCGTTTGGAACATGAACTGCTCAGTTTCCAGACTGCATGCGTGCTCTATAACATCTTGGGCGCCGACAGAGAGATGGCGATAATTGAAACGGAAAAGAGTCAGAGTGTTGTCAGATTTACAGCGCGCTTGTTCATTGAAGCCGCTAACATGAACGTTGACGGCAAGTGTCAGTAGCTGAGAACAGGCGGCTCTCAAGACACACACATGGGCGACAAGAACACAGTAAGACGTGTCAACAATGAGCAAGTACACATTAAGTAGTTCGTTCTTGATCCCTGCAAGATATGCAAGGAAGTGACAATCGAAGTAGTGATGAGCGATACCGTGATTTGCGAGGTGCAGTGTGATTTGATACCGTGATTTTCTGATATCAGTGATTTTTAACCGTGACGTGATCACAATCACTGGAGCGTCCGTGCTGCTTTTATAGAACTTAAGGGAAATAGACTAGGCGAAGGTTTACCTGACCCTGTAATAATTAAGAGGGGAATTCCTCAAGGCAGTATTATTGGACCTTTATGTTTTCATAATGAGATGAGTAAAGAAGTGGAATCAGAGATAAAGCCTTTTGCGGACGATGTTATTCTGTATAGAGTAATAAATAAGTTACAAGATTGTGAGCAACTGCAAAATGACCTCGATAATGTTGTGAGATGGACAGCAGGCAATGGTATGATGATAAACGGGGTTAAAAGTAAGGTTGTGAGTTTCATAAATATAAAAAGTCCTCTCAGTGTTAATTACTGCGTTGATGGGTTGAATGCTCCTTATGGAGATCATTGTACGTACCTAGGTGTTAATATAAGGAAAGATCTTAATTGAGGTAATCACATAAATGGGATTGTAAATAAAGGGTACAGATCTCTGCACATGGTTATGAGGGTGTTTAGGGGTTGTAGTAAGGATGTAAAGGAGAGGGCATATACATCTCTGGTAAGAGCCCAACTAGAGTATGGTTTCACTGTATGGGACGCTCACCAGGATTTCTTGATTCAAGAACTGGAAACAATCCAAAGAAAAGCAGCTTAATTTGTTCTGGGTGATTTCCGATACAAGAATAGCGTTACAAAAATGTTGCAAAGTTTGGGTTTGGGAGAAAGTAGACGAGCTGCTCGACTAAGTGGCATGTTCCGAGCTGTCAGTGGAGAGATGCTGTGGAATGACATTAGTAGACGAATAAGTTTAAGTGGTGTCTTTAAAAGTAGGAATGATCGCAGTATGAAGATAAAGGTGGAATTCAAAAGGGCAGATTGGGGCAAATATTATTTTATAGGAAGGAGAGTTACGGGTTGTAATAACTTACCAAGGGAGATGTTCAATAAATTTCCAATTTCTTTGTAATCATTTAAGAAAAGGCTAGGAAAACAACAGACAGGGAATCTGCCACTTGGGCGACTGCCCTAAATGCAGATCAGTAGTGATTGATTGATTTTGGTTTGTAGCTTGTGATCAGAAGGGGGCCTTATTATTATGACTACCTATGTGCGTAAATATTTATAAGAAAATCAGTCATGTAATGTGTTATATACATGCAGCTAACATTTTGGTTGCAGTACACAACAAGGCCGTTGCCAATTTGCTTCTAGGCGCACAGACATACTAATTTTTGCATCTAAGTTTGTCTTGAACATGCTGAAATCTAAACAATATGTCAACAACAACAATAACAACAACAAAAAATGTTAGGACCAACATTGACAACGGTCGTGTTCTGTAGCGTAGCCGATTATTTGATACTGTATGTGCTAGAAAATGAAAATGAACCAATTTTTTCTGCCACAAGTGAAAAATATAATGTTCGATAACTCTGTTCTCGGCCACCTAAAGGTAAGGTTGGGGTTGCCACTGTACTTTTCCTTAGATACAAAATCATTAATCACTTCAACAAGTATCGAAACATCATTATGATCCAAAAGTAAAAAGTTACTTGTTAAAAAAACTGAATTAATTCGAAACAGAGCAATTAAAACACACAAATGAACGCTAAATATGCCATTGAAACATTATTATTTACACATGCTTGTTAGTATTCTAGGCGAGCCCCGTGGGCCACAATGCAATTTGTACGCGCGCTAAGAAGTAATATCACACTAACGAGTCGACATGGCAATTTAATAAAGTTCACAAGTTCGGTATATGTGAGGGCGCGTTATAATCACATTGGAGAGAAACCTTGAAGTCACGGTTGATCACAGAGACGGCGTAAGAAGTAACAGTCGTTACTCGTCATTTTTAGATATCATTGAAAATATCACAGATTGTGAAATATCGCCCATCAAAAAAGTTTTTTGCAAGTTGCTTTACGTCGCACCGCCACAGATAGGTCTTATGGCGACTATGAAATAGGAAAGGGCTAGGAGTGGGAAGGAAGCGTCCGTGGCCTTAATTAAATGGGAAACCTTGGAAAACAATATTCAGGGCTCCCGACAGTGAGATTCGAACCCACTATCTCCCGATTACTGGATACTGGCCGCACTTAAGTGACTGCAGCTGTCGAGCTCGGTCATCAAAAAAAGTGACAACTACAAGTCGTGAAGGAATAATCGAATAAAAAATAATCGCTTATCGATTATTTCACTTTATTCGGTTATTCGATTTTATTTTCCATCCGATTATATTTTCGATTATTAATTCGAAAGGAATTTCGAATGAATGAGGCAATCAAATAGTGAACATTTTTTCCATTCGATTATTTTTTATTATCCATCCGAAACTCCATTAGAATCAATGGGACAATCCAATAGTTATTTTTGTCATTCGATGATGTTTTTGATTATTCATTCGGAACTGCATTCGAATGAATAAGGCAATTGAATAGTGAATGCTTTCGAAATAGTCGATGTTATTATGACAGTTAATTCACTCATTAAGTTTCAACATTTGGAGATACGTTTGGATTAAGGCGTATTTCTAATTTTCGCTAGAGTTCATCTATTCGCTTATTTCAATCGATTATCCATCCGGCACAATTAAAACATGACACATCCGAATATTCTATTCGATACAACTGAATGATATTTGAAACTCATTCAATTATTCTATTCGATTATTTGTTTGATTATTTAAATAATGGGATTGAGGTTATCCGATTATTTAAAGTATTCGATTATGCCATCACTACAACTGAACTCATTCGATTATTTTATTCGATTATTTATTCGATTATTTAAATAATGGGACGGAGGTTATCCGAATGTATTCGAATTATGCCACCACTACAACTGAACTCATTCGATTATTTTATTCGGTTATTTATTCGATTATTTAAATAATGGGATGGAGGTTATTCGATTATTAAATGTATTCGTTTATGCCACCACTACAACTGAACTCATTCGATTATTTTATTCGATTATTTAAATAATGGGATGGAGGTTATTCGATTATTAAAAGTATTCGATTATGCCATCACTACAACTGAACCCATTCGATTATTTTATTCGATTATTTATTCGATTATTTAAATAATGGGATGAAGGTTATTCGATTATTAAAAGTATTCGATTATGTCTTCACTACAACTGAACTCATTATCCGAGGAGGTTATTCGACTATTAAAAGCATTCGATTATCCCGTCACTAACTACAAGTACTACTTCTTGCACTATTACTACCTCCATTGTATTGTCCTCCTTTGAACCCTTAAAAAAAACTTAATTTTATGCTGGACAATTTCCGACAAAGGAGTAATGTTACGAAAATATTGCAAATTTTTGGGTTGGGAAGGCTTGGGAATAAGATGTAGAGATGTTCAACTACAGTAAGTGGTGTGTTCCGAGATGTCAGTGGAAAGTTGGCGTGGAATGACATTACTGGATGAATAAGCTTGAGCGGAGCTTTTAAAAGTAGTTGGAATTCAAGGGGATAAATTGGGGTAGATATTCATTTATACGACGAGGAGTAAGGGAATGGAAAAAATATCGAGGGATATGTTCGATAAATTTTCAAGTTCTTCGAAAACTTTTTAGAAAAATCTAGGTAAAAACTGATAGGGAATCTGCCAATTGGGCGACATCCCTAAATGCAGATCATTGATGAACGATTGATTGAAAACCATACCATGTTAATTCCAGGACACAAACAATACTGTGGGGTCGCAGATGACCCCCACCTGAAGGACTTTATTTACGCAATTGAAAACCTACAACCTGTTTTCCAGTAATTGACCGGGTCAGGGATGGAATGAATGATGCAGATATAGGCTATTCGTACGATGGGGTCGTCACTCCCAAAGTGAGTTATTAATGAGTAATAGATGCTATGAAATGAGAATGGAGAGTGTTGCTGGAACGAAAGATGACAGGGAAAACCGTAGTACCCGGAGAAAAACCTGTCCCGCCTCCGCTTTGTCCAGCACAAACTTCATATGGAGCGACCGGGATTTGAACCACGGTATCCAGCGGCGAGAGACCGACGCGCTGCCGTCTGAGCCGGAGGCTCACCTATTCACGCAATTATCAAACATTTATTTTGAGATTTTATGTTATTTCTATTTTTATTGATCCAGAGTAAATTATATTTAAGAAAAGACTAGGTAAAATAATGATAGGGAATCTGCTACCTCGGTGAGAGTCTTAAATGTTTTCTTTAACAAGTTGTTTTACGTCGCACCGACACAGATAGGTCTTATGGCGACGATGAGATAGGAAAGGCTTAGGAGTAGGAAGGAATCCGTCGTGGCCTTAATTACGGTACAGCCCCAGCATTTGACTAATGTGAAAAAGGGTAACCACGGAAACCTATTTTCAGGGCCGCCGACAGTGGGGTTCGAACCCACTATCTACCGGATGCTTATCATCACAATACAGTACACTGTAGTTAATTCCCATCTCGCAGTGGCGTAAAATTCGAGCATGCAAGGTCTGCAATGCAGGTAGCCGCGGCACTTACGGGAGCCTACAAAGACTTCCGCCGAAAATATTCTGCTCAGGAAAGGCGATATTACGATGTTTTTATTGATTTGCTTGAAAATAATTATTTTTGAGAGCTGTTAAGTACAGGAATTGTTAGATGGTTACGTCTGTCTGCAGTTATTAATATTGTGCTGAGTCTAAGAAAGGCGTCTCCCATAACATGAGCAGCACTCTCCTTCACAATTTGCCCTTTTTAGTTTTCATCTTCTTTGTCCGACTTTTGTCAGGAATCATTTCAGAGCTGAATAGACATTAACTACACGAGAGATGCTACCATGTCACTTCTGATAATAGACCTACTATGCTAATTGTACCGGGAGGTACACTTCTAAGCCGCACATTTAAATCTTGCGCCTAAAAGAACTCCTCTAGAGGAGAAACTGTGAACCTGAAACTAGACCTACTTAAACCTTTGCTCAGAAGGTGTCACTACAGTAATTTGACGTAATTTTGTTATTGTGAAGTTACCAGTACTGTGGGTATTTCTACTTGTTTTGTTTTCCATTCATCAAGCAGTTTGGACATTCTCTCATGGATGTCACTACTAGAAAACGATGATCAATCACCCTGGTGTGAAGTGAAATAACTTTTTTGAAGAAGTTTTGTATTCATAAGGTTTTTTTACTAATTGACGTTCATTTATTTTTGGGTTGGCAATATTTATCTTTTCTTTCCGCCAGTTTTGAATCCAGCCAATCCCTAATTTTTGTAATTAATTTCCAACCAATCCCGTATTTCTCCTTCGACTTTGAGTGAAACTTTTGAATTGACCAATAAATTGAGAGGGTGGGGCTAGTTTATTCATGAAAGGTCTCGAATTTTCCCCGAGGGTTTATAAACTGCGGATTTTCACGTCTCTTGGCCATTTGATCAACATCTAACTAAGTGTGTGTGTGTCAAGCAGGAGGCGGGAGGCGCCTCTTTCATCAGGCAGCAGTTCTTCAGCAAGGTAATGGCCCATTAATATCTTTATTTCTTGCTAGCTCTGCGGTTTAACCCGAGGGGGAGGTCCGAAACTTTAACTATGTAACCTACTTTTCTGAAAATGTAATTTCTGCCGGCTTATGTAAAAACTTCATAAAGCTTTCACTGTAAATCGGGGATAGAGAGTGATGTACCCTCTCGAGCTCCCCCTCATATTGGTTTGAGGTGACTACGTTTTGTAACTGGTTTTCTTCCTTTCCGTAATGTCTTAATTTATTCTTATACGAGTCACCTCAGTAGTTTGGGAATAGCCCTTGTTTCATCGGCCTAGTGCCCCTTAGGTTTTAAGAAATCATATCTAGGAGTGCAAGTACTCGCCTCCATTCAATTTGTGTTTCGGGCCATTTACTTAACCTGTTCTTTTCTGCTACTACCCAATAGGTTGGGTACTAGATACCCCTGTTTCAAATTTTGTAATTTGTGCCGTGATGGCAAGTAATTAAAATTTTCTGATATTGCCTTGAGTAGGCTTGAGAACTGAGAGCACGTCAGCGCTTTTTCAAATGTTGCAAAAGTGCCTCTGGGAGGCCTGATATAGTAATTGCTGGAGCAAGGGCTCCAGGTATTAGGGGATTTCTGCCCTTAAGTAAAGTTGTGATCTTTGTAAATTTGAGCGTGTAGCTCAGGAAATGTAAGCGAGGGGCTTGGAGCCCAGGACTTGTAGAATCCACTACCTTGTATTTTACTTGACTCATTTCTAACTTGCCTATGGGACCTGTTATATTGTTATTTGTTGGTTTTTTTGAAATTCTTAAAAAAAGGAAAGAAAATATAACCTTTGTTAAAGTTTTAAATTCCAGTCTTGACTTTGTAGTTAGACCCATTCACTCCGGCACCTTCTTGCACCTCTGCTGGTCCACGGGTAACCCCGTAACACTAATAATTCCGCTGAAATTTTAATCTTGAGGCTAAAAGTCAACGTTGAAGCCCGCGTCTCCACTCCTACTGTATACATCTCGCTGAAATGTTGATTGTGGATAGAGCTCTCAAGTCAAACTTGTTGGTGAATCAATTAAGGAGATGTCTGTATTCTTTAGAGGAATGCAGCCATGAGTATGATCATAGTAGGTCTGATCTGTCATGGCGTCACCCGCGCCGCTATGTTTTGTCACCTCTTGCTTGTCTACTGCAGTCGCCGTGATGCGACGGTACAGAGCGAAGATTATATTTCATTCGTTTGATTCCGTGACTTATGAATACATTTTTTACATTCGATACATTCATTCAGATTTATTAGACTTTGCGTCTTGACAATATCACGCCTAAAACGCTCAGCCGTGATGGGTACAAAGCGATTTTCGCTAGTGATTTAAAGTCGCACTAGCATACCGAAGGTTTGAAGGTTTTCGACAATGCAGGAATGGGAAAGGTTGAGGCCGTAATCTTAATTAAGGCAAAGCTGTAGCATTTGCCTCGAATGAAAATAAGAAACCACTGGGCTGCAGATGCTGCACGACCTGACCCGTGGGGCCAACTCACCTATGGGTAACGTTCCTATTAAATCACTCCGTGTAAATTTCAATTTATTTACATATTTACATTTATTATATTAATTCTAACATTGAACGTTGTAGGATTTAAACGGAATTAATTTTTTGCGTACATTGCGCAGATCAGAAGCCTGGTATTTTGAGTAACTGAGGGAAAGTGGCAGGCAATGCGGGATGCTGTCACAATGTGTTAAATAGCGTGGTAGGGCAGATGGTTGTGTTGGAGGGGCAGGTGGGTTGCTGCTGGATACAGGATGTAAACACACTAATCCTATCTTTCTTCCACCCAAGCCCACCAATTACCGTGCGGTGAAAGGACATTGTCTGCGGTGAGGATTTTCTTCCACAATGAAGTCAAGGGCGTCTCTCCACACTGGATTACACCTCAAGAGCTCCTCTTCACCACTCTGACCAGGGATGACATTCCTGTTAATGAAACTCCCTGTTCAACATTTACGTTCTCCTTTCATCAGCCGAATAAGACCAGATTTGTTGAAGTTTATTTAATGCACAGGACAGCAAAGTTCGTGCGTAATCATTTCGAACCTAGAAGTAGCGATATGAGAGATGCTGATGGCTAAAAGGAATAGAACTCGATTATGATGATGTAGTCTACAATGCCAATAAGAATAAGGACAGCTTGGTGAGTGCTGAACATTCAATCCATCTGAGTACCTGTGGTACAGGAAATTTCAAATGGTCTTCTCCTCGTCAATACTAAACATATCTAGGGAACAACAGTATGTTTATATCATATTTTTGTTCAATCATACGTGCTTCGGGAACAACATAATTTTCTTCTTCAGCGAAAATAACGCTTTCCATCTTCAAATGACTTGATTACTTTAGTTAAAATCGTTAACAACAAACAATATCACACCTTATTCTTATACTCCTTCAAGTCATTTGATTATGAGAAGTGTAATATTTGATGAAGAAGAGAAATACATTGTTCTCGAGACATGTACGATTGAACAATTAGTATGAAATAAATGCAATATTGCCTCCTAGATACTTTTAGTATTGACAAGGAGGACACCATTCAGACTGTCCTGTACCATAGGTGTTTAGATGTATTTTAGTTAGTCAATGCGGACCAACATAGGCCATAAGAATGGTGAAATTAATCAAAGAACGATGCAAGTTTCGGCTATAAAATTTCTGTTTTATAAGCAGAACAGATCATTATCGTAATATCGATTCTGGGTCCAGATTTTCTTCTCCAGAATGACGTTGCTTCAGGAAGGGCACCCGGGCTTAAAACCCCAGCCAAAACCAAAATGAGCCTAATGGCTCCAGCGACCCCAGAAATATTTGGGATTAGCTGAAGAAAGTAGCAGTAGATTATTATTATTATTATTATTATTATTATTATTAATATTATTATTATTATTATCATCATCACAGTGAATAGAAATAGCAAGTAAGAGCGCTTAGACTCGCTTCGCAATGCAGCAATAGAGAAACTAGGGCCTACGATGCGGACAGTTGCCACTGCAGCGCAACGATCGCTTTGGCAGCATAGGTGGCATTGTTCATACCGGCTGCGCGCGTTTTTACTTGTTGCCACCTGAATGATTTTTAAGAAAATTAACTATATTTGGGAATATAACGAGTATAATCATGCCGTCGTGCTTTGTGCCATAATGCCGATCTGGTTACAGGTCAGATAAACAATTATTTTCGCCACCTGAAAATGAAGATCATTTCTCTGAGTGGAATAGAATATTCCCGAGAAACGACATGCTGCTTACTCGTATCTAGGATTTGCGAGTGTCACTTTTCGGAAGATCACATTAAAAAGATAGGTTTGTTTATTGTTAAACAAATAGAATTTCTGAGAATAAGGTGGAGCTTAAAACCAGGAGCTGCCTCACACATGTTTCCAATCTTGGTGTCCTATTTAAGCAAGACCCTGAAAATCCTAGAAACCCCTTTGGAACAAGAGTTATTCGAAGAGCACGTTCTCAGTGACAATATTGACAATAATAGCTTAGAATGTAATGATTTAAATTTGCCCTCTACATCCAAAACTTCTTTTCTTTAAAATGCTATTTGTTCGGGGCGTCGACCCATGTGGATCCTTTGTGACGATAACGTAAGAGTAAAACAAATTGATATCAGTTTGCCATGTACATCTAAAGTAGCTAATGGTGACGTTCATACTTCTAGATTTATTCTAAATTTGAGTTGAAATCCTTGGTAGGTACTTAATTAGAACCAAAAAGATATTAGCTTCATGCAGAACTAAATTGAAACAGATTTAAAAGAAGTTCAATGTGTCAAGTGAAGATGAAGATAGTCTCAAGTTCCTTAGCAAGAAATAAAAATGGGGACACAACATACCCAAAGGTACGCGCTATTATATGAAAATTCCGCAAAGGCCAACTTTTAGGAATAATTGCTACTCACGGTCTGGGAAAATGATGATGATGATGATGATGATGATGATGATGATGATGCTTGTTGTTTTAAAGGGCCTAACATCGAAGGTCATCGGCCCACTGGGAAAATGAGCCCACTCTTTCTTACGAGGGAAATCTCACAAAAGATAACTTAACGCTTCACTTAGCAGGCTAAATAGAAGAAAAAGCGACAAATATATCGACTGCTTAGATTGTGCTCGTAGTGAACAGCCACCTGAGCCTCCACCGGCAACATTTACCCTCATTAAAGGTTATGACACGAAGAAAGGCATCCTTCACCATGTGTGTTTAGGTTGCTATTGCAAGTAGAACAGGTCGTCTCAGAAAAATTGCAATGAGAACAAAATTCATGGGGGAACATGCAGTATTTTCCGCATGTTAGGACAGCGTAGACTCTATTGTTGCCGGACCCACCGACTTCAGATGCAGCATTAATCATGGATATGATCTTGTGGGAAAACTAGTGTTTCATTACATTAAGTGCCGCGTGTTCTTCCGTTGGGAAGGAAACAACAAAAGGGTTACTATCGTCCAAATCAGCAAAATGGTCCCGAAAGTTCACCAACTAATGCCTTCGCAGATGTGTTAAAACTTTTTGTGGATCTCTTAAATAATGTGAAATGCATAGTAATTTCAACTGTATCTTAATACTTCGTAAGTTATTTCAGATTTATTGATGTTCAGACCTTTTCAGGGGATAACATCAAGTCACTAAATTAGTGTGTAAACCAGTTTCCTCTATTCAAATATTCCTGGAATGCACACATATGGCACACGAAAGGAAGTACTTCAACGGTCAACCTGTCAAATGGAAGTTTTACCGTTTTTCGTTCGTCTACGATTTTGTATTGCCGCTCCCGCTTATTGCATTCACGCGAGCAGCGCCGTGCAGCCATAGCTACACTAGCGCAGTCTGTCGCCACCGCTTATTAAGTACGAGAGAGCACTCACTTTCTCTTTCCATACGCTATGTCAGCCATTCCCAAACTGTGGTTCGTGAACACCAGGGTGGCCGCAATGATAATTCAACTTCCAGTAGATACACCAGATAGCATGTTACACTCCGATAAAAATATAAAGGACTCGACCTTTTCAAGTGCGACCGGGAGGCTTATCTACAGCACATAAATGCATGCCACGTTCTCCATCGATCCAACAATATACACATTAACCATACCGGAGCCCTCCATACAGAAACAATGCTTCGAAAAACATGGTTTACTCCTGAATCCTGAATACGACTCAGTCAAGGTCTCTCTCCTACGACAACAACTCCGTAGGAAAGAATTCGATGCCTGGTGTGCCTTACCACAAAAGTGTAAGGATGATAAACTATATAAAGAATACACACCAGCCAATCAGTGGGTAAGAAAATCACATTACACATTAGCGACTAGAGAAATGCCATAACATTGACAGAAAATATAGTTCGAGTTCGTGGATTACCTGGCAGGTCCCAAGACAAGAACCACTGTCGGTGGTGCCACGGTGAAAATGAAACACTTGGTCACATCTTTGGTTCCTGTTCATTTAAGGACACACTACGGAATTCACGACATCATAGTATACGATCTATGACTGCTGAAGCCCTAAGAAGAAAGCATTATACAGTCTACGTGGAGGTACATGGGTTGTTTTAAGACAGGTTCAGGACGGCGGATTGACACGATAGCTTTACCATAGGGATCAAGTAAAGGGTTCATATTAGACCCCACAATTAGAACTGAGGCATCATCCACTCAACCACATGATGTACACAAGGAGGAATATGATATGAACCTACAATTCCATATTATGCTGTGAAATATCATCTGGACACCATAGATTTTTTAGGATTGATGACAGGAGCAACGGGCATCATTACTCACACATTTCACAACTTTTGTAAGAATTTCAATTTGGACAACCAATTTAGTAAGGACATTGGGTTAGCAGCTCTGAAAGGATCGTTAACAATAGTAAAAAGTAATTCTGCTCGACGATGCCGAAATATAAATATTATATGCCAGAAAACTGAATCTCAATGAGGCTCCTTATAGTTCAAGTTTCATCATGATACAGGTTCTCCACTGATCAGAGTTCAGATTTTCATTATGATACAGGTTCTCCACCAATCAGAGCTCAGATTTTCATTATGACACAGGTTCTTCACCAATCAGAGTTCAGATTTTCATTATGATACAGGTTCTCCACCAATCAGAGCTCAGATTTTCATTATGACACAGGTTCTTCACCAATCAGAGCTCAGATTTTCATTATGACACAGGTTCTTCACCAATCAGAGCTCAGATTTTCATTATGACACAGGTTCTTCACCAATCAGAGTTCAGATTTTCATTATGATACAGGTTCTCCACCAATCAGAGCTCAGATTTTCATTATGATACAGGTTCTTCACCAATCAGAGTTCAGATTTTCATTATGATACAGGTTCTCCACTGATCAGAGTTCAGATTTTCATTATGATACAGGTTCTCCACCAATCAGAGCTCAGATTTTCATTATGACACAGGTTCTTCACCAATCAGAGTTCAGATTTTCATTATGATACAGGTTCTCCACCAATCAGAGATCAGATTTTCATTATGATACAGGTTCACCACTGATCAGAGTTCAGATTTTCATTATGATACAGGTTCTCCACCAATCAGAGTTCAGATTTTCATTATGATACAGGTTCTTCACCAATCAGAGTTCAGATTTTCATTATGATACAGGTTCTCCACTGATCAGAGTTCAGATTTTCATTATGATACAGGTTCTCCACCAATCAGAGTTCAGATTTTCATTATGACACAGGTTCTCCACCAATCAGAGTTCAGATTTTCATTATGATACAGGTTCTCCACCAATCAGAGTTCAGATTTTCATTATGATACAAGTTCACCACTGATCAGAGTTCAGATTTTCATTATGATACAGGTTCTCCACCAATCAGAGTTCAGATTTTCATTATGATACAGGTTCTCCACCAATCAGAGTTCAGATTTTCATTATGATACAGGTTCTCCACTGATCAGAGTTCAGATTTTCATTATAATACAGGTTCTCCACCAATCAGAGTTCAGATTTTCATTATGATACAGGTTCTCCACTGATCAGAGTTCAGATTTTCATTATGATACAGGTTCTCCACCAATCAGAGTTCAGATTTTCATTATGGTACAACTGTTGGACCAATTAGGTAAGGATAGCATCGCACCTTCGCTCAACGCACTAGCGTCGCACTTGTTTCCAAAATCAAACATGTCGGACACACATATTAACATCAATGCACCTTCTACTCCCAATATTCAACAAGAACACAGCACATTCACGCAAATTCACTTTACCAACTGTGCAATAAATAATTTGTATTTGAAATAAAGCCAGGTTATGATAATCTTCTATCAAAGCTTTGAAAGCATATGACATTGTCAAGGTGTCTGCGCGCTGTTCAGAAAACTGTCAAGCGACACCTCGACAGAAATTTATGAATATTTAAAAAATAGAGTTATACTGTAATTATCGTCGAGCATAAACACTCGTATGCAACTCGCCTATTATGGTAATTAAGACACTCGTATAGAAATTAGAAAACTCGCTTCGCTCGTTTTATGAACATACTCATTCCTTAATTATTGCCATTATAGGCGTGTTGCATAATGTACTATTATACTCTTACCTATATCTTTGTCCTATGAGGAATTCCTCATGGATTACAAAATTATTGACTGATACGATCTTTGTTAAGTATAGACGTATTTTAAACGACCCTAGTAATTATTCATCAAATTTTCATATAAGCTTTGTCTTTATTGCAGCTTCCAAATGGGAGAAGCAAAAATAAATGCAGTTATCTCCGTCTCTAACGTACATACAATAGTTTCCATGCAATTCGTGCCCGATAAATGGGACAAGTTGGCAGTATTTTGTGAATACAGTACCTTGTATCACAACTCCACGTCTCTGATCGAATTTTGAGTCTGTGACATCACCTATAAGCTAATATATTTCTAGAAAGGTAACACTGCGTTTAATGCCTTTCATAACTACATACCTGTTGAGTGTACCTTTTCTGCTCTCACACAAAAGAAAACGAAGTACAGAAACGGAACTAATGTAGGGGCTGATCTTCGGTTCGAGTGACTACGTTTTAGAAAACTCTTGGTGTTTCAAAAACAGCACCATCCGTTCCATTGATCCAACAACCTTGCCAAGTGAATTTTCTCAAATAAGTTTCCAGATCCAGACTGTTATAATTATTAGCGAAGTGTCACAATGTTTTATCTTTTCTATGAATATATAAAGTATCTTCATGTAAATGAAATTAAATTTAAAGTAAATTGAACATTGGTCCTAAATTATACGAATACAATCAAACATGGTAACATTACAAAATTCTGTTTCTTGTTCACCGAATTCAGTATGACGTTCTGTGGCTAGCGGGTCATTGAAAATGAATGTGATATTCTCAGGGGCCTCACACACAAAATGTTTGGGAAACCCTACGCTATATCATTATTATTATTATTATTATTATTATTATTATTATTATTATTATTATTATTATTATTATTATTATTATTATTATTATTCTCAGTCCGTGATTTACACAGGAAACTACGCCAGTGGTAGCTGACATGGAGCCAGACAGCTGGGGTACAACAGAACAATGAGCTCACTGCAGACCACCCACTGAACTCGTGCGGTCAGACCGTGATTGGCACTTGGGCTTGACGACACTTCCAGGAATAGAGCAACCGCCTCATGACAGCTCACGTATCGCGTAGCTGGTGGTGTACGTTAACGAGAGGAACTGTGAATAAAATAGGCCTCTGTCCTGCTTCTTTGGGATGGCACGTATCACTCACACCGACAACTATAAAGTGATCCTTCTAGTACAGTCCTTGCCAATGTTAAAGCCCATTAGTGCACTTTTGAACATTGATCTGTGGGCTTAAAAATTACGAAGCGAAGATGGCCATAGAAGTGAGCCCTGCATTTGGGCATTGTGCCCGTGATCTCTGTCTTAAGAGTAGATTTCTTGTCTGGATTTTATTACGTACTGTTCAGGGGATGTCCGCCGTCAGCAGAAGTAAGGAAGTACGTGGAGTGAATATTAGAATACAAGTTACTCTAATGAGATTCGAGAAATTTTTCTTTTCTTATTATTTTATTTTATTTTAACAACATACAACACCCAACAAAGAAACATTTAAGGCCGAGAACAAATTTAATTTAGAATAAAAAGTTTAGTCACCCAATTTGAACAGAAGGGTAGGATTCCGAGGGTAACCACTCGTGCTCACTTAAATTCAATTAACTTCCCAGCAGGAAATAACATTTAACTTCGAAAAGTGTGCAGAAAATCCTATATTACTAGAAAAGGAAACAAAATGATAGCATTAATACTACTGGAGCTCGTCAGCTCTGAATATATGATAAGAGTTCGTAAGCTCTGAAGCTGGTACAATAGTGAGCGTATAGCTTCAAAAGGTACAATAATCAGGGAAGTAACTCCCATTTTTATTCTCTGACATACTAAGTGAGCATATTAGCTCTTTATCGGGACAAACAACAGAGTACAAATTCGTATTACAAATAGGTTAACGACAATTCAAGCAAAATCTTAGTGGAGAAAGAGAGCCAGTCTCTTGATACACTTTTAATTGAAATGTCACCACCCGGTGACACATACCACCAAATATGCCGATATTGGGCAATATAAACTTACCTGGAAAATAACATAGTGACACAGGTTATTTAAGGTCGAGGTGACCCTCAACAGACAAGTACATGCAGAGCATATGACCATCCAGCACGGCACAAAAAATGAGAAAAGGAAACGTTTAATAAAGGCCGGAATCCAAAAATCGAATGGAGCGGGAAAGCAAGCACTCTGATATATTCAAAGAAGAAGAACCTAAACTGCTTTAAGGCCCAAAGAAATAAGGGCTAATCCTACGCTACCGGGTGACTAAAACAAATTTAAATTTAGAAGAAAAAAGTTTAATCACCGAATTCTAATAGAAGGAGAGAATCCCGAGGGTAACCACTCGTTCTCACTTACATTTAATTAACCTCCCAGCAGGAAATAACATCTAAGTCCGAAGACTGTGCAGAAAGTCCTATGTTACTAAAAAAGGAAAGGCCTAACTATTACATGCTAAATAAAAAAAACCCGCTAAAGTCTTCCCCACACTTCACTCGTAGAAACTTACGTACTTAATTTTATTCTGCTATGCCATGTTAGTACGAACCTCCTTCAGACAGTGACCCCCGCCTCCTTGGCTCCCGAGTAAGCTTCTCTCAATCCTCCTTCACGGTGCACAAAGTACCGCACTGGCAAGATAAGACCTGAAGCCCAAGAATCGCTCCTGTTATAAAGGGAGAATGGGAGAAACATATAAATTTTTATAATCCTAGGATATGATTCGATAGCCACAAGTTGCAAAATAGATCCGTGATTGGTGAATAATTTAACTTTAACTTGTGATAAGCTGGTAGAATTAGCGGTGGCGTCGGAGATATTATTGACAACTTTGGAAACACGAAATATAACATAAACATAACGATAGGTTTACCAACTTCAACTTTCAAACTTTCGCACAAATTCGGTTTGGACTTTGCCCTCCATAGTTCTTTCCAAAATAGACATTAGAGCCATTCGACGATCGGAAGTAAAACTTTTACAGCATTTCAGAAGTTTAGTTGCTATTAGAGATGGCCATAGTAGAAAAGGTGCACAAAACAAACAGGAAGGGAATGTGTACCTCTGGTACATGTACATCTCGTTTTTGGAGTTTGAGCCAGGAATGTTGTGGAGAATCGTTCTATCTTTTTGATCTAACTTAGGAGCGCAAATTTCTGAGAGAGGATAAGTCGTTCTGTCGCATAGATAGATACCGGCTTTACGGCAGTGTTATAATGATGAATTTTGGTATTTATAGAAAAGCACCTTTTGTTATAAATGTCCCGGGTGTTTTTGAAAGCTAACTCCATTTTTCTTGCTCTGGCTGCTAGGGCCTCTGGATCTAGTCCGTTTGATCGGATCCATTCATCGAGATATTTAAACTTATACAAAGTTTATTGTTCCATATTTTTGGTGTTCAGTTGGGTTGTGTTGTCTTCGATGTTTGACATTACTTCCGTCTTTTCAAAGGATGTCCACAAGCTTGTTTGTTCTGCTTCCATATTCAATACATTATTATTATTATTATTATTATTATTATTATTATTATTATTATTATTATTATTATTATTATTATTATTATTATTATTATTATTGTTTAGCGTATGGCTAATACACACTTTTAGCAAAAACGAATGCATATATATTTATGCATTTGAGAGACAGAGAACTGAGCAATGTTTCATGAGCTTCACAACTGACTGCCCAGTCCCTCACTCCACAGCACAGCCTCTGGAGTTGCCAGCAGGTGATCTTCACTACCAGTGATAGGTCCTAATCTTTCAGTCACTCACAATGTGGTGAATACTTCGGCGTGCAGCTTCGCATTCCCAGTCTGGAGTAGGCAGCTTGTTCCATTTGTGTAGTGCATCTTTGCACCTGCCATGGTCCATTCTGATTCTGATATGTTAATAATAATAATAATAATAATAATAATAATAATAATAATAATAATAATAATAATAATAATAATAATAATAATAATAATAATAATAATAATAATAATAATAATAATAATAATCATAAGTGGACTTATTTACAGAATGGATTATTCCAGATTAACGAAAAGGATTTTCAAGTACCTTTAGGACAAAAAGGAAACAACGAGCTGGCTTCAAGAAGTAAGAAATATTTAGAAAGAAATAATATAAGAGAATAAGGAAATATGGACAGAGAGATTTCTAGAAAGGGTAATAATTATAGAAAGATTCCAAGGAAGTTTGAACAAGAAACCTGGTGCGAAGTGGTCCGAAGACAGAAAGAAACAGCATAGTGAAAGGATGAAAGAATAATGGAAGGAAGGGAAGAGAATATAACAAATATTAAGTATTGAATTGAAATTGGCACATAGTCCTTAGCAGGCCTCATCGGAAAGAAGAAGAATAATAAGAATAGTGTCTGCCTGTGTGGTGTAGTAGTTAGGGTGATTAGCTGCCACCTCTCGAAGGCCCGGGTTCGATTTCCGGCTCTGCCACGAAATTTGAAAAGTTGTACGAGGGCTGAAACTTAGTCCAATCAGCCTCGTGAGGTCAACTGAGTAGGGGTGGGTTCGATTCCCACCTTAGCCATTCTCGAAGTGGTTTTTCGTGGTTTCTCACTTCTCCTCCGGGCAAATGCCGCGATGGTACCTAACTTACGGCCACGGCCGCTTCCTTCCCACTTCCTTCTCTATCCCTTCCAATCCTCCCATACCCCACAAGGTCCCTGTTCAGCATAGCAGATGAGGACGGCTGGGCGAGGTACTGGTCCTCCTCCCCACTTGTATCCCCCGACCCAGAGTCTCACGCCCTTCAGGCGATAGAGGTGGGATCCCTCGCTCCGGCCGGGGGCAAAACTAACCCTGGAGGGTAAACCGATAATGAAATAATAATAATAATAATAATAATAATAATAATAATAATAATAATAATAATAATAATAATAATAATAATTAATAATTTCAGTAATAGGACATGGAATAATGTTTCATTGTAGCTGTAAGAAAAAGTAATTCGATTATTATTATTATTATTATTATTATTATTATTATTATTATTATTATTATTATTATTATTAGTTTTTAATTTCTTGTGGCTATTTCTAGCCGAGTGCAGCCTTTGTAAGACAGACCTTCCGATGAGGGTGGGCGGCATCTGCCATATGTAGGTAACTGCGTGTTATTGTGGTGGAGGATAGTGTTGTGTGTGGTGAGTGAGTTGCAGGGATGTTGGGGACAGCACAAACACCCAGCCCCCGGGCCATTGGAATTAACCAATGAAGGTTAAAATCCCCGACCCGGCCAGGAATCGAACCGGGAACCCGCTAAACCGACGGCCAGTACGCTGACCATTCAGCCAACGAGTCGGACATTGTTATTATTATTATTATTATTATTATTATTATTATTATTATTATTATTATTATTATTATTATTATTAGCAGCAGCAGCAGTAGTAGTAGTAGTAGTAAGGTTCTGATGTTAAGGAAAAGTTATATTTCATTTCTGAGCACATTTTATCCGAAACCTAAAACAAACATTAAATGATGGGTACCTGACCCCGCTTAAAGTAATTTCATGTTGCATATAAATGCATATTTCGTCCATTTCACTGCATTGTTCATATTTTACTTATTTTTGTGATATAAGGTCATATTGTGTTATATTTTGAGCATATTTGTTTAAATTTGGGCGTTGTTTTTAACAAGTTACGTGCTGCCTGCGTCGATTTTCAAATACAAGATTTCAAAATACTGTAGTAGATGTATTTTTCTTTCTCTTCATGAAAGAGGTAGGTAGCAGGTTTAGAAAATATGATTCCGAGAGGGAGATGCTGTACTTACGCACGCCGACAGACACCAAAAAGCACGCTAATAATTCGTTTTTGGTTATTCTTTTTCGCTGAACAGAATGAGAACTGTGCCTCACGGCTATGATACTGAATTAATGTTTTAATTTGCCTACTGTAGCTGTGTCAGTTTGCATCATAAAATGTGTGTGCTGTATATTCGCTTATTATTTTTGACACTTTTAATGTTAGTAATAGGCCCTACTCTAATACTTGCTACCCATTCATAAAATGCTGAAGTCATATTTTATATTTTTGGGTCATATTTATCTAGTTTGTAGGGCATGTTTCCTCGTATGTTTTGTAATTCTTCAGGTAACTTAATATATTTCCGACCCTAATAATAATAATAATAATAATAATAATAATAATAATAATAATAATAATAATAATAATCGAATTACTTTTTCTTACAGCTACAATGAAACATTATTCCATGTCCTATTACTGAAATCCTCATGTGCACATGCATTCGTACTTCAACCATTCAGTCAGCTGTCCTCAGTGGATAGTCTCGGCAGGCGACATTAACTCTTGATAACGAGCTAGTTTCTCTGACATGAGCTGACAGTAAATTCCATAATGATCTATTAATTTTATTTGTGTGGTGCCGTGGAATAGAAACAAAGGCGCTCGAACGGGTATTTTGTTCCTGAAAAAAGGAAGGTGAATTTAGAATAAATATACAGTGGCTGGTTTTTCTCCATAAAAAATAAAGGAATGTCTTGGGAATGCGGCCATCATATTAGGCGTGGCAGTAAATGTGTTATTACCGTCCAATGATATGAAAACATAATGACAATATCTTTAACTTATCTACAGATTCTCAAAGTATTATTTATTCATTCTATATAATGCTGTGTAGAATATCAAAAGTAGATATTACAAGGAAATAGCGTGAAGTGCAGAGCAGAGGGCAGGTAGCCTTCTTGAATATGACGGCTCCGTTCTGGAATAAGCTGAAGAAATAATGAATTTGTCTTGTGTCTGGTAGCTTGTCCCCAGCACACAATGCTTGTCGGCAAGCTGAGGGGTACAAAGACCCTTTGTCACTCCAAGACTATCAAAACAACCCTTGAAAGGGTTCTGTCAGCCTGTCACTCCATACAGAGACCAAATTAAGAGGCATTGACCACAGAGGCCGACAAGCTTCCGCTTCGACCAAGAACCCCAAGCTTGTTATATGAAGAGCAAGATTGATGACGAAACCCGGGCAGCGGAAATTGCCTTCTTTGTTTACTCGTCGGCTTGTCATCAGAGCAAGGAATTTGGTTATACTCGATCATGAAGTTTTCATTAATATTCAGCAGTCTACTGGGATGAACACTTCAAATTCTCTCATATGAAACCAGGAGAACTGGTAATGGATTAGAGGAATGTAACGGTAGATAACACGAGTAGTACAACCAACTTCTAGTAAATTTAGTAATGGAGAGCTTGGACAGGGTGCGAAATCAGAAAGAAATGGTTGGGGGTAGAAGGCTCATAGGGCTTAACTACTGTAGTGTTTATTTCAGACAGTGCCCGGCGGGGAGAGGGTATAAAATTCTCCTGTCAGTAAATTAGCCCCTCCCCCAGAAAATTGTATATTTTAAAACTTATTGTTTGAATTCTGTTGTTATAAAAAGAATGATAAACATTGGAAAGTTATTTCCGAGTTTCAGATGGACTTGCCAGAATGAAATATGAAAACTATGCTGCATGTACGGAGTTGCCACCGCTACGTTGCTTTATTGCTCAAGGTATGGCCAGTCATTCTATTATTTCTATATTATGTGTATTAGTGCTGTTGTTTTTATGAAAATATGCACAGTAAAACATTAATTTCAGTAATATATGTATTCTACATTTTTCTAGTTAGGGCCTACGTTTTTAATAAAAGAATCCCCGCCCACGGGCAATAAAATCGTCGGTAGGGGGAAATCCCACCTCCACCTCCCCATACGCGATTTTACACCCTGTTCTTGGAAGACCAAAACCAGAAAGATACAGTGAGGTTCACTCATAAGGTAGTAGTTAATTCACAGACTAACATTCCTGAGTTCCTTTCTCCCCTGAATTTTCATGTGCCGCGCCAAAATTCAAGGTAGAGTTTTTAAATTTTAAATGAAAATTTCGGAACATCCGTTTATTAATATTCACCATTTTGCAGACTATACGGTACATACAACATTGCATCTCGAAAAATACTGTTCTTGATTTTAGCACGTTATACGGAAATTTTAAAAAGAATTCGTGGCTTCATTTCTCTGTTGAAGAAACACAACCTGGTATGTCAAAATGTTCTTCCTATTCATCATTATCCTTAAGACCGGTCACGCCTCCTAGCCTCACATGGATATGTAGTCCATCAGAACAATTTTCGTTGTGTTCATTTTCATATGTGGTGCTGTAATGAAAAATGAACTTTATCGCACCGCACTCTAGGAATGTATGTTTGCATGACATATTTACGCACTCCTACAGTATAATGTTTTTAAGGTTCATTTTGCTTTCCACGTTGGCATAGGCCAATGAATACAATGAAAATTGTTCAAATGGACTGAATATCCATATGTGGCTGGGAGGCGTGACCGGTCTTATGGAAAATAATGGATAGGAAGAACATTGGGAGGTTTTGCTGTAACAGGGACCATATGTATGTAAGTATGTAAGTATGCATATATCGATAGTTTACTTCTAAAACCTCGTATCTCCCAATGCACTTCCTACCCATTTTCTTCCTTAAGACTGGTCACGCCTCCCAGGCACATATGGATGTACAGTCCATCAGAACAATTTTCGTTGTGTTAATTTTCCTATGCTGATGTGTAAAGGAAAATGAACCTTAAATACATTAAACTGTAGGAGTGCTTAAATTCGCCACGAAAACAACATCCCTGCAATACGGTATGATAAGGTCCATTTTCCCTTACACAGTAGCACAGGAAAATGAACACTACGAAAAAGGTTCTGATGGATTGCGCATAAATATGTGTCTGGGAGGACTGACCATTCTTGAGGAATATAATGGGTCGGAAGAGCGTTGGGACAAACGAGGTTTTAGAAGTAAGCCGACGATATACTACTACTAATAAAACGTTTTCATTCCTCCCCTGAAGGGGGAGGCTGGCCTTTTAGACGGCAACGCCGTCTCTCAGGCCCTGAGATTTGTTACGGTGAAGGAGATGCACGGGGAAGTTGTGGGGGTTGGCGGCCGTGGCCTATACTACTAGAAACTGTCCCGGTATTCGCCTTAGTGCAGGAGAATGGAAAACCACGGAAAACTATTCTCAGGGCAGGCGACGGTTGTGACCAGTCTTGAGGTCCAGCCGTGCCCCGTCTCCTCTGCTCGGTTGGCTGATCGGAGTGCAGGGCTATTGGATCAGCCGTGGCCACTTGTGGATCGAAACCCACTCTGCATCCACCGACCTGTATGTATGTATGCATGCATGTATGTATGTATGTATGTATGTATTGCACCCGCCCACCTCCTGAGTCCCAGACTAGCATTTATCTCAGGGGTGATCAGTTCGAAAACGAATAAAAAAAAATTTATATCAAAAAAATATATATATCGGCGCATCAAATGAACACAGGGATGAACGGGGCATGAAAATTTAAGGTTACGGGGGACGACTCATTCATGGATACAAATTTCTGACTCCACAATAGGAATGGGAAGTGACAACTTAAATTCCATGGGCATACTAGACTAACTACAATAAAAAGATATGGAAGCTGTTTCCTATTGAAATTGCAATGAGGAGCAATTTATTCACTTATTTTGCATACTACACATGATGACAAATTTACATTGTGACACTTTAATCCTGAAAAATAAATGACATAATACTTGGATTTTACCTCACTACTCTGGTAGTGTAAAACATCTGGTGAATTCGTCCCAATTGGTTACTGGGGATCGAATTCACATCCGTATGATTGGACGTTTCACCGCTGGAGATCTTCTTTCGGAAACGAAGGCACGACAGTAACTTTTTACTGTCGTCTCCTCGTTCCGTTTGGACATGAGACACTTCCGGTATGTACATTCTGGTGAGCCGGACACCCACCGTAGAAAATGTTATCGCCTCGAAAAAACGGGAATTTATAATACGGACAAACTCTAGCCTATTATTTCCAGATTCACAAACACACCAGGTAGAGTTCATTAACTCAAAAGCTACTTTAATATTTACACTTGTCAATACGACAAGACGTACGGAAAGGTTCATTACTCTGCTCTGACCCTGCAAACATTTGCCGTCCGTGGGTTATTTACGTATCTACCGCTATCTCCCCGTGAAAACCCAACATGTGGTTCGGAGCTGTTCGACACAGGATGACTGTCCCTAGCATACCCTCCTATGATTATCAAATAATATCATTACCATTCTCTATCTGATCATTAGCATATACTTTGACTACCATCAATTAATTTTATTATTATCATTAATTTCAATTATAATCCGGTATTTGATTATTATCATTTGTCATCCGGGATGATTTTATGCCAACCCTTGCCGACGTTTCAAACGAAGGGTCGGTCTTCCTCCTAATTTATCCGCACAATATAATGATCAGCTTCCTCATAAATATTTTTATTATTATTATTATTATTATTATTATTATTATTATTATTATTATTATTAATAGTGGA
This sequence comes from Anabrus simplex, assembly GCF_040414725.1. Lineage (NCBI taxonomy): Eukaryota > Metazoa > Arthropoda > Insecta > Orthoptera > Tettigoniidae > Anabrus > Anabrus simplex. The sequence continues at coordinate 1,670,168,882 of NC_090265.1, forward strand.
AATCGTGATTATCGTAACCCGTAATCAACCTCGCTATAATACTTCAACTTCTCGCTCTTATTAAATTCATCAAAAAAAATAAGTTTTAAAAAAAGTACCTTCATTGGTTATTCTTCTTCTCCTTCTTCAAATATTTTATTTATTATTATTATTAGTTAAAAATCTCAAATCTTTCATTTCATCTCCCAACTTCATTATTATGTCCAAAATAAAAAAAAAATTATTCTTCAAAAAAAAAGTAGCTTAGTTTTTATTATTATTATTATTATTAAAAATGGAAAGATGATATTTTAATTTCCACTCTTTAGAATTTAGTCACATATGTTACATCCCGTTATGAACCACTAAGATCTGCTTTATATCGGTCGGGACAACACGGTATTCGGGACCGTACCTTCAACTTCGTACTGCCGTTAATTTTATATGGGGACACCTGTCCTCCCAAGACACATCTCACAACCTATGGCACATCGCGGCTGGGCAAATACCTCCAATGCCGGCGATTGCTAAACTATTCCTTCAAATTTGAAGTCCATTTCCTTTCATCGGAACTCTTCAAACATTTAATTCATAAAATAATCCTCGGTGCGTGGATTCTACCACTAAGAACACCGGCATATGCATTTATATCATCTTAGGCCTTGAGATTCATCTATTTCATCATTACAAACAATACGGCTCAACTTATTTCACGCCGGATATTCGTCCCTCATGACTTCCAACTCTAAATATGGGCTCAAATCATTCTGGGCTTTTAACATATCGTGACCATTCTAATTCACGTGCCTATATCGCTCTTAAACAAAATTTTAATGGTTAAAATAAAGTCCAAAAACGTAAAATCAAAAATTTACGTAAAATCAAACTGATTACGCGAATGAAAGTCTTTAACGCTACATGTCATCTCCACATTGATTATTATATTTGCACTGGCTAACTCACGAAGCACTGTCATTATTATTATTATACTTTAACTTCTACACGCCCAAATATTATTATTATTATTATTTTACTTTCCTTTGTCGACTCACAAACAATGATTATTATTAGTATTTTAATGACCTTCCGTACGCAACACAAATCTTCCATACTCTGGCTCTTTCATAATCTGGCTGTCTAATAGAAATTATTCCTAATTAAAATACAAATGATCACCGCAGTGAATGAAATTCAACTAAATGGGTTAGCACAAAAAAAAAAAGAATTTAACACTTGAAATGAACTTAATTCAAAGTATTATAAACAGCATGCATTAATTGAAAGAAATATATCCCATATTTACATTATATACAACAAACAAATACTCAAATTAATTAATCTAACCCATTATTACGTTAATATAAATTAGTTCCTCCGTCTAACAAAACAAATAAAAATCATGGACTCGGGAAGCGGACCATGTTAAGTAACCATAATTAATTTACACTGAACCCCGTTTAGTCGCGATAACATCCCCTAAATATCAAAATTGTGTACTCATTCCTATGTAGAATTCCATTGTCTCGTAGCGGAGGAGATATAGGCTTTACGGCCCCATGGTGATTTACACGTCCATCATGTCGCACAATACAAATTTTACACAATAAAACACTTCTGGGTGACTACCCATGATTAATACCTTATTACACTAATTTACACAAGAATACTAATAACAAAAAAACCACTTATAGGTGCTCCTAGACCCCTGACACTCGCACAATATACTCTTCATATACGCCCGAAACACACGTCGTGACACATTACGACGAAATGTCGTTCATTTGAACCGGCGCGTATCGCGTCTTCAATCGGCACTTCCTGGTTTATTTTCAAGCCGTCTTGATCATCGCCTAGCTCCATATAATTCCCTGCTCGGATAGTTATTCACCGTCTATCTTGAGGTGTTTACTTCAGGCTCCGCACACTGCCTTCCAAAGGTACTATCGGCGTTCAGTTAGTTAGTTATTATTTAAACACATGACATTCATTAATTTCAACATACAATTGTACTGATTATACACACTCGGTACTATGGATAATTTCACTGTTTGTATTCATTCTCCTAATAATTCACGTACTTTCAGCTCTAACTGACTTAGAATACGTCCCGAGGTACTGACTTACAGAGTCAACGTGTCAGAGTCTCAACTATTTCATACGACTGACACGACTGGTGACCGATAACGACTGGTGACTGGTAAGAACTGAGTGATGTGAGGTCCGCTCGGTCACAACTGGTGACTTCAAACGACTGAGTACTGGTAGGAACTGAGTGATGTGAGGTCCGCTTCTGGACTTTTATGGACGATTTGATTTCCCGCCGGGGTCATCCGCGGTCACTTCCTGGAGAGGGGGGGTTGGTTTCCTAAATTGGCATATGCAGGTGGATTTGGATCTCTTGCTTTATCCTACTTAATACACTGGCGATACACATTCATGTGTCGTATTCTGAACTCCTATCGTTCGGTGATCATGGAAATATCACTTAATTTCTGTCCTCCACCTTTCGCGCGCTAACTCGGCGTCCCTGATGGCGTGCTCATCTCGACCAATGGCGAGATAGCGTGGGTCATTTCCACGAATTCAATACTTTAATTTATTACGATTACCATTATTCAACATGGGAACGATATCACAAAAATCCCCTCTATTCAATTATGTGGTTGGAATAATTTAATTATTGTTATCGGAGAAGCTAACTGGAGTTCACTCTGAGTTTTTCTTATGTTGGTTTATCTGCGGGCCTACGATACATTTTCTCATTGGTCAGGACCGCTTTGGTTAGTTTGAAATCTCTCCCTGTGAAACGTGGCCACACCAAATGCCTCGGGCGTGGACGAAACCCGTACGTCATATTCTCGGTATTGGCGATGCATCTTGCTCGGCCTTGGTCCGAAATATATACTCTTTCACTTCCTTGTAGTAATTATTCTGTTGTTGTGAGCTCTAGATTTTAATCCTCTTATCTTCTGACCAGGAAACCTTCTTCCCCTTAATGACAAGCTTACGGTGGCGCCGGACTGTCGCGATCATGTGGAAATTCTCCCGTCCACACAAAACTGACACTGTATTTCATTTAATATTCCAATATATCTGTATTTCTCATATCAAAATCAAATCATGAAACTAGGGCCTATCTCATCAGGGTACATTTTCCTGTTGCTCGGTAAAAAAAAATCTTGTGATAATCATGAGATTTTTTTATATATCCGCATCATACTTTCATCATGATTTGATTACTGCTTTCGTTCCTTTTTGATGGTGACTGATCTCGTCCCGCAGATTCTGGTTATTGAGTCTCAATTCTTCATTCTCTCGTTGAATCAGGTGGATCCTGTTAACGAAATCCTGGACATCACTGTCGATCTCTCCGCATTCTGGGCATGGTCTTGCTTCTATTTGCCTATGGATCAGTTGGACTTCTTCTTCTCTTCCATCTTCTTCTTCATCATCCTCTCCTTCGTCCTCATCTTCTTCTTGGTCGTCCTCTGCCTTATTCAAATTCTCTCGTTTTCCTCCTAGCTCCGAGTTGTCGTTCGTCCTCGAATCTAGGGGCGTTTGGATTTAGCTGGCTACTATATTGAGAATGTGACAACGGCGCGTTCCTTTCCCCGTTGCGACCACCATTTGCCTCCTTATTCCATTTGTCTTCTAAATATTGCTTGGTCTCCTGATGTAGCTCCTCCATAGTTTGTATCGTCGCCTCTATGTATGGTTTCCCATCGTCTCGGTCCCAAACACTACATGGCTTGTCATCCTTTCGGTCATGATTTTGGATTGCCTCCTTCCATTTCCTCTTCTTCAGCTCATCGAGGTACTGCTGGGTCTCTGGGTGTCGATCATCCTTATCTCTACGGGATTCCTCCGTGTAAGGCCTTCGGTTATTCTGATTTCTTCGGTGGTACGGCTGAGTTTCGCTCCTTCCATTCCGATATCCACGGTATCCCCTTTCGTCATGGAATTTAACATGATTCATTTGCCGGTTGCTTTCCGCAAATCGTCCTCCGTGATTCCATTGTCGGGGTCTCCATCCTGGATCATACATCCTCTTGGGTTCTGGATCGGTACTCGTTCCTTGACTTCTAGTACTGATGGTTCTAGTTTCCGTCTGCCTCTCGACGTTATTTATCTGTTGCTCTCTAGGCCTGGGTTGCCTCTGGTTAGAGTGATACGTGGTCTGATCTAATTGACGTAACAAAGCTTCCGCTTGCACTGCAGTCTGAATATTCGACGCAATCATCATCCGTTGGACCTCAAATGGTAACTGCTTCCCGATAGCGCTAATGAGTTCTGTCTCACTGACCGGATTGTCTAATTCCCGCATCTTATGAAATTGGGATACGAAATACTCTGAATATTTAGTTGGGGACGATGTTGAATAACGTCTAGAATACAACTCCAACCTAAGATCTTGCTGTTCTTGGATACTCCAGAATTTTTGCCAAAACGCCTGTCGGAATCCCATGAAATCCTCGAATGTATATAAGAAGGCCCTGAACCACATTGCAGGTGCTCCGTCCAAAAACTTCTCTACAGTTCGTAATTGCCGCTCCGCCGGAATTTTATTTTCACTAATATAGTTAGTGATCTCGCGGATGAAGCCTTTAGGGGTTATATGTCCTCGAGCGTCGTATCTAGGTGGTTTGTCGTCTGACATTTTGATGACGTGGACCACAGATGTCGGAAGGGCATTTGATGATGATGACGATCCGTCTCCTACTTCAAGCTTAAGTCCGGTCGTATCGGCTTGTGACATGCCTTCCTTTTTATGAAAGCCCTGATTGTCTGGGGTCTCGAACTCTCGGTACTGGAGATGGAAGTCCTGAAGTGACCCTGGCTGTTCTAACCTGGCCTTGACCTGTTCCAGATCCTTTCTAATTTCTTCCAGCCTTTCGGTATTACTGTCTGGCATTTGTTTGGCCACTGAATTCTGCCCCGTGTGTACATTAAATTGTTCCACTATTCTGACCTCTGTGTCAGCGATCGTCTGGCTTTGTTCCGCCAACCCATCAGTCTTTCTGAACAATGCTATATTTGCCTCCTCACACTGTGTGAGTCTACGGCTACGATCTTCCGAATTCGTCTTTATCTCCTGAATTTCATTTCTGAGACCGGCTACTAGTACTAGGGTACGAACAGTTTCACCTCGTAACTCATCGATTCCCTTTTCGTGCCTGTCCAAAGTACTTGCAGTATATGCACCTTTACCTTCCACGTGGCTTCGGATGATATCGTTTTCCTTGCGACATTCACCCCTCACCTCTTCGATGTGCGCCTTTAAATCTTCGCGGTCGACCAACCTCTGAGCTGAAATCTCCTGAATACTGGCCTTTAATTTCTCCTTAATTTCGTTACGTTCTAGTAACGCCTCATCCCTGAATCGGTCAACCTTTTCATTGACACTAATAATACAAGAGTCGATATGCCCTTTCAATTCGTCCTTAGCGAAATGACACGCCTCCTGGACTTGGGTCATTCGGTCCCGTAATTCCTGTCCTAGTGATATACTGGCGGCATGAACCTCAGCTATTTGTTCTGTGAGTTTTATTTTATTAAATTCACACGCGGCCTGTACCATATCCACTTTATTTTCCAAAGAAACGCTAGCGGCCTGCACCTTGTCCACTTTCATTTCTAACGAACTATTAGCGGCATGTATTTGTTCCGTCAGTTCCTGTCTATTAGTCTCAATTTTACGCTCTAGTGAAACACTTGCGGCCTGAACTATAGATGTCAGTTCCTGTTTAGTAGAAACACTAGCGGCCTGAACTATAGATGTCAGTTCCTGTTTAGTAGAAACATTAGCGGCCTGAATTTGTTCCGTAGTTATAGCCAAAACTCGCATTAAATCTTCCAAAGTGAGAGCTTTCACCTCTCCCTGTCCTTCTAACTGTTCACCTTGGGGACGCTCCCCACCTTCGTCTGACATTATATCAAATGAGAAAAGAGGGCCGATCAGCCTCTCATCCTATCGCACACGATTACGACAATTTTGGGTCTAGGCCCTATCATACGGTTATATCCTCGTTAATATTTTCTAGAATTTTTAAATTTCCAAATTCAAAACCCAAAACAATATTTTTCGCTTTCACATAGCGAATAATTTATATAACGTAATTCAAATTTGCATATTAATTGCCATCACGTGCTTATTATGCCTGAATTATATATCATCAGTCATTCCCGAATATGACAACAACAACAACAATCGATAATACCATGACGGAAACCTTGAAGTCACCTGTCTTGAAATAATTTAAATTTGACTTACACAGTTCCATTATCTTTTTATTAATACTTGAATCTGGTTCTCAGTCACATTTTTACCAAATACAGTATTCCTAATAAATTTTGCCTATATAAAATTCCTGCCCATGGATAGTTACATTTATGTGGAGTCTCACTAAATCACAATAAATTTTAATTTCATAGAATAGGGAATTATTAATTTAATGAGTCTTTATAGCAATAACTACTCTTGTATAATTATCAAGTCTAGCCCCGTTCGAAACTAACCTTACTTTAACATGAATTACTACTTGACATATCAAAAACCACTATTAAACTTAACCGTGATGCGGTCAAAATTTAATTAAATATCCCGATTGGGTTTACATTGAAGTTAAACAACTGGGCCTATTTATAATGAAATCCGGCACTGAGCTGCTCGCTAATGATATCGTCGCTAATACAACAAAAATTCAGATGATTTTTTTTTTTTTTTGTAAAAAAAAATTATAAAGTCACACGTTGCTCAAACATGATGCAATAGGCCCTTTTACGTTGGGCGCCATTATGCACCCGCCCACCTCCTGAGTCCCAGACTAGCATTTATCTCAGGGGTGATCAGTTCGAAAACGAATAAAAAAAATTTATATCAAAAATATATATATCGGCGCATCAAATGAACACAGGGATGAACGGGGCATGAAAATTTAAGGTTACGGGGGACGACTCATTCATGGATACAAATTTCTGACTCCACAATAGGAATGGGAAGTGACAACTTAAATTCCATGGGCATACTAGACTAACTACAATAAAAAGATATGGAAGCTGTTTCCTATTGAAATTGCAATGATGAGCAATTTATTCACTTATTTTGCATACTACACATGATGACAAATTTACATTGTGACACTTTAATCCTGAAAAATAAATGACATAATACTTGGATTTTACCTCACTACTCTGGTAGTGTAAAACATCTGGTGAATTCGTCCCAATTGGTTACTGGGGATCGAATTCACATCCGTATGATTGGACGTTTCACCGCTGGAGATCTTCTTTCGGAAACGAAGGCACGACAGTAACTTTTTACTGTCGTCTCCTCGTTCCGTTTGGACATGAGACACTTCCGGTATGTACATTCTGGTGAGCCGGACACCCACCGTAGAAAATGTTATCGCCTCGAAAAAACGGGAATTTATAATACGGACAAACTCTAGCCTATTATTTCCAGATTCACAAACACACCAGGTAGAGTTCATTAACTCAAAAGCTACTTTAATATTTACACTTGTCAATACGACAAGACGTACGGAAAGGTTCATTACTCTGCTCTGACCCTGCAAACATTTGCCGTCCGTGGGTTATTTACGTATCTACCGCTATCTCCCCGTGAAAACCCAACATGTGGTTCGGAGCTGTTCGACACAGGATGACTGTCCCTAGCATACCCTCCTATGATTATCAAATAATATCATTACCATTCTCTATCTGATCATTAGCATATACTTTGACTACCATCAATTAATTTTATTATTATCATTAATTTCAATTATAATCCGGTATTTGATTATTATCATTTGTCATCCGGGATGATTTTATGCCAACCCTTGCCGACGTTTCAAACGAAGGGTCGGTCTTCCTCCTAATTTATCCGCACAATATAATGATCAGCTTCCTCATAAATATTTTTATTATTATTATTATTATTATTATTATTAATAGTGGAAATCGTGATTATCGTAACCCGTAATCAACCTCGCTATAATACTTCAACTTCTCGCTCTTATTAAATTCATCAAAAAAAATAAGTTTTAAAAAAAGTACCTTCATTGGTTATTCTTCTTCTCCTTCTTCAAATATTTTATTTATTATTATTATTAGTTAAAAATCTCAAATCTTTCATTTCATCTCCCAACTTCATTATTATGTCCAAAATATAAAAAAAAATATTCTTCAAAAAAAAGTAGCTTAGTTTTTATTATTATTATTATTATTATTAAAAATGGAAAGATGATATTTTAATTTCCACTCTTTAGAATTTAGTCACATATGTTACATCCCGTTATGAACCACTAAGATCTGCTTTATATCGGTCGGGACAACATGGTATTCGGGACCGTACCTTCAACTTCGTACTGCCGTTAATTTTATATGGGGACACCTGTCCTCCCAAGACACATCTCACAACCTATGGCACATCGCGGCTGGGCAAATACCTCCAATGCCGGCGATTGCTAAACTATTCCTTCAAATTTGAAGTCCATTTCCTTTCATCGGAACTCTTCAAACATTTAATTCATAAAATAATCCTCGGTGCGTGGATTCTACCACTAAGAACACCGGCATATGCATTTATATCATCTTAGGCCTTGAGATTCATCTATTTCATCATTACAAACAATACGGCTCAACTTATTTCACGCCGGATATTCGTCCCTCATGACTTCCAACTCTAAATATGGGCTCAAATCATTCTGGGCTTTTAACATATCGTGACCATTCTAATTCACGTGCCTATATCGCTCTTAAACAAAATTTTAATGGTTAAAATAAAGTCCAAAAACGTAAAATCAAAAATTTACGTAAAATCAAACTGATTACGCGAATGAAAGTCTTTAACGCTACATGTCATCTCCACATTGATTATTATATTTGCACTGGCTAACTCACGAAGCACTGTCATTATTATTATTATACTTTAACTTCTACACGCCCAAATATTATTATTATTATTATTTTACTTTCCTTTGTCGACTCACAAACAATGATTATTATTAGTATTTTAATGACCTTCCGTACGCAACACAAATCTTCCATACTCTGGCTCTTTCATAATCTGGCTGTCTAATAGAAATTATTCCTAATTAAAATACAAATGATCACCGCAGTGAATGAAATTCAACTAAATGGGTTAGCACAAAAAAAAAAGAATTTAACACTTGAAATGAACTTAATTCAAAGTATTATAAACAGCATGCATTAATTGAAAGAAATATATCCCATATTTACATTATATACAACAAACAAATACTCAAATTAATTAATCTAACCCATTATTACGTTAATATAAATTAGTTCCTCCGTCTAACAAAACAAATAAAAATCATGGACTCGGGAAGCGGACCATGTTAAGTAACCATAATTAATTTACACTGAACCCCGTTTAGTCGCGATAACATCCCCTAAATATCAAAATTGTGTACTCATTCCTATGTAGAATTCCATTGTCTCGTAGCGGAGGAGATATAGGCTTTACGGCCCCATGGTGATTTACACGTCCATCATGTCGCACAATACAAATTTTACACAATAAAACACTTCTGGGTGACTACCCATGATTAATACCTTATTACACTAATTTACACAAGAATACTAATAACAAAAAAACCACTTATAGGTGCTCCTAGACCCCTGACACTCGCACAATATACTCTTCATATACGCCCGAAACACACGTCGTGACACATTACGACGAAATGTCGTTCATTTGAACCGGCGCGTATCGCGTCTTCAATCGGCACTTCCTGGTTTATTTTCAAGCCGTCTTGATCATCGCCTAGCTCCATATAATTCCCTGCTCGGATAGTTATTCACCGTCTATCTTGAGGTGTTTACTTCAGGCTCCGCACACTGCCTTCCAAAGGTACTATCGGCGTTCCGTTAGTTAGTTATTATTTAAACACATGACATTCATTAATTTCAACATACAATTGTACTGATTATACACACTCGGTACTATGGATAATTTCACTGTTTGTATTCATTCTCCTAATAATTCACGTACTTTCAGCTCTAACTGACTTAGAATACGTCCCGAGGTACTGACTTACAGAGTCAACGTGTCAGAGTCTCAACTATTTCATACGACTGACACGACTGGTGACCGATAACGACTGGTGACTGGTAAGAACTGAGTGATGTGAGGTCCGCTCGGTCACAACTGGTGACTTCAAACGACTGAGTACTGGTAGGAACTGAGTGATGTGAGGTCCGCTTCTGGACTTTTATGGACGATTTGATTTCCCGCCGGGGTCATCCGCGGTCACTTCCTGGAGAGGGGGGGTTGGTTTCCTAAATTGGCATATGCAGGTGGATTTGGATCTCTTGCTTTATCCTACTTAATACACTGGCGATACACATTCATGTGTCGTATTCTGAACTCCTATCGTTCGGTGATCATGGAAATATCACTTAATTTCTGTCCTCCACCTTTCGCGCGCTAACTCGGCGTCCCTGATGGCGTGCTCATCTCGACCAATGGCGAGATAGCGTGGGTCATTTCCACGAATTCAATACTTTAATTTATTACGATTACCATTATTCAACATGGGAACGATATCACAAAAATCCCCTCTATTCAATTATGTGGTTGGAATAATTTAATTATTGTTATCGGAGAAGCTAACTGGAGTTCACTCTGAGTTTTTCTTATGTTGGTTTATCTGCGGGCCTACGATACATTTTCTCATTGGTCAGGACCGCTTTGGTTAGTTTGAAATCTCTCCCTGTGAAACGTGGCCACACCAAATGCCTCGGGCGTGGACGAAACCCGTACGTCATATTCTCGGTATTGGCGATGCATCTTGCTCGGCCTTGGTCCGAAATATATACTCTTTCACTTCCTTGTAGTAATTATTCTGTTGTTGTGAGCTCTAGATTTTAATCCTCTTATCTTCTGACCAGGAAACCTTCTTCCCCTTAATGACAAGCTTACGGTGGCGCCGGACTGTCGCGATCATGTGGAAATTCTCCCGTCCACACAAAACTGACACTGTATTTCATTTAATATTCCAATATATCTGTATTTCTCATATCAAAATCAAATCATGAAGCTAGGGCCTATCTCATCAGGGTACAGTATGAATGAATGAAGAACGTCTTCCTGCTACAAGTATCTTCGTGATCTAACCAGCATTCTTCATTGATGGACAACATTTTATAACAATGTACGGTTTCCAGTTCAACTAGTCCAGATTCTGAAGTATTTACCAGAGTTGAAATGCTGATGGTAATCTTGTGATTTTAAGCCAGAGTCTTATGAGTTGATGGTCTGCTCACACAAAAGCTACGAATTCCTTTCTTTACTCAAAGCAATGAAAACAAGACTGGATGACTGGTTTTGGAACACATCCTGACATAACAACGAGGTATGCGTGCATTCTTAACAGTTGAATTGCTTATCTGTAGGTACCAGTCGACATTAGACGAGAGGAGCACGTATTTGGCAAGTGAATGACTGCAAGGGGTGACCAAGCTCCGAACATGCTCTATGATGGCGTCCACAGTAAGATGGGCGGACCTGCTTAGTTATCAATCAGTGTCGTCAATTTAGCGGTTTTTTCCACCTACTGCGATTGGTTCGGATGTCTGTCCGACGGAAATGCTTTGTATCTAGTGAATAGTGGGAATTCTGGTGAATTTTAAAACCATTTTGGAGTTAATTTGGTATTTTAACAATTTTTCTTAAAATCACTTTGAAAATTTAATAGAATATTCAATTTGTCGATTTGTCTGGCATTCAACAAGGTATTTGCTGCATAGGCTTACCGATATCACCATAGATTTGAGGAGACAATCTTTCTTTCTTTCACAGCCAAATACACTTAATGTTGTTAAAGAATTGCTGATTCTCCTCGTTGAAAACACAAAAACATCAGTAGTAAATAGTCCCAAACTAAAGACACCATTAATTTCTGGTATTAATGATGAAATATTGCCATGCAAGTAACACTAATCCCTTTTAGAAGCTGGCAACAGTTGTATTCTTAAGCTTAGCATTGCATTGCCAAAAAATAAAATGAAACAAGGAAGCAGAGAGATCTTTACGTCCGAAGAACAGATTAAAATCTAAACCCAGAAATAGAACGAGAACTGAATTGATAAAGTTGCCTCCTTTTTCGATTCGGGCAAGTTCGAGAAGAAACAAACAACGATGACGCAGTAATTAAAACACCGAAGGAAGTGTTATATCAAATAGAGACTGGGGGAACATATCAGGCATCTATTTCTACTCTTGCCTCTTCATCTATAGAAATTTATGAAAAATATAAAGACGATCCGGGAATATATAATTTCTCGCCGGACTGTTAGGAAAGTTGACATAGAAACAGGTTTTGAATATGTTTAACCATGACGAATACAAGACCAAGTGTGATGACTCGGTCATTACAGCATGGTAGTTTGTGGTTCCGCCACTGCAATCAGTGCAAGCGATTATATCCAACACGAGCTTCCCTAGTTCCGGTAAGTCGGGTATAGAAAAGTGCGGTAGACGTTACTGTGCGAGATATTTCAGTGAATAAGTTGAATTTTCTTTGCTTTCAGTTCCTAAACTCAGTTCATTGTGTGTTGTGTACTTCAAGCATGTATCATATGTGGCTTCATTAATTTAACAGGTCAGCATGCCGTACTGTTTTTGCCTGGCTTTAAGTCAGGCTATGGAAGAGTAATAATTGATGATATGCGATTTCTTTTTACCACAGAAGGATAGATATCAATTTGAAAACTATGCGAGAGCTATTCCACGGAAGGATACTGAGTTAACGCGTAATGGCAGAATTTAACACGTTCATTTGCGTGTTGATTTGATACTAAAATCAGATAATTTTACAGCGAATGGTGAATAAGAGGATATCTCTCGTGTGAGATGAAAATTACGTCCAGGAGTAGTGCTGCATATTTTCCCTAATTTGCTGCCAAATCTTCACGTAAGCTTTCGAAAGTCCAGTAACAGAAAAATTGAGTTGGTATGTAGTTGGTATGTAGTTCATGGGTTTTTGTTTCAATATGCTGTGAGTTATGTGCTATTTATTTGTATATGTACTCTCCAGTAAGCTGTACTTTCAACAGCATGTGATGAAGGCTGTAGCTATTATATCCATGTATGAATTTTCCATTGAACCCTGCCGCGGTATTTTCATTGTAATCTCTCATTTATTTAAGAAAGACAGTGTAGGCCTATATACTTATCAGTTACGGAGTACTACGTTTCCTCCGGCATCGTTGCTAAGACCAGTTGATCGGTACTGTGGAGCTTACCCATTCTAGCGCTGCCTGACGGGGCGCGCTTAAACTCGAGGAGTCCTCATACTTGTTCTTGTATTTGTCATGGTTTAACTTTTGAACCACAGGAATAAACTTACTTTTCGTGAGGATATATTGTTTTTGTTATTCAGCAAAGTTTAAGGTGGGGTTGAACTAGTGGCTTCTGGTGGTTTCGAAACAACCGTTTTGTGGGATGATATTCCACTTCTGGAAACACAGGTATCACTATATTCATTTATTTAAAATATTTATTTATTCCTGAATTACATGTGTGACGAAGTTAGGGCTCACGGCCTTGTCTTACAGGTAATTACTTCAAACAATAACATTTTAAAATGTAAATTTAAAGTAAAATATAGTAGTTCTGCAGATACGCCAAGACTAGGTTACAAATCAGTAGGGCAATTAGAGTGATAAAACTAAAAATAAGAATATAAAGAGGAAATGTAATAATAGTAATAGTAATAAAAATAATAATAATAAGTACGACTGAAGAGCATAATAGATTAAAGGAAACCCATTCACACAACATACGTACGATGACTCACTCAACGTAGTTAAATGTTCCCAGGAAAATTTTGATGATGATGATGATGATATTTGTTGTTTTAAGGTGCCTAACATCGAAGGTCATCGGCCCCCAGGAAAATTTTCGCCAGGCAGATTTGAATTTAAGAGAGGAAGTAAAGTGGCGAATGTCCATTGGGAGTGTATTCCAGAGTCTCGATGCAGTAACTGAAAAAGAATGAATGTAGGAATTCCTTCGATTTAGTGGAATTTCAAGGAGGAAAACAGAACGGGTACTAATTTCATGGAATGAGGAAAGGAAACGAAAATTCGATCATGCAAAATTAATTATACGTACAAAAGTAGGTCGCGTCCACGACATACCGCACGTTCCACCACTAGTGTACTGTACGTCAGCAAAGCCGTAAGTCGTTCGTCATTAAATATTACCTACGCTACGAAAATCAAATTTTCAATTTCACTTTTTTATTTTTGAAATAGGACATTATTTTGGCGGCACATGTAGGCCTTACCAATAACCATTAGAAAAATGATATGTACTTATCTCCCAACAATTGCCACATTCGAATATTTCTTCTTCTTATGCTTCTCTTCCGCTTCTTATTCTTCTTAACCCGTTTACCCTGCATGGTTCGTTTTTCCCTCGGGCGCAGTGAGGGATCCCACCTCCACAGCCTCAAGCGCAGCGCCCTGGAGCGTGAGACTTTGGGTCAGGGATACAACTGGGGAGAAGGACTAGTAACTCGCCCAGGCAGCCTCATCTGCTATGCTGCACAGGGGCCTTATGGGGGAATGGGAAGATTGGAAGGGATAGAAAAGGAAGAGGGAAGGAAACGGCCGTGGCGTTATGTTACGTACCATCCCAGCATTTGCCTCGAGGCGAAGTGGGGAAACCACTTCAATGATGGCTGAGGTTGACTCAGTTGACCTTCCGAGGCTGAGTGGACCCCATTCTAGCCCTCGTACCACTTTTCAAATTACATGGCAAAGCCGGAAATCGAACCCATACATCCGGGGGTGGCAGCTAATCACACTAATCACTACACCACAGATGCAGATTCGAATATATCCTAGACAAAATTAAATAATTTAGTTATATTGTTATTCAACACTTGAACAAGAATGTCGCCAAGATCTCAATGATCTGTTACTTGCTAGACCAGGGCCTCTCAAACGCCCAAACTCTCACGCGTGCAGAGCGAGGTGCATAGGCTCTGTGCACTGTGCATCGGTACGCTTCGCCTCAACTCGGCTTGACTCGGATGGTGTAGTGTGCTGAGAGCGACGAAGCGTTTGGTGGTAGACGACGTGTTTATCAGTGAAATAGATAAGCGCACGACAACAACATAATAATGGAGCAACCTGTTTCGAAGAAAGCAAAGACTTCCGAAAGTCCATTTCAATCGAACTGGGAACTTTCGTATTTTTTTTTTTTTTTTTTTTTTTTTTGTCTGTCGTGACGATAACGCCAAATGCTTATTCTGTTGGACGATAATTACGTGCGTAAAAACATCGTCTACTGAAAGACACTACAACAGACTACATTCGGAAAATTATTGTGAAATCATAGGACACGTCAGAGAGAAAGAATTAAGGAAGTTGAAACATCTTGAAGAAGAACATTCTATATCCACAAATGAGGTTTGTTCCAGTACTGTAGCATTTTCATTTTGGTTACGGGTTCTGCATTTTTAAAAATTATGTTTACATTCCTCTCAAACATGTATGTGTATTTCTAATTCACTTTTTTAATTTTTTAATAACACTGGTAACCTTGTCCCATACAACTGAGCGTCTCCGCTCACCACACGTAAACATTTCGCAGTGGAGGAGAACCAGCAGTGAAGGTGAGGAACGCGGAGACAGGCCGAACGGGTGAGACAGGTGTAGGGAGAGAGGAGTGGAGGGGTCTGCACTCTGGTCAACCAAGCGAAGTCGTCTTTTGCACCGTGCACAGTGCATGCACCACGCGCATGCACCCTGAGAGGCCCTGTGCTAGACTAAGAATATAGAAAACCAGTTTGCTTGTATGTTGCAAGGGTTGGTGTGTTGCTTGGTACGAAGGACACTGCAAATAATGGAGCTCCGTTAGGACCGCTAACTGGCTTCAAGGCTAACTGGTTAGAGTGCTGGCTTTCGGTCACATGGTTCCCGCGTTCGATTCCCGACAGGGTCGGGAATTTTAACCGTAATTGTTTAATTCCGCTTGCTCGGGAGCTGGGTGTATGTGTCATCTTCAACATCATTTCATCCTCATCACGCCGCTTAGGTCTCATATGGGTGTCAAATCAAAAGACCTGCATCTTGCGAGCCGAACTTGTCCTCCTAAATCCCGGCCTATTCCATTTCATTTCGATAACACGTCTCATAATGTATTTCAGAGCGGGACTAAGTGTTGTGCTTAGGGCGGTGCTTCATTGTGGATGAAGCTTTGCTATGTCAGGCCACTTTTAACATACGCAATCTGATCAACAGTACCTGGACACCAGCTATCTCAAACTGCACTTAGACTTCACCCGTGTCAGGTTTCCTATGACTGGACAGTAATAAGTGGTTGGTCTACCCTTCGACTTTATGACGGCTTTAACTCTGCTGGGGACACTTTCAGTGAGGTATCTAAATGTTTTTGGGGGAATGGCAGCCCTTTCTTCCTTAAGAGCCGAAACCAGAGGAGTTAGTGGGTCTGGACGCTTGGCAGGCCAGTTCATTTCTGGAATTGTCCACAAACCATTGTCACACAGATGCAGCGTTATAACAGGGTGCATTGTCATGCTGATACAATCATCGTCTCTGAACTGTTCCTCTACTGCACGCAGAACACAATGGTTTAAACTGTGTTCATATCTTTCCGCATTCAGAGTTTGCTTAAGCGCAATAACGGGGCCGCACCCTAATCACTAACTACACCCCATAACATAAAACCACCTCCTCCGTATTTCACTGTTGGCACTACACATGGTTACAGGTAAAGTTCTCCAGGTATTCGCTAAACCCAAACACCTCTATTAGATTGCCACAAGGTATTTGTGAATCATCACTCCAAATCATTCGTTTCCAGTTATCCACTGTCCAGTGACGTCGCTCTTTGCACCACCTCAAGCGTCGCTTAGCACTGATTACAGAATTTTTTGGCTTATGAGCAGCAGCTCAACCTTTGTAACCCATTTTTTTAAACTCTCAACGTACAATCATTGTACTGGCTGGACTGTTGGTAGCACTTTGGAACACATGAGCGATTCCTTCCGCCGATTCTTACAGTTTCTTACAATCACCCTCCCCAATGCTCGACGCTCCCTGTCCGTCAATAAATGAGGTCTGCCTGGTCTTGGTTTAGCTGCGATTGATCCTTCGCCTATCTACTTCACATCACATCAACAACGATCGACTTGGGTAGCTTTAGAAAGTTTGAGATGTCCCTGATGGATTTGTTAGTCAGGTGACCTCCAATGGCTAGTTCGCGTTCGAAGTCACTGAGCTCTCCTGACCGACTCATTAATTCTGATGTTTTTGCTTCTCTAGACAATACAACAACAACTACTAAAGGCTTTCATTCCTGCCGTGGAGAGGGAGGCGGGCTTTCTAGACCGTGACATCGTCTCCTTGGCCAGAAGATGTGCAGAGGTGAGAGGGTTGGTGGCCGTGGCCAAAACAAGGAACTGCCCCGTCATTCGTCTTAGTGCAAGAATGGAAGACCACGGTAAATCACGGCAGTGGGGATCAGCACCACTCTGTCTCCAGAATACAGAGGCGTAGATCCACGGTAGATCCCCTCCTCTGCTCGGTTGGCCAGTCAGAGTGCAGAGCTGTCGGACCACGGATCAGCCGTGGCCACTTGTGGGTCGAGACCCACTCTGCATCCGTCGACAGCGCCATTTCCCCCCACTTCCTTTTATACTGACGGTTGAGCTTTTCCTGACATCTAGGGTTCAATTCTGCATTACATAGTGGTGACCGAATGCCTTTGATCAGGTAGTGTACGTTCGTTTCAGCCTAATTAAAAGAAAGCAATAAGGATGTGGGAAGCTACTGGAGGGATCTTTAGTTAAAGGGTAGGGCACTGGTCTCCTGGTTCCTTTTTTTTTTGTGCTAGGGGCTTTACGTCGCACCGACACAGATAGGTCTTATGGCGACGATGGGATAGGAAAGACCTAGGAGTTGGAAGGAAGCGGCCGTGGCCTTAATTAAGGTACAGCCCCAGCATTTGCCTGGTGTGAAAATGGGAAACCACGGAAAACCATTTTCAGGGCTGCCGATAGTGGGATTCGAACCTACTATCTCCCGGATGCAAGCTCACAGCCGCGCGCCTCTACGCGCACGGCCAACTCGCCCGGTGGTCTCCTGGTTCCAACTTAATGAGTTCAAACCTGCCAGAGTTAGAGAGACAGAGGATACATTCGGGGATTACCCGACAAATTAATTAATATCAACAATAGGTTGGCCAAAAATTTCCAATTTCTTTCCCATCAGCCTGAATGGTGCCAAATTAAGAAGTCTTTTCCTGGTACCTGAAGTCACAGAATAATAATAGTAAGAAGGGGAATAAGAATAGAACGAGAAGAAGTTCTGGGATTCACAATCGTAGTACAGCAGCGGTCGGGTAGGATAGAGGACGAGCCTGACTCAAGTAAGTGGAAGCGATGCCAGAGGGCAATGCTAAGGGCCCCGTGGTTGCTAACTCACACTCCCAAGTTGAGAGCCGCTACGGCCCATTTTAGTCACCTCTTACGACAGGCAGTACAGTAGATATCTACCAACCCCACCCACAGGGGGACCTCCGGAGAAGCGTGGTGAAGGGCTTTCCAGTTGACGCCTAACAGGTGACCTACCCACCTGTGAGGATCGGGCTCAATCTATGATGATTTCTATTGCTGAAGACGGCAAAACAACGCCCAGCCAACGAGCCATCGAAGATAACTAATTAAGGTTAAAATAACCGACACGGCCGGGAATCGAACGCGCGACCCCTTCGACCAAAGGCAAACCAGCACGCTATCTACCTATGCAGCCGGACGACACCTGAGATCCTGGGTTATAATAATAATAATAATAATAATAATAATAATAATAATAATAATAATAATAATAATAATACATGTCCATCCCCTAGTCCCATTTAACTGAACAGGGTCGGGGACGAGGTGAGATGAAATGATATGGCATTGAGGGCTAAGGAATAAAAAATAAGTGATGGTGAATGAAATTGGTTAAGGAGTTGAAAGGAATCGGCTGTGAACTATGAATTGAAACTCTCCCGGCCTTTTCCTTGAAGGAAAAACGGGGGAAGCCACAGAAAACGATTGTCAGCACAACTGACGGTCGTTTTCGAGACCTGTCGTACCCCAAATGTAGAGCTTTGCTTCTACGCCGTTGCGCGGTAACACGCCAAGCTACTCCGATAATGATAATAATAATAATAATAATAATAATAATAATAATAATAATAATAATAATAATAATAATAATCATCATAATCATAATAATAATAATAATAATAATAATAATAATAATAATAATAATAATAATAATAATAATAAGATGCAGGTCTTTTGATTTGACACCCATATGAGACCTACGCGGCGTTATGAGGATGAAATGTTGATGAAGATGACACATATACCCAACTCCCGAGCAAGCGGAATTAAACAATTACGGTTAAAATTCCCGACCCTGATTCCCGAATAACTAGACCAGCTTGGGATGGGATAATGACTTGTCCATGATACCTCTTCATAACTATATCTGGTTTTCTTCAACCCACATCCTTGCATATACTGTTTATAATTCGTCAGGTTTTACGCTAGGTAACTTTCTACTTCTGCGTATGTGGTTTTATCGTGTTTTATCCTGTACCTCACTTCCCTATTACACCGCTGTGATACATCATCACCTCATCTGGCCTGGTATCACGCAGAGCATGGGAACAGGCAGATACTTCCTTTAGTATCGCTTATTACCAATTCTCCCTGCTCTCTCCTTCTCTTCTTAGAATTAACACCATTTCGGAGGCAATGTACTTTGTGCTGATCGCAACGCGGGTTTGAGGGGAGGGTAGCGGACTTCGGGGGTCCCCACGAAAAAGAACGCGAACATTTAGTCAGTAGTAGGACCAATGGAAGTGGGACGGTAGTCGTTGGTGTCCCGTCGGAGACAGAGTATCGTCGTGTACTGAGCGGAATACTGTATGTGTACTGTCGTGGAGTACTGAGCGGAGTACTGTGTGTGTACTGCCTTGGGGTACTTAGTGGAGTACTGTATGTGTACCGGTGTTTATCTGCGTGTGGGACAGTCGATGTGAGTGGAACATAGTTAATTGCCATTGTTCTGGAGAATATTGTAGTGCCGGTTAACACTGTTGAGTTGTTGCTGTTATGTGACCGCTATTTAGTTGTCATTGACAAGTAGCTCACTGTGTGGAGTGGCCACGTGAATTAACGTACGGTGATTGTGTGAGTGGTGGACGTTCACTGGAGTGGAGCAAAGGAACTGTTGTCCTGTGCTGTGGTGGCCAGCAGCACTGTGTTCGAATCTGTCTACGTGCAGCTGTTGAGTGAGGAGAATTGTGCGTGCGGAGCGAAAGTGAAGGTGAGGCCTGTCGATAAGGATTATAGCTTGTTCCAGGTAAAGACTGCCCAGGTGGAGTCCTGCTGCGAGGGACTTGTAATTAGACAGCAGTTAGTGAGAGTGGTCATCCATGGTTGAATACAATTGTGTCGTAAGTCCTGTTTGTGTCGGCGCGATGTAAAACAAATTGTAAAAACAATTATCCTACAATTACATTACACACAGGGTTTTATTCTTAACAAAAACATGCAGGTCAATATATTATATCACACTTGTTTATCGTCCGCCTCCGTAGCGTAACGGTTAGTGTTATTAGCTGCCGTCCTTGGGGGCCCGCGTTCGATTCCCGGCACTGCCAGAAATTTAAGAATGGCAGGAGGGCTGGTACGTAGTTGAAATGGTACTTGCAGCTCACCTCCAATGGGGGGTGTGCCAGAAAAGAGTTGCACTACCTCGGGATGAGGACATGAGTTTACTTTTACACTTGCTTATCATTTTCTTTTTTTCCTTGTGCGTATCCTGGTAAATTTCGTAATTTGGATCTATCTGGTACTTGCACTGGGCTCTTCAGTTTCCCCCACGGAGGCAAATGAGTTCTGCACATAGGATTCGTAGCAGTAAACCTTACTCGCAAAACTATTCTTCCTTTTTAATGCTTAAGTGTATAATTTACTATTCACTCTAATCGAATTCGTCATTATCTTTTAAATATTTTATAAGCAGCTCAAGTTTATGTGCTTTATGATAGACAACAGCAGGCACATTAATCATTTTAATGGCGCGAGTATAGCATTACAGCAAGGGAGATACGGATCTCGACTGTGTCCTTGATGTCCAACATGTAATCCTTCACGTTTTTTTCTCTTCTAGTGTGATTTATTAGCGGAGTAATTACAGAGATAAGGGCTTAATTGTGAAATTAAGTGGTAGTGAAGGAGGCAATTGGCAATAATGAGTTTCCGCTCTTACAAGACACCTGCCTTCTCTCACGTTCCTAGTTGAGTTACAACAAATGGCTCTTCTGTGCTGTGAAGTTTTTACTGAAACTTCATATCTCTGGATAGTCTTATGGACTAGGGCCAGGATTTTTAGGTTTGAACCTATTTTCTCCACTATTTTACTATTTAGTTTAATTAATAATTAAATTATTTATTCATATAACAACGTCGACGTTAGGGCTCGTTGACCTCTCTTAGGCTTAAACACGTAGGCCTACATTGGACGTTAATAGAGGAACATAATAATCTGTTACGAAATTAAGAAACAAATCGTAACTGTGCTAAATACTCATTTGAAGAACGCATTCACAAAGAAACAAGTAAAGCAATTCAAAACAAAACAATTCTGAACCAAGCTATGTATTATGAATTTATACGCTGTTACACTAAAATAGTTATATCAGTTTATTAACATTTAAATTATAAAAGGACAATACAGTAGAACCTTACTAATGCGGATTAACTGAGACTCTAGGTTTTCCGAATTAATGAATGTCCGGATTTAAAAAAATAACTTATGAAACGAGCCAAGGTACATACTTAAACCCTCTATTCAGCAAAAAAAAAAAAAAAAAATAGACGGTACGGTACAGTAATGTTTTTCCAATTTAAGAAATTCAAAGGTTATTTAATATACAAGATATAATGCAATACAGTACTATGCCCTACAAAATACAGAATAAATAGTGCAGTACAGAAATTAGAACATGCAATCAAGGCACATGCCTTTGCTGGCAGGACCTAGTGTTTACAGTACACTATGTCTTCTGGTGTAGGCTAGAGCAATTTTGTTACTTTCATAGATCTGTCTCTGTCTTATCCTTGGCTTTGACAATATGAAAGTGACTGAGGTATGAGCGATGCTAGTAATGCCAATCATTATGCAGCCAGTCCCTGCTATTAATGGTGTTAAAATGTTGCTCATGGGGTCGGTTGGCGTATGCATTTCAGTGGGCTTGGCAGGAGGAAAGCAACGGAAAGCTACCTCTCTCCTCATTTCCCTAATACGCCTCTTCAGTGATGCCTAAGCCATCTATGACAGCTGTTGAGGATCCCACCAGCGTTAGCGCTGACGGACTGAAAATACATACAATCAAGGCACATCTTCACTGACCATACTTGACAGGCTTACTGGTTTGAAGAAGCTGCTGATTTTTTCTTGCCTTACTGTGACATTAATTCCTTTAATAATTAACACACGCAGATGCCTCATATGTTCGTAATATGCAGATATGTTTTCGTCGTTGTTATCTTCAACGTATTTAACGACAGTGTTAAAATGATTTTTAATTTCATTGTTTTGGCTTAGGGTTAATAATATCACCTGCTTCATCCTGGTCATATACATCGACTTCAGAGCTTTCTGCAGCGACCATACATTCCACGATGCCCTCCCCCGCGTAGTTTACAACATTGAACTCGTAACTCAGCTTTATACTAAGTATAATTTCATTTGTATATTATTATTAAACAGCTGTCCCGATTAAGCGAAGTCTGTAATAATTGGGTCCGTTTAATGAGGTTCTACCGTACCAATTTGAACAAAGCATAATAAAGAAACAAATAAAGCAATGCAATACAAAGCAAATCTTAATGAATCTGTACGTTCAGGGATGATGGAGGGCGGCAAATGAACAATTTGGGGTATGGAATTATATTCCGGAAATGATCGAGTCCAAAGTTAAGCAAAATTCTACTAATTTAAGTCTGTTTACCTGCACAGTTTCACAAGCTGCTTCATTTATTAAAACTGTTCGAAATGGCGTCCTTCTGCGTCAATGCAGGCATGACATCGTCGCACAAAATTCTGTCGTACGGATACAGCGCTCGTCTACTAATCCCAACTTAACGGGTTCAAACCCGACTGAGGTCGGTGGCTCTTAAGGATGTTTAAATGTGACAACCCTATGACGTTGGCTTCTGGCACGTTAAAGAACAACTGCGGGACGAAATCCCGCCACCACGGACGTTAAACAACTTGGACTATTAATAAATGTTGACTCGAACTAGGGTTACTTATCTCAAATTGATCCATTTGAAAAGTGGTATGTGGGCTGGAAAGGGTTCCATTTAGCCTCGGGAGATCAAATGAGTGGAGGAGGATTGGACCCTCCTCAGCCATCCTCGCAGTGATTTTTCGTGGTTTCCCACTTCTCCTCTAGGCAAATGTACCTAACTTCAGACCATGGCCACTCATCCTTGTCTATCCATTCCAATCTTTCCATCTCTCTATTAGGCAACTGTTGATCATAGCAGGTGAGGCCACCTGGGCGAGTTACTTGTCCTCGTCCCCAGTTGTATCCCCTACCCAATATTTCACGAATTCCTCGCTGAGTCCGAGGGGAAAACCAACCCTGGAAGGTAAACGGATTAATAAAGAACTTCACTCATTGGTTTTTTTAATTGTTTAAATTCACAAACATTTTTTGCTTTTCAAGTTCTTTAAAAACTATTTCTTTTTTAAAACAAAAACAATATTTACTGTATTGTGTATTCTTTGCCTTCTGAAAGCACCTAGGCGAAGGAAGAATTTATAGTAAAAATGTATGCTAAAAACACAACATGAAGTAATATCTTTTTCTCCCAAACTTAGGAATTATTCCAGTCCCATGCGCAAAACAAATTCGGTGATTTTCTTAAGACTGGCGTTCAGTGAAGTAATTGTAAATGTAATTCTACTGATTACTTGTTAAAAATGAAATCTGTAATTGAATAACGTATACCTAAGTGTTGGCAGACTGATATGTAACAGCAACTTCTGGCTCTGTGAGGAATGCAATGGGAAACTACCTCGCTCCTCATTTCCCTAGTACGCCTCTTCAGTGATGCTTAGGCCATGTATGATAGTTGATGGCGGAGCTGTTGAGGATCCAACCAGCCTTAGGGCTGAAGACTGAGCATACATAATTGTAATTCATCCCATATTCTTTTATCTTGCAATTTTGCCATATCTGCCCAAATATGGACATACGTTTACGTTTGCACCTGTTCACTCCTGTATCGTACAGGCCAGCCGAACCTTCATTTTCACCGATATGATCACCCTTAACGCAATGTCACTGCACTACTTCAACAAGAAGCTTTCTGTGGTAACTGAGCGGTGTAATGGCCAGATCCTTGGAAAGGCGTGTTTTTCCAGCTGATGAGCCTACTGGCGCTCTGGGATGAAGTGCTGGATTTTTAGATCACGAAGCCTTATTCTATAATATGAATACTTTCATCTCAGTATTTTATTTGTAATCAAACTTACTTATAGGAATAATTTTCAAGCCGTTCCATTTCCTCTAGTAAAAACCAGACAGTTTCAGCTTTAGTTATCAAAGGTTTCAAAGTCAACATGTCCTCTTATCCACAAACCCCTCATTCTGCTGAGCCAAGTTGCTATTTTTCAATCTAGATTTTGAAGGACTGATGGATATGAAACCTCTATCCAGTCAATCAAATGTAGCAACTAGTTTTTAGTTGCACATTTTCTTGTTCTTAATCTATTTACCCACCAAGGTTGGTTTTTCCCTTGGACTCAGCGAGGGATCCCACCTCTACCGCCTCAAAGGCAGTGTCCTGGAGCGTGAGACTCTGGGTCGGGGGATACAACTAGGGAGAATTACCAGTATCACGCACAAGCGGCCTCACCTGCTATGCTGAGCACGGGCCGTGTCGGGGGATGGGAAGATTGGAAGGGATAGACAAGGTAGAAGGAAGGAAGCGGCCGTGTCCTTAAGTTAGGTACGATTCCGGCATTTGCCTGGAGGAGAAGTGGGAAACCACGGAAAACCACTTCGAAAATGGCTGAGAAGGGAATCGAACCCACCTCTACTCAGTTGATCTCTCGAGGCTGAATGGACCCCGTTCCAGCCCTCGTACTACTTTTTAAATTTCGTGACAGAGCCTGGAATCGAACCCGGGCCTCTGAGGGTGGCAGCTAATCACACTAACCATTACACCACAGAGGTGGACAATTGCAAATTTTATGCTTCTACTTTACATTCTTAGATACTCCCAACCTTTAATATTTATGGGTTTGTTGTAGAGGGAAATCTTTTTTGGTTTTTTTGCTAGTTGCTTTACGTCGCACCGACACAGATAGGTCTTATGGCGACTATGGGACAGGAAAGGGCTAGGAATGGAAAGGAAGCGGCCGTGGCCTTAATTAAGGTACAGCCCCAGCATTTGCCTGGAGTGAAAATGGTAAACCACGGAAAACCATTTTCAGGGCTGCCGACAGTGGGGTTCGAACCTACTATCTCCCGAATACTGGATACTGGCCGCACTTAAGCGACTGCAGCTATCGAGCTCGGTGGAGGGAAATCAGAATATACAGTATATTGATGCATTTTTGTATAATATACTGTATAGTGTGTGTCATAGACCCTCTGTCTTGTAGTTAGAATAACAAACGGCTTTTCTGGTAGACCCAGGATCGAATCCTGCGCTGCCAAAGATCAATATTACTTTTTTAATGAAAATGGTTCAAATGCTAACGTTGCACATACTGTTCAAGGTCTGGCATTCTCTGTGACCACACATAAACTGTCCCATTGCTGACTGTTTAATTTTATTTCCTATTATTCCTTACAGGAGCATGTGGCTTCTGTGAAACACATGATAAAGATATGTGAAACCAACCGCAGATTTATTGACCTTTGAAATGTTTTATACTGTTTGTGTATTTTTTTCCTCTTCAGTGTTTTACAAAGTTACATTGATTATCCACGCCATCTCCCTCTTGAATATGTTTTCACATTCCGTTGGGAGAAAGAGGTGGTGTTGACCCGTGGGGGGTGGGTGTTGATCGGTATTTTCTTAATGGCCCAGGGCAGCAAGAATATTAAATAAGGCCCTGCGAAGTAATGAAACAAACATTTGATCTTAGGTGGACGTCGATATGCAGAATTGAATGAAATATTCTCTCGCAAAGAAGATCCAAGTGTTCATAGGTCCTATGTGTGGTTACCAACCAGATTTATTGGAGATAATTTTATCTTCGAAGGTAAATCAATATTGAGCGAAATTCCAGCAGTAGAATGACTGAAGTCAATAGCCTTGGCAACATCGCCACCTGGCTGTACATGTATCAGCAAGTAGATCAGGAGTAATAAATCATAAGTGTCGAGAAAAAGCCTAATCTTCCATCTATTCCTTTGCTTCACATCAAGGCACAGCCTGTCATTTGAGAGCTGTTTCAGCATATTTTTTTCCCCCCACGGGTTCCTTTTGAAGCCTTTTCCACGGCCATCACAGGGCTTGTCAGACTTGTCGTGATGGATGTAAGATAAGAAGTGATGAAAATACCCGGTGAGAAACATTTATAAATAAGTAAGACAGTGCTTCCTTGCCCCTGACACAAGGTCGACATGTAGCTACGTGTTCCATCTTCCTTTTACAAACCTACCGCTTCGAGCTTTCGCTTTCTAACAGCTTATCAAACTTTATAGCCGGGCGTGGTTGCTCACGCGCCGGGGTTCATCCCGTTCATCAGAGTCAAGAGGATTGAATCTTGATCACGGCGAATTCAGATTTATCAATCAATCAATCAATCAATCAATCAATCAATCAATCAATCAATCAATCAATCAATCAATCAATCAATCAATCAATCAATCAATGATCTGCATTTAGGGTTGTCGCCCAATACCCTATAAATTGTTACCTAGCTTTTTTCTTAAACAGTTTCAATGAATTTGGAAATTTATCGAATATTTCCCTTGATAATTTATTCCAATTCCTTACTCCCCGTCCTATAAATGAATATTTGCCCCAATATATCCTTTTGAATTCCAAATTTATCTTCAAATTATGTTTCCTAGTTTTAAAAGTTCCATTCAGGTTTATTCTTCTACTTATGTCATTCCACGCAAACTATACACTGACACCTCAAAACATACCACATAGTCAAGCGTCTCGTCTCCTTACTTCCAAGTATTCCCAGATCAAAGTTTGCAACATTTTAATAACACTGCTCCTTTTTCGGAAATCACCCAAAGCAAATTGCACTGCTTTCCTTTGAATTTTCCAGTTCTCGTACCAAGCAGTCCTAGTGAAGGTCCTATAGGCTACACCGTAACCATACTCGAACTGCGGTCTTACCAGACATTTACGCGTCCTCTCTTTACATCCTTACTAGAACCCCTAAATAGTCTCATAATCATGTCGAGACATCTGTATCCTTTCTTAGCAATCTCGTTAATATGACTGCCCCATTGAAAGCCATTCCTTATATTAACACGTAGGTATTTACAGTGTTCCCCATGAGGTACTACCACCCCATCAACACAATAATTAAAACTGATGGCATTTTTCCTCTTGTTAGAATTTACAACACCGAGCTCGATAGCTGAAGTCGCTTAAGTGCGGCCAGTAGCCAGTGTTCGGGAGATAGTAGGTTCGAACCCCACTGTCGGCAGCCCTGAAGATGGTTTTCCGTGGTTTCCTATTTTCACACCAGACAAATGCTCGGGCTGTACCTCAATTGAGGCCACGGCCGCTTCCTTCTCACTCCTAGCCCTTTCCGGTCCCATCGTCGCCGTAAGACCTATCTGTGTCGGTGCGACGTCAAGCAACAGCAAAAAAAAAAAAACCTTACGACTGGAGTTTTCATCCCATTGCCTGCTGTCTCTCTCACAATATTGTTTTAAGTCCCTCTTCAGTCGCTCACAATCCTGCAGCTTATTTACTCCTCTACTCGACTGTACGTGTGGTTTGAGTCTTGTTTCTTTCATGTTGAACAGGAGAATCAGGCCTGGCCGAGTGGCTCATATGGTAAAGCCCCAGCACATCATTGCAGCTCAGCCCTATTTTCCTTTGTGGGTGGGAGAGTTACAATCCATCCTCTTCCTCTTGTAACACGTGATTAAAAGAGGAATCTCAGAAGCTCTCAACTAGGGAGGATAGGTTTGCGGCCACGGGGCTGTTGGCAGAGTCCTAATTTTGCCTCCACTTACTTATGTCAGGCGTCTCATTTTCACCTATCCAACCTGACCTCCCTTGGCCAACTCTTGTTCTTTTCCGACCCGACTGTGTTAAGTTATCGTGGCCAAGCGTGTCCACCCCCTGTGGGTAGGGGCGGGAAAATAAATCTACCTGTCGTAAGAGGTGAATAAACGCGGGACCACAGCTCACCTAGCTGAGTCTGGCATTGCATCCGGTTATTTCTATCATGCTCCTCACTTTTATCTCCCATATCCAATAATAATTGATCAACTCATATTTTCTTCCGACCACGACGGTGGTAAGCTAGCCAGGCCTACACTCAAGTTTAGGCTTTAATTGAAAACGAACCAACAGACCTATTGCAAAATGTAAGTTCACCGTTATTTACCGTGTTAACTTCTGCGTAAGGCTACATAAGCTACTTGTTTCTTATTTGTGGTTTGGCCCCTTTTCTAGGAACCGCTCACTGTACATGGAAAAATACTTGCCTGGCGGCAATGAAATTTATCTACATTATAGGCACCCTTATTGGTAGTGTAATACTCAAGTTAATTTTTTTCAGGCACCAGGAAAGAAGTTTTTATCATAAATCACTACTGATCTGCATTTAGGGCAGTCGCCCAGGTGGCAGATTCCCTATCTGTTGTTTTCCTAGCCTTTTCCTAAATTATCGCAAAGAAATTGGAAATTTATTGAACATCCCCCTTGGTTATTCCAATCCCTACCTCCCCTACCTATAAACGAATATTTGTCCAATTTTGTCCTCTTGAATTCCAAAATTTTTCTAAACTAACTTTTTCTCAATCCAGGATATACGCACAGCAGAACACTTGGGCCCGTTTGAAACTCTCACTCATGATTACCAGAAAATACAACCAGTGCAACCGCACAGTGTGATACCGAATTTATGAAGAGTAATGTTAATAGGACGTTGGGTGTGAGCTGGACAGTGCGATTAGTAGCAGGCGAGGTGGTGATGCAACAAAGAAAATGTAGCCTAATTAATGAACTTAAAAAATGTCTCATGCACCCTAACTCAAAATTAAACAAAGACAATACTGGTATAACTCATTCTGCAATAGGCATATCATCTAGTTTGTAATTAAAGGCTAAACTCGAGTGACTATGACAAAATAATCTGACGGTAGGGGGTCTTTCTTTTTGTCCTACTTCGTGGCCTTTCCCTATCTTTTGCGGGTACCTTCTTCCTTGCAAGGATCGGAACTCTTCTGATTATTATCGAGGGAAGAGGGTGGCCCAGTTGTACGTCCTCTTAAGACAATAATCACCACCACCATCACTCAGCTCGGTGGTAGGTACATAAAATTGCTGAAAAACTAGTCTCATGTCAGTAGATTTACTGGCACGTATATGAATTCCTGTTTCAGAAGACATGTAACCAACTCAATTAATTGCTATAGGAGAGAAATTTTGGTCCGTCAAAAAAAAAAAAAAAAGCTTCAGTTCTATCAGATTTTAATTTTCTCATACATAAACCACAGGTTACAGATTTATATGAAATCGCCATTGTCAAGTCCAGTTCAAAATGTTTTCATGTATTCGGGATAGAGCGCTTAGAATTAATCATTTTGGAATAATTGATAGCAATTCAAATAATAATAATAATAGTAATAATAATAATAATAATAATAATAATAATAATAATAATAATAATAATAATAATAATAATAATCTTCCTACCGGGCGAGTTGGCCGTGCGCGTAGAGGCTCGCGGCTGTGAGCTTGCATCCGGGAGATAGTAGGTTCGAATCCCACTATCGGCAGCCCTGAAGATGGTTTTCCGTGGTTTCCCATTTTCACACCAGGCAAATGCTGGGGCTGTACCTTAATTAAGGCCCCGGCCGCTTCCTTCCAACTCCTAGGCCCTTCCTATCCCATCGTCGCCATAAGACCTATCTGTGTCGGTGCGACTTAAAGCCATTAGCAAGAAAAAAAATCTTCCTGGTCTTTCCCAGTTACCTGGGGTTGGCACTTTGAATGGATTATTATTATTATTATTATTATTATTATTATTATTATTATTATTATTATTATTATTATTATTATTATTGTAATGATCACAATAATAATGGCATGAGCTACCATTTTAATTTGAAGCCATGTACACTGCCATATCAATTTCAGCGCTCAGTTCTACTACGCCGGATAGCAGAGTGGGCCGATCTGTAGCTCAATCTTAATTCATTTTTACAAACGCCAAAAGTATCAGGATAGACCATTTACATGCCCACAGCGTATGACAAGAAGTGTCCAATAGACTTCGTTCGTCGATTACAATTCCTACTGCCCCTGCCTGGTTTGTATCGCGATATTGGGATCTGGAATCCAACACTCAAAATCTCTGATCCACAGAGGGAAATATTGAATATCGCCGTTGAGGAGCCGAAGTCGCGAATGTGACAATGTTATTCCTGTCCATTATTTTGCAAACTGGTCACGCCTTCCAGCCCCATATAGATATGGAGTACATCAGAACAATTTTCATTCTGTTCATTTTCCTATGCTACGGTATTAAGGTCAATGAAACTTAAACACATTATATTCTAGAAGTGAGTAAATATGTCATGGAAACATACAGTACATTCCTAAAATACGGTACGGTACGTAGGCCTACAGGGTCTACTTGACATTTTTGAATTTCTTCTTTAATGCTCAGGTATATGCGCGTCTCATCGTAGCGTAATATACTTCGCACTCGTACATTTTCTCCAAAACAAACAAAACCCACGGCGCTTACGCCCTTGAAAGGGCTTTGGTCTGCCCACCGACCGCTGCTCAGCCCGATTACGAGGGGCCGTGTGGTGAGCACGACGCATCCTCTCGGTCATTATTCTGGGCTTTCGAGACCGGGGCCGCTATCTCACCGTCAGATAGCTCCTCAGTTCCAATCACGTAGGCTGAGTGGACCTCGAACCAGCCCTCAGGTTAGGAGAAAAACACCGACCTGGCCGGGAATCGAACCTGGGGCCTCCGGGCGAGAGGCACGGGGCCGGCGTACATTTTTTCCGCTATACGGAAAAGCACAGAATCAGGGATATGTTTCTTGGGCTTAGCAGACGAGAGATTCTTTTGTTCTTGCCCTCTTTGTAGCCTCATTTATTGCAGGAGGTTCAGATAATGTACCATTCGACTCCACCCACAGGGGAGTAAAAATGGTTCACTTTCGATAAATCGAAAGAAAAATTAGCGTATCCTATGCACCAAAGCTTGATACGATATACGAACTGTGATTAAATGAAAGAAGTCGTAGACCTCGTAAATATAGGCTCATACGAATATTATTATTATTATTATTATTATTATTATTATTATTATTATTATTATTATTATTATTATTATTATTATTATTATTCCCGACTCGTTGACTGAATGGTCAGCGTACTGGCCTTCGGTTCAGAGGGCCCCGGGTTCGATTCCCGTCCGGGTCGGGGATTTTAACCTGCATTGGTTCATTCCAAAGGCCCGGGGGCTGGGTGTTTGTGCTGCCCCCAACATCCCTGCAACGCACACACTACACATAACACTATCCTCCACCACAATAACACGCAGTTACCTACACATGGCAGATGCCGCCCACCCTCATCGGAGGGTCTGCCTTACTAGGGCTGCACTCGGCTAGAAACAGCCACACGGAAGTATATTATTATTATTATTATTATTATTATTATTATTATTATTATTATTATTATTATTATTATTATTATTATTATTATTCGTTAGCCCTACGGTGTAGAGGTACGTTGATTGTCTCGTATTCCAAGGCCTCGGTTCGTTTTCCGGCCAGTTCAAGTGTTTTAATTCTGGACTGAAAAGTAGAAATGGGTTCACTTGACTCGAGATTTTCTCAAATTCTTGAACTGTAGGAAGAAAGCGCACAGTGAGATGATGATGTTACTGACTAGACTAACACTGGTTGCCACAGTTACGAGGATGTCGGGAAATTTATGTAGCTAATTCCAGATAGACCTTCAGCTCCAAAATATATTGATGTTAAAAGTGAGTTTGATTGCTCAGAGTCTTATGGTCCTCGATAAAGTTATATGTAAATGTATTTAGTACGTCACTTCCGGAATATAATGTTACTTTACAGCTGAGGGTGAGTGGCAATGTTGCCAACAAATGTATAGGCTATAACCACTTAAACTCACCTTTGTTGCAAGCGCTATAATTCAGGAGAGTACACATATGTTTTTGGGCTCAAGAACGCCTATTTTATTGAAACAAAAGTATGAATTTCTGACATAAATACGTCTTATGGCTGGCGATCATCTGACTTTCGCAAAATTAGCGACACGAAATGTGTGACGCGATGTTACCTAGCAACTGTGCAGGCTGCGGTATGAAGTATTGATGGGTGGCCATGAATGAGAGGAATATGTAAGGCTATTTCATTAAACAGGCCTTCTTCGAAACTAATTATTTCATTCGTGGTAATTTCATAGACCCTGAATCAGTTTCTCCTTTTCGATAGTGTCCAGAAATCGATGAAGCTAATTCCAGAAGGACCCTCAGGCCAAAATATAACCATGTTAAAAATTATTATTATTATTATTATCATTATTATTATTATTATTATTGTTATTATTATTCAGCCCTGTAAAGCCTTCTATTCCAAGGCCTCGGTTCGTTTCCCGGCTTGTCGACTCAAAATTCCGTACAGATACCTTTCGAAAACGATTCGTTAGATGCACGTAAATTTTTATTACTTTAATTTTTAATTACTTTAATTTTTATTTTTAACATTTTAATCTCATTTTAATTAATTTTTAATTTCTTAAAATTTAAATCTGATTTTAATTTATTTTTAAGTTTTCTTATTTTTAACTTGAATTTTTAATTACTTTTCACGACCAGGTAAAGGCGCATAGAACAAGGCGAGACCACAGAGCTAGTTGTAAATAGAGGACTGTTGTGATGAAGAGTTCATTGGCAGAGTTTCGCAGAGATTTGCAGACTGAACCTTTCTTGGACTGGCATGAGAGTCTGTAATTAAGATATGTGATGTGTTCGGGAGTCTGTTACTCTTTGGTGTCTGAAGTACATTTTCTGTTCGCACTCTCAGTGGTAAAGAAAGGAAATGAACAATAAGTTTCAGCAGTTTTACCTGGTGTCAATACCCTATTGAGAACGTGTTCCCCCTTCACTTTGTCGAGTTGTACATCACCTTTCATCACTAAACATGTCTTATTTTTGTGGTTTAGAAATCCTTGAAAGCCTGTGAGAAACCTTTGTTAGACTCTTCACCTCTGTTTGCTTTTCCTTTCGAACGCCCGTCCTTTTAAGATGGCCCATTGTGTGGCTTGGCAGAACTAGGATAGACCCAGCTACTACAATTTGTATATAATTAGAATGTTCACTTGGGGTCGGCAAGTCTTTGTTGTAGCGATTGAGAAGCGATAGCTATTAAGATTAGCTTCGTATTTCAAAAGCCTTACACACAGACTAACTTATCAGAGCCTGTCTGTCCGTCCGTCGGCTTTTCCCTCCTTGCTATTCTTATTAAGCTACCGTGTGGCAGTTAGAAAGCACTTCTTATTCTTCTTTTTTTCCTCTTGTGGCGCTCACTTCATAATGAAGGGCCTGTCTGGCTTGTCTACAATAGTAAAGAGCATAGCGGCATAGAGGGGGGAGAACAAGATTGGCAGAAGAGTTCACAAGATGACAGCCTTCCAAGTCTGGGATTATCTTCAGCTGGTTGACTTGTCCCTGTCAATTAGAGTCGCAGGAAGACAGCCGGAGTGTGACAGGTATCTTCCCCGGGCTGTCATGACTGTAAGGCGCCCCATGTCGTCTTGTGTTACCTGACGACACTGTCACACCGGCAACTTCAACGACGAAATCTGGAGCGAAAGAGAGATAGAGAGAAGTGGCAGAAAGAAAATGAGCTGAAAGAAAAGAGAACACGAAAATAAAATATGTAAAAAATAAAATAAAAAATAAAAGAGGACAGCGGAGATATTCAACCTTTGCTCATGACAGCCAGCTTGGGCGTACCTAAGTTCAAGCACGACGCCTTCATGGTGGTATGTATTCTGCAACCTTCATGAGTGCCACAGTGTGACTTAAAAGTAAAGGTCGCTGAAAAATCTGAGGATGGTATTTATTACGTCAGGTTAAAATCTGTTGCCAAATGAACGTGTGCGACAAATATCCATATCAAATATGAAATAAATGCGAAATTTAGTTGAATTCGTTTACGATCATTTAAATGATTTATCCTCATTACATCATAACTGTGACCGGCTCCATGGCTAAATGGTTAGTGTGCTGGCCTTTGGTCACAAAGGTCCCGGGTTCGATTCCCGGCAGGGTCGGTAATTTAACCTTAATTGGTTAATTTCTCTGGCACTGGTGCTGGGTGTATGTGTCGTTTGCACCATCATTTCATCATCACCACGACGCGCAGGTTGCCTACGGGAGTCAAATCAAAAGACCTGCACCTGGCGAGCCGAACTTGTCCTCGGACACTCCCGGCACTAAAAGCCATACGCCATTTCATTTCATCATAACTGTGACGTGTTTATTTTCTTATTATCTACAGAGTGACCCAAAAGTTCGCTAACATTTGACGAGACAATACTTAACGGAATAGTGGAGATAGCAAAGCAAAGTCACCTCCGTACAGCCATGAAAGCCCTTGGAGGAGCGGAAGGTAAAGGCTTCCACCATTGTTAACCTCGGCACGTAATGGGGTAGAGTGGTTAGCTCTACGCCCGACCGCCTTTGCTTCCAGGAATTAACCTGGTACTCTTTTTTGGTGTAGGCTGAGTGAACCTCAGGGCCATATGCACCTCCGGCAGTGGAAGTCTCGTTTCTTAAATTTTACGACTTCCTGACGGGGATTCGAACCCACGTCCTTCCGGGCGAACCGAGCACGCCTTTACCGCCTCGGCCAGGCAGCCCCTTATAGTGGAGATAGAGGGGTAATAATTGACACACATGATAGACATGA
Source organism: Anabrus simplex (assembly GCF_040414725.1). NCBI lineage: Eukaryota > Metazoa > Arthropoda > Insecta > Orthoptera > Tettigoniidae > Anabrus > Anabrus simplex. The sequence goes on from NC_090265.1 coordinate 1,670,204,126, forward strand.
CATGGGGTTTTATTGACACCAACATAAAGTACAAACACAAAAAGTCGCAAGTCTACCACGATCGTTCGATCTCATTAGGGGTGCTAAAAGACAACATCTAACGGCAATTTCTCACCATACCTACGGATATGCTGTACATTGCTGTTGGCAACTTTGTCTCTCAACTACAGGCATTGTTGATGAATGAAGGCCGACATGTGGAGCATGTGTTACAGGGACCATCGTCTTGTTTAAACCTCTATTGTTATGCTAATTATTGCTTTGTATCGAATGAAGTGCCATCTGTTGGTCATTCTGTGTACTTTATTTTAGTGTCAAACCGCGTGTCATGCCCATCATGTGTGTCTATAATTACCTCGCTATCTCGAATATTCCGTGAAGCCTCGTCAAATGTGAAGGACTATTGGGTCACACTGTGCTTTCTGCACATAAATCTATACTCGAGAGGTGGAATGAATAAAGTCAAGCTGAGAAGATTATTTTAGTTGAATACCTCGGAATCTTCAAGGTCGATGACCTTGTTATTCCTCAATACTTGTATTTCATCAATTACAAATTTATATTTAATATGATGTGATTAACCTAAATGTCCGGCTCCATGGCTAAATGGCTAGCGTGCTGGCCTCTGGTCACAGGGGCCCCGGGTTCGATTCCCGGCAGGCTTGGGATTTTTAACCATAATTGGTTAATTCCCCTGGCACGGGGACTGAATGTATGTGTCGTCTTCATCATCATTTCATTCTCATCATGATGCGCAGGTCGCCTACGAGCGTCAAATCAAAAGACCTGCACCAGGCCTCTTCGGAGGCCACACGCCATTATTATTTATTAACGTAGATCATGACGAGTCTTACGAATGTAATTCATTGTTTGTTTGTATGTAATGGGTAATCTCAGAAACAATTGCACCAATTTTGACATTTCTTTCACCATTTGAAAGATAGTATTATCCCGGATAACACTGGGCTATGCAACATCCGGCGATATCGAAGGGTACCCGTGGGAACCGTGATTTGAGGGGAAAAAATCACCAATTAGGCTTATAAATCTCGAAGTTTGTATACCTGCCTGCATTTTTCACGTAAAAACTACTTGACTGATGGATCTCAATCTGGCAAGGTTACGCAGGGTCTCTCATATAAAATAAGACCGAACGCACGGTGTTCGTACTCTGCGCTATGGCACTTGCCTCAGCCGAGCTAACGTCGCGTGCCGCCGCCCTGCTTTAAGTGTGTATACACTCTTATATGAAATCTTCCCTTATAAAAGATGCTGGAAGTTCCATCCTTCCTCGATTATACAGACTTCGTATCTGGTAACCACATTCTGGCTGACGCGAGTGAGTTTTACCACTGTAATGTTTTCTTGCAGTTCCTCCAATGTGTGAGGATTTGTTCTCAGGTTCACTAGGCTAATTCTTGACAGTCCCAGTGACAGGAATCGAATACATGATATCTATTGCGCGACGTGTAAACACATACAACCATCAGTTGAGGGGGGATGTAACTTAATCAATTTTGTGTCAAAAATCAATTTTTTGGAAACGTCTTATTTGCAATCTACATAGTGTAATTTACATGTGTATAAATTTTATAGTTATCAGAGGTATGGAAGCTCATTAAAAACATATTTCACATTTGCATTTTTCATATTTGAATATGGTAACCAAGTGTTTAAATGCATTTTTCTCGAATATATACTTTTTGTAGAATTTTTTCAGGAGTTGTTCATTACACTTTGTGGAATATACGGAAATACAATTGTAATAAATACTTATTTAATGTTTTGTTAATAGGGTTTTATGTTATGAGATCATATCTCTGCAATTTATAGTTTTGAGAAAAGGCTTTTAAATTTTTATGAAAAAATGTCTTATTTCAGCAATTATATTTTTTTCATTTATTACAGTTAGTTATCTATCTACACACAACATTTCATGCCTTTAACTAATACTTCCAGGAAAGGTAGAATTATCAAATTCGGTACGCACATTGACACGACCATTGGTCATATGTTAGCGAAATTTTATGATTCCAGCTGCCACATAAGTATCCGGAAAATAGAGTAATATGTGAAAACTGTACCCTCATTTCACCCCTTTTAATGTTTCTAACTCAATCTTACCCATAAATATCGGAGATACAAGAAAATGTCATTCGACCAACCATGTAGAGCACTAAAAAGGGCGTCTGATGGCGGAATCTGTTTGTTGAATTATGACGTACTGTTTATAAGCAGTAAATCTCGAAATGAAGGTCTGCACTTATAAACATGTTCATGCTTATCTGTATAAATAAGTTGTAGGGGGTCCGCTGTCTGTAATTTCGTTTGCTTTGCCAATTTTTCAGACATTTATCTGTTTTAATTCAACTCAAGAACGGATCAGTGGTATTTAGGTTTCGTGTCCGTTTGTCCGTTTGTCTGTTTGTACGTCTGTTCAACCTTCACGGCGAAACGGCTGGATAGATTTCGACCAAATTTCAGATTTAGTTTATACTTATCGCGGGGAAGGTTTAGATATGCATATAATTCAAAAATCACTGAATAGACCGGGGGTGTATAGGAAAACAACAACATTCTATTTTCTCTTATACCATTGATTTTTTGTAAAAGCCATGGACTATTTGTGAAAAGGCCCTTCATTTTAAACAACTTTTATTATGAACCTAATTTCGCATACTCTTTAAATGACGGAGAAAATTACTACCCCCTGCGGGTTTCATGCTCTGCATTGAGTGACCGACAGACCGACAACGAACCTACCAGTTACCATTGAAACGTCTCCTGATGCTTACCAGCGGGGAAATAACGAAATGGCATTTTCGTCAACATTCCTGTAAACTCATGTTTGTTCCATGCCTAGAAGGTGAGAGAGACGCCAAGCTGCCATTCTGCGGGATATTTGCGGAATACCGTTTGAGGTTACAATCTTCCTCAACACTAACGGGGTGGGGGAGGCTGTTAATATTTGAACAGTGCCGCGGAGTGTAGTCCAGTATTTCACACCGTAAGGTGTTTTCCGGGATTTGCTTTAATTTTTGCCATATCTATCTTCTACTTCAGTTTTCCGCTTTGATTTTTTGCCTCTGCCTTGCTTCTTTAGGCTTATGTAATAACACCATAAGTCATCTTACCTGTTCACCTAAGAATATCCGCGTCTAAATTTCTCCTCTCTTACCGCCTTCTTGTATCCGTAACTCACATCTATACAGTTTAGTGAGGGTCGTTTCGTTTTCCACTTGGTATTTACATATTTGTCCTATTCGCCAATTCTCATTTTAAATCTTATTTTCTATTAATTTTAAGTTTCTTAATTATTTTCTTCCTTAATTATTCCGTACGCATGCGAGTGCTAATCCAGAAACCAGAAAACACTGAATAGATTGGGGGTTTATAGGAAAACCATACCAGTTTTCTTCCCTGTTCTCTTTTTCTACTGATTTTCTGTAAATTCCGTGGACTATATGTGAAAATTCCCTTCAACTCTTTTCATGCACATAATTTCGCTTGGTCACTGGACACACTTTCCTTTGAGGGAATATTCGAAGCTGTTCAAATCTTTAACTTTCTGGCCCCGGAAAGTATCGAAATATGGTGGCAATTTCAATGACGGTGCAGACCTTCGTTTCGGGGTAACTGCTTTCCAAACGGTAGGTCATTTCACAAGCAGATTAAACAATTGCTGGTCAATTTGGTGAGATCTTCAACTTAGGTTCTATGACTTATTGTTGTATCCCGATTGATTATACTTTTGATAACACTGCATTTCTCGATTATTATTGAATCTCTCCAACTCGATTGCGACTGGCGTTAAGAAAAGGGGCGTGCCATTTTAATGACAACTATTGAAAATGGCGTTTGGCAGGTGAGAATGGCGTTCTGGTAGAAACTCCCGAACTCGATTGTGAATGACGGTAGGAAATGTGGCCTGCCATTATCACCAGAACTTCCCGAACGCGCACCTTACATCGGAAACAACGTATGGGATGCTCCCTGTTTTGTTTCTCGGATAGCACTAAGAATATAATCTTACTCACTGCGTGAACAGTAACCTAAGTAGATATCCGTATACAAGGTAGAATACCGTAGCGAAGGACGGGTACATTTGGCAGTAACACATAATTTCCCACCACACTCTGTCAGGGGTATACAGATTGAAGAGACTCATATCGACCTCACGACACAGTACAAGCATAACATAAGTGGACTTCAAGGTACAGTATTTAAAGTTCCGGCACATCGCGTGTCTTTAAGTCCTCAAGCAACATCAAACTTATAAATAAAACATGCCGCTCTGACAAACTTCAAAGATTTCTTTGACAAATTATGCTGCTTTATGATTAGCTTATCCCGTTCTATTATCAAGACGATGAATTATCATGTCACAAAGTTTTCCAAACTATTCATTCACTTCATGAATACATTCCACTTCCAGGTTATTTTAATCATGTGTACCTGCCTTTGCAGGTTGTCCATTATATAATCTATAATTATTCTTCCACAGCTAGTGATCGAGACGGCTGTGGGTTCGGGTCATGTAGTTTGCATTCAGGAGATGGTGGGCTCGAATCCCGTTGTAGGCAGCCCTGAAGATGGTTTCCTGTGGCATTAAATATGCTTGTGTAAATAAATTATTGAAGTACTAGCCAAAGTATCCGTTCTTAGTACGCATTTATGAACAAGGAAATGAAATAACGTATGGCGTTTAGTGCCAGGAGTATACCAGGGCAAGCTTGGCTCGGCAAATGCAGGTCTTTTTTATTTGACGCCCGTAGATGACCTGCGCGTCATGATGAGGATAAAATGGCGATGAAGACGACACATAGACCCAGCCCCTGCGCCAACGGAATTAACCAATCATGGTTAAAATTCCCGACCCTGCCGGGAATCGAACCCGGGACCCCTGTGACCAAAGGCCAGCACGCTAACCATCTAGCATGGAGCCGGATATGAACAAGAAATAAATTGGTTATTGACGCAAAATGAAATGCGAACTATAAACCCCCTAAGTACGAAACTCGAAATTGGCTCCAACCATATCTCTCGAGTGAAATAATGTAAATGTTTGGTGAAAGGATTACTGAAACTTATAATGAAGAGAAATCTATTTAATCGCGACTCCAGTAAATGGAGATTGCTTTCCAGTTAACAAAAATGCTTACAACAACAAAAAGTATGTCTTAGAACTGCAAAACCTTAATAGCCTACTATAGTAGCCCAATCAAATCCGAAGCTATCTACGCATCAGAATCTCACAATCGCCAACATAAAACACTGAAAGGACAATTAAAAGTGAAAATGTTAAATAATTAGAAAATTTCTAGGACCGAGAATCAAATATGGAGTACATATTCCAAAACCAAATGGAGAAATACAGTCGAAATCGGTTATAATGACCGAGAATCAAATATGGAGTACATATTCCAAAACCAAATGGAGAAATACAGTCGAAATCGGTTATAATGACCCCGGAGGGACCATCAATCAAGGGTCGTTTTACACTGCGCACTTGCATGGTTGATTAACACAATTAAATTACAACTTCAAAAGCTTTACTAAAATAAGTATTGTACAGTAGTGTACCGTACCCAGGGGTAATAACCCTCTATTACGATGCCTCCATTCCTGAATAAACATCCGACTAACTCAGGTTTGGGTAGAGAGGTGGGTTGGTTTTCGATGGGCAAGTCTAAAAGTCGCACTTAAATATAAGCATATGACAGACCATGGAGGTTCATCACGAATGAGAAACAATAATATGGGGTAGGATGAGTTTGTTCATAAAATAACCCCGAATCATATTAACACAAATGAAAATCAAATAATAAATGATTATAAAATTTTCAAAGAAATGAAACTGAAAAGGATATGGACATTAAAACGTTAATTACTCAAATAATTAAATGCAAAAGGAAAGTTCAAACACAACATTAAATACTCGTAAACTTCAAGTGACTTCTCATGATTGTCCAATGTTTATGTTCATAATAGTATTCGTATGCGTATGCTCATGTGTATTTGATTCGCATGGAGTAGCACAATTCTAAGTATCACAATGATACGGATTTAAATTCCGGAGAGTTGTCGCAAAAGTTAACATTAAAAAAAATTAAGACGCAATGGGGCATGATATGAATTGTGAAAAATACTAGTGGCATTTCCCTACGATATATTTACAATAATCACAATATAATTAACGTATCTAAAATATTTACATCGGATTAGGAAAGGTAAATCTTACATACTACACTGAATCGACGTGAAACGCGGTTCACCAAAAAGATCTAGTGAGAACTACACTGACCACCAACATTCACTCAGCACTCGGGCTGTTCCCCATTAAACAACAAGACAACATATCAAAACATCATGAAATTATACAAAACACCATCCTGTAAGAGAAAACATATATTGTCCTCTATTAAACAAGTGGAAAGCAATGGGCAACATTGCGGTCTTCTGCTGCATTTGCGCACCAGAAAGTGCGTTCGTCTCTCACATATTTCCTGCTGTGCTGTGGGCTGAAAAGAAATGTTAGAACTCAATACTACACTAAGGCTTGGTTACTGTTCGACAGGATAGTATTACGGAAGTGACATCTCATGTCACAGTGTCTATGTAAACACGGCTGCTAAGTAAACCTGTAAGGCGAGCTCGTATTTCCTCAACTGCACGGTAACTCACATACAATTGAGCTACTTGCTAGCATGCTATAATAATTTAACAAACACATCAGACTCACTAGCCTGGCATTAATTATCCGTCAATTCTGATTCTCAATATTCTCTCAGAATACATTTGCAGGGCTATACTCACTGCACATAATTCTTATCACCTCATCAGGCATGCAATCGGCCTGTATAATCAACTTCATAAATCAGCAATCGCCTAATTAAATCTTCTTGTATTTCTTACAATCTCATCAGCATTTCTCATTATAAATCCAGGTTCGATTCCCATTCAAATCATTGTACGAAACAGTTTCCAACCCACATTGGAATACTCCTTTCTCATTCAACGTTGCGATACAGCTCCACACGTGTTACAGCTCCTGAAATAACATGCGTCATGCAATCTAACTGTTACTAACTTTCTAAACGAAAAGAAAAATTGAATTTACTCTCAACGCAACAAGTGTTTAACTCGGAAAGTGGATGATCTTGTCAGTCTAATCCTCCTATCTCTAACATACAAGAATATCAGAATAATTCTAAGCTAATTAACATGCATATGACACAAAAACAAAATAAATCCTAACAACTCCCTCAATACCCATCTAACTAATCGTAAAGTAAAATAAAAATAAAAATATAGAAATCATGTATTCCCCTCCTATCCGTACCTAAAGCATCACAAATGTAAAATAAACACATGCCGTCCGGCAAAAATTGCGTTAAAGAAAAATCCCTACACTAAACTTCACTAGTATTAAACATAATCCATATAACATGCCATTTAATTTAAAATAATGCGTCGTATCTTTGTCAACTTCCTGGACATTGGCTACGGCTCACATCCTTGCACTGTTGTTTTGTTACTCCATGTTCACCACAGCTTTAGCACATGGAAACAATCTTCTTTCTTCTATGGGTGGTGCCATTGTCTTAATGAAAGTTCCTGTACACTGTAACACAGAAGACTTCAAGTAAATGCCTTTTCACCGCTCGATTTGTACGTGCCGAATAAACCCTTGTTAGCTGTGAACGAAGCCAACATCAATCTGACAGAACAAACACACGTAAAATTAAGAATGCCCACTTATAGGGTTTTACACAGTTAGAGCGGCTCGCGGTTCGGTACGAAAGTTCTTCGCGATACGCGACCGACACGAAAATTTAATACAGCTGAGCGTCTCTTCTTCACTTTCCAGTCTGCGGCTGATAGTAACGTCTATTATTTTGGGATAAAACTTTGCGTCATAATGAAATCGGCAATTTAGCAATGCACCAGTTAATTGAGCAAACTTCACAACTAAAAGCACTGTTTCTCGGTCGAAATGACCATACACTGTAATATGTCTATCCACGTGGCAACATTCGCGCACACGTATCAGAGCAGTACCGAACAACGTTCACAGGAAAGGTATAGGAGTTGGAAGGAAGCGGCCGTGGCCTTAATTAAGGTACAGCCCCAGCATTTGCCTTTTGTGAAAATGGAAAACCACGGAAAAACATCTTCAGCGCTGCCGACAGTGGGTTTCGAACCCACTATCTCCCGAATACTGGATACTGGCCGCTCTTAAGCGACTGTAGCTATCGAACTTGGTCCCACAACAGTTTTCAAATATGGATAGGCACGCTTAACACTCTTACCAATACAACTGTAGCCTCCAAACGCTCATCTTCATCTGGCTTGTTAACAAACGAACAATGACTTTGCACAAATGATGACGAGCATGAATTCATGTGAACCCTACTTACGCCTGAAGTGAGTAGTACATTCATTAGTGAAAGCGACCACAGCCAAAAACATAAGGAAGTAGAATTTTCACGAAATCCGTTACAGTGATCAAGGAAATGCAAATTGCATTTTTGTAGAAAATTTAACATTAAGGACACTTGTACACTTAATTTTTGTATAGGGTCTACAGTTAACCCGTTATTTTAGTTGTATGGCAGTATTATTATACTCGAGTCGAAAACATACAAATTTACAATTAACGTACAAATCATTTTGAAGTACACAAAATAACATGTGAGATCATATTACACATGCGCAGTATTTTGCAACGTCCAATGCTCTCTGAGTATCTTGTAGAAGATCATCCTCTGTGCAAGATACTGGGCACAAAGGGCACTGAATCACGTGCCTCGTGGTTTGTTCTTGTCCACATTCACACATTGTATCAGTTGTTTTGAATCCCAATTTCTTCAAGTTATCCGTAGAACTTGCCACACTTTATCGTAGTCGGTTCAGGGACTTCCACACCAGCCAGCTTTCATTATGTCCATGTGGTAACTGCTCAGCAACTGGCATCCATCCACGAAGATGACAGATCCTCTTCTTCCACAGCTCCAGCCTTGCCTTCTCTGGCGAGACAGTAAGCACGTCAGATGTCCTCAGGAAGCTCTTGCGGGATATCAGCCGTTCCTGAGGACTATGTCCATGCAGCGGGGGAGAGGTGTTCTGTTCCACGCTTATCCTCTGCAGCTACTTATCTGCGTACACAGGGTGGCGCTATTCCAACCAGTCAAGAGAGCTTATGTGTCAGGGTAGGCTTTAAGCAACCTGTAATCAATCTACAAGCCGTATCTGACTGCCTGGCATGCGATGAACTGTGCCAGACTGGGGAAACATATCCAACAGCAGAAAAACAAAAAACACAGTGCCACTGCTGAAGTTCGGATTGTTTGAGGATGATAACCCCATTACGACCCTGCTAAATTGCGAATAAGTATATCGCAGTGGAACAGAGACAAAAACACAAAATAACAGTATTTTCTCCCAAAGCCATTACGAAGAAACGTGATATCTCGTTTCTTGTAGACAGTTTGATTTCATGGCCACTTTGTGCTCTCCGTTTTTTCATCGGGCCAACCGTTTACCTGTTATTTTATTTGATGTAGGGCAAACATTTTGCACAAATACTTGTAAAATTCCTCACTAGTTCGATACGGTTAAATATACCAAAATCAAGATTATCCTATGCATGACTCGGAATATCAAGCTACAGGCCTATCTTTACCAAATATTAGCTCAATCATGCCGGTACTTTCCGAGCCTATCCGGAACAAACAAACAGACAAACAAACAAACAAACAAACAAACAAACAAACAAACAAACAAACAAACAAACAAACAAACAAACAAACAAACAAACATGCAGACAGACACCATCGCAATTTTATTAATAGTATATAATCATTTTCTCTTTGTCACCATCTACAATTCGATTAGCTAAGGTGGTACATTAGAAGCGACATAAGCATAAATACATCCACCCAATGTCTTATGCAGATCGATGAACAACAGTATAGTTTTTGTGGGTTTAAATATTTCCAGGTGCCTGACTTAATTTTAAACAACATACTCTGGGAAGTTTTTGATGGGATTTTTCGGCAATCAGCACACTTTGACCAGATAGGGAATAGTATTATTCGAATATAGTCCGCTCACCACTTTCCGCTCAACGCCAAAGAAACCTCAATATATCGTCGGTGAAGAAACATTACCTCGTATGTCACAATGCTCTTCCTATCCATTGTTTTCCTCAAGACTGGACACGCCTCCCAGCAACGTATGAATATGCAGTCCATCACTCAATTTTCCGTTGTGTTCAATTTCCTACGCCAAAGTGTAAAGGAAAATGAACCTTAAATACAGTATACTGTAGGAGTGCGTAAAAACGTCAAGCAAACATCCATGAACACAACAATTATAGTTCTGATGGATTGCATACCAATATGTGGCTGGGAGGCGTGACCGTTCTTAAGAACAATATTGGATAAGAAGAGCATTGTGACATACGAGGTTTAGTTTCTTCAACGACGATACGTCTAGAATGTCTGGACAGTTGACATATTTATACTAAGTATAACTTTGTACGGAGCGCAGATATTACCTCCACCAAATATAATAACGAAGAAATTCGACGCAGCTATGGCGAAGACACGCATCAACTGTGATTTGCAGCGACGAAACCCAACAGTACACCACTCACAATACAGGAAAAATATCGCGAGTGTCACGGGAAACTAATATGCAATATTGTTGCTAAGAAATGTGTTCCTCTTCTGTGGTAAAGCAACTTTATATCTAACAATAAATTAAACTATACCGCCGGGCTGAGTGGCTTAGACGGTTGAATCACTGACCTTCTGACCCCAAGTTCGATTCTGGCTCAGTCCAACGTGCTCAAATAAGTCAGCCTCGTGACAGTAGATTTATTGGCACGTAAAAGAACTTCTTCGGGACTAAATTCTGGCACCTGGGCGTCTCCGAAAACCGAAAAAGTAGTTAGTGGGACGTAAAGCCAATAACATAATAATTATTATTAAACTAACACCAACGAAGAATAAGTTATTCCGATATAGACGATCTGACTCAAATATAATGTGAACATTGTCAACAAATAGATATCGTCCCTGTTCAGCCAAAATGTGAATGTTACAATGCTCTTCCTATCCATTATTTCCCTTAAGACTGGTCACGCCTTCCAGCTATATATTGATATGCGGTCTATCAGAACAATTTTCGTTGAGTTCATTTTCCTATGCGCGTGTGTGAAGGAAAATGAATACCTTAAATAAATCACACTGTAGGAGTGGGTAAATGTCATGTAAACATACATTCCTTTAGTATGGTACAGTAAGGTTCATTTTCCTTTACACACGCACATAGGAAAATGAACTCAACGGAAATTGTTCTGATGGACCGAATATCAATATGTGGCTGGAAGGCGTGACCAGTATTAAGGAAAATAATGGATAGGAAGAGCATTGTCACATTCGCCGTTTTGGCAGAACAGGGACGATATAATTACACATCGAAACCACACCAGGGTGACTAGAGTGGGACATTGATAATGATGATGATGATTATGATGATGACACATCGAGTTAAACCATGTGTAGGAGAAAAACTATGCATCCCATCATTATTTTTGTTACGTGAGTAATTGAGGTGTTAGATGAAATAACAGCGTGAATCTACATGCGCTGTTATTCTATGAACACCGGTGATTTCAAATCCCGACTTAGAATATCTACTCCTCTACACTTTCTCAACACAGAAGATGCATTCATCTCTGCCACCGTCAACAGTTTAGTTTTCTAGCTAACTGCAACAACCGTCTACTTCATTTTGGAACGCCGACGGAGACCAAATCAGTTGGACGTACGAACCTTTCACTAATACATACGCTTAAGGAGGTGAACATAACAAGTGCAATCAGAGGATGTCAACAGGTTTTTGTTTTTAATGCATGGATTTGACAGTGTTTGAATCTCGTAATTATTACATCAATATAAAATTATATTATGACAAAAATTGCTTAATCTAAAAATGTCAATGTGCTCAGCGCTTTTAGTTATTTCTTTTACCATAAGAGACCAGGACCATGAATGTTAGACAGAGTATCCAATTATTACTTTCGTTACATGAGTAACTGAGATGCTTGATGCAATAACAGCGTGAATCTACGTGTGCTGCTTTTATATGAATACCGTGTACGAATTTCCCAGTTCCTTTACTATAACGCAGTCCAGAACTTAGTTCGCTAGGATGCCGCTATCTGTCAGGAGCTCACCAAAAGCGCGACCATGCTCTGCGCTGTTATTGCATGAGGCATGCTTCACAAACGGCGAGTTAAGTTGCCGCGAGTTCTTCGGTTGGAGAATATGTCAGCGAGTGGAAGGGAAGGATCTGTGAACAGCATGATACATCTAGAACCATTCAGTGCAGTATTGGCATCACATTTAGTAAAAGACTGGGTGTCAGCACTTCGACCCATGTTTCTAAGAACGCCGTCTGCTAAATGCAATAGATTCATAATACAGAAATTTGTGCTACTTCATTACCATAATGTTCACAGTCATATACTCCTAACTATGTGCTACTTAGCTTCTTATAGTCTTAATTATTAATTATTTAAGGCTACTTAACATAAGAAAACTTGGTGTAAAAGCAGACAAAATGGTTGATGTCCATTCACTAATGATATACTTAGAACATGAAAATGTTGAATGGTGTGAGAAAGTCATGTCTGTGTGTAATGATTCTGTAGACTCTGATTATGCAGCATGTGAAGATGAATCATCATGATTTTGGTCAGTGATGTGGTGTCAGCAGAGTATTTCGAACAAGAAAGTAACGCAATATCACAATGTTCAAATGATGTACTTCGTATCTGGCTTTTGTTTTTTTCTTTTGTTTGGTTTTTAGGAAACCACTTTCTAAATAAAAAGAGGAATGAAAGTGATTGTTCAGAAAGGAATATTTCTAATTTAATAATGTTCCAATTTTTCTTTAGTGTGTGTGTGTGTGGGGGGGGGGGGGTAGTGATAGAGATAGCTTTAGTTGGGGAGAGTACAGCGACAAATCTCACTCAGCCCTTCTTGCAACAAAGAAGAAAAAAGGCGAATAATAAATACAGGAAAATCAACTTAATTTTTCAAAGTTGACACATTTTCGGTTTCTTTAGGAATTTGGTAGACATTTTTAGAGAGCTGGGTGTGATAAATTGCCACTTCTGCCCCCCGCCCCCCAACGGTGAGCGATCATGCTTTCCACACTTCCTGAGCAATACTTGCATATGACAAAATCTAATATGCCTGCATCATGCAATAAGGTAGGTAAGGGTTATTCTGCCCGAAGGCAGGTCTGAACCTCCGCAGAGGTGTTCCTGAGCCAGAGTTTACGTGCGGTAGGGTGTCCAGTTCCTTTCCGCTCCTCCATTCCATTACCCCCCCCCCCCCCGGATCTCACGAGATCCGGTGTTTCAACACGGCTACGGCCGTTGGCATCATGCAATAACCGCGTAATTATTTTTAAATATAAATCTGACTCTCTTATTTACTAAATGAATCAAATTATTTGAGAAATAATTTTCCTGACCACTCTAAATGTCTTAAAATTCAGTTTGATTCGAAATATTACTGTAAACTTGGAACATTTATAAACTCCATCCTTCTGTTTCTCAAAATAACGTAAATCTACGTATGCCGTTATTGCATCCAACTCCTCAATTCCAAAAAGTGCAGTGCCCCACTTGTAACTTTGACTACTATCAACGTTCTGATCAGCGTTAGAGGCGAGATTCATTGACAATCTGTGATGTCAAACGGTGTCCTTTAAAATCTGTTCACGTCGTTGCGCGCTGACGTACTGAAAAGCATATAAGGTCTTGTCTGACAATAAAACATGTCTATACATTAAATTATACTATTTATGGTAAGTGTAGTCTGAAGTATTCATTGTAAAGAAACAAATGACAAGACATAACATTAATAAAACATTGAGTTTTGCTATTCTTGAGCGCAGGTCGGTGATAAAAACAGCTCTTCTCATTTCTTAAGGATCAACCATCTGTCAAGAGAAAAATTTCTACAATTTTCATTACAATGGCACAGTTGGTCCTGAATTGAATCTTTCTGCAGTAATTTTAGCTGATTTTATGGGCCAGTTGTAGAATGTCCAATTCATGATCCCTGCTTTGATCCCAAACGATGTAGACAATTATAACGTAGATTTTTTTTTTGTCAAAAGTGATACACAGGCAGCATTGTTAACAGTCGTAAAGCGCATGTGTATTCTCTGGCATGGTTATAGTAACTATAAAACATTAATATAAGCCTATGTGTGCAGGATATAATTAAAATGAAGTACTTCCATCTAACATATGAGAGATGAGACTATCACAAGCAACCTACGTGAATAAATTGTCAACTATCTTTAAATTTACAATTTAAAATATTTAAAGTCAATGCATTTAGGTTTTCAGTACGTAATTCTTCAGGTAGCAGTGGCAAACTAAGGCTGCTGTAGCTAGAGCGGGTTGCCGCATGGGAAGTTCGACGAGGGAGCGTTGTTGCGGTTTCCAAGCATGACTTTGCAAGGGAGGGAAGGGGAGGAGTCATCTGATAATAAGAGAAGAGCGGTGCTCGTTTTGTTAAATCCCAACGTAAACAAATTTCAGTTGTTGTTGTTCTTGCAACCTCACATAAAGGACTGGATTATTTTGACCGGTAGTACAGTGTAGCCTACCTGCCTAGTAGTATGGAATAGTTTGCCTTAGACGACATCATCATTTCGATAATCAGGTTCGGTGTGGAAAAGCAACAAAACCCCGATCTTGGTATCTTCGGTTGGAAAAACGTTCCCAATGCATTCGTCCCGCCCTTGCCCATTATATCATGCCTCACCATACATTAAAATCATATCACACATTTAAAGATTTGATAAAGCCATTCCGTGTGTACTCAGAGCTTGTGTGCGGGTCGCAGTGAACTAACCTGGAGACATAGTGACCTATATTGCATAACCTTGGAGGGGAGGGTGACTGGGGAAATCACACGTGTGTTATCTTTAGCAGAGGGGAGTATCCAGTGCCTACAGACTTCTCAGAAACATTGGCCGAAGTTTTGTGATTTATTTTCTCCTAAACTAATTAAGATAGATGTAATTTTTTTGAAGATATTTCCTTAGAATAACATCTACTATTTCCTTAGAATGCCATCTTCTACCACCAGTGCAAATGACGTACTTTATTTCAATTACACCATGTATATTGCGTATTTCGTTTATCTATTTGTACATTTTAAACAATGGTAGGCAAAAAATAGTAATGTATTTGACGTGGGAATACCTCAGTTAGGGCTAACGTGCAATATCCTCGTTCCGATTTGGCAGCCAAACTGATAGTAAAAGTAAACTCGTGTCCTCATCCCGAGATGGTGCAGCTCTTTTCAGGCACACCCCCATTGGAGGTGAGCTGCTTTGTACCATTTCAACCACATACCAGCCCTCCTGCCATTCTTACATTTCTGGCAGTACCGGGAATCGAACCCGGGCCCCCGAGGACGGCAGCTAATTACACTAACCATTAAGCTACGGAGGCGGACAGCCAAACTGATCATCTCCTAACTCATTTTCAACGTGTCTTTCCGCTCTTCTATACATAACACGTGTTAAAATTTTGTATACGTGAGATTCTAAATTGATGCGGTAGTTTTCACACTTGACAGCGCCTGCTTTCCTGAGCCCCAGTGGCAAGTAAACTATCATCATCATCATCATCATCTGTTTACCCTCCAGGTTCGGTTTTTCCCTCGGACTTAGCGAGGGATCCCACCTCTACTGCCTCAAGGGCAGTGTCCTGGAGCTTCAGACTCTTGGTCGGGGGATACATCTGGGGAGTATGGCCAGTACCTCGCCCAGGCGGCCTCACCTGCTATGCTGAACAGGGGCCTTGTAGAGGGATGGGAAGATTGGAAGGGATAGGCAAGGAAGAGGGAAGGAAGCGGCTGTGGCCTTAAGTCAGGTACCATCCCGGCATTCGCCTGGAGGAGAAGTGGGAAACCACGGAAAACCACTTCCAGGATGGCTGAGGTGGGAATCGAACCCACCTCTACTCAGTTGACCTCCCGAGGCTGAGTGGACCCAGTTCCAGCCCTCGTACCACTTTTCAAATTTCGTGGCAGAGCCGGGAATCGAACCCGGGCCTCCGGGGGTGGCAGCTAATCACGCTAACCACTACACCACAGAGGCGGACGGCAAGTAAACTATCAAAAAATGAAATTCAATTAACTCATTCGCGCTGTATATTGAGACTTTCGTACAACTATGGAAAGCTTTTTCAAGTGCATTTTCACGTTAATCAAAGGTTCAATTCAATACCGGTAAGAGATAAGTTAGGATGACACTAATGCTGTTCCAGTGTCGTGCTGTTTATCATTCGCCGTCGTCACAAAGCCTCAAATGACACTCTTGACGGCTCCTCAATCCCTGTGACAGTTACAGAGACGCGGGGTTTGCATATAAATAGCAGGCGGCTGGGAAAGCAAATGATGGCCATGTATTTTTTAGCGCGTGTCCCATCGATCTAGGCGCCGCGACGCTCTGTCAGTGTCTGGGAAGCGTCGCGCGCCGCTCGCTCTCCTGTCATCGCGTCTCCAGCTCAGCTTCTCCAGGTCGTCACGAATAACAAGTGACATCTCCGCGGTCCAGACACGTCTCCTGTGGGCTGGACATTTTGTACGCTCGGGGGAAGGTGAAAAAGAGGACCTCGGGAATGAGGGGAGTATTGTTGTTCTAGGCTAAAAATGCCTACTACTACTGTACTTGGAAAATTAACTGTAATTTAGCAAATTGTAAAAGCACCATACATCAAAACACTCCTTCGTCCTGCATTCTGAGTTCGAATTGGCAGGTTCGATCTCGGCTCATTCCGGTAGTATTTAAGGTGCTCAAATACACCAGTGTCTGTCCTCAAATTTACTGGCATGCATAGGAAGTCCTCTGAGTCAAAATTTCGGCACCTTGGCTTCTTCAAAAACCGTAAAAGTTGTTAGTGGGAGGTAATACCAATAACATTCTGACTTCGGATTTTATATTAAAAATTAAGTTCCCAGAAGGAAACCTTAATTTTATTTCATGGATTGTAAATCTTGAAAATAAAACATGAGCCCTGGCTGAGAGGAGAGAATGCTTTTACCAATAAATTTATTATTATTATTATTATTATTATTATTATTATTATTATTATTATTATTATTATTATTATTATTATTATTATTGTTGTACCGGGTGGTACACCCCCACGCCGCTAATTCGAACTTTGCGCCAGTTGAAACTCCTCTACTGGCGGAAGCCTGAACTTTATCTACTGCGTAAATTTTCTAGTTTCTCAGAAGATGTCACTACTTGTAAATTTTGAAGTTTCTGAACTGGGTCGTTTTCGATGTATTTTTGTTTTGCCTGTAGTAAGAAGTGTGGACATTCTCTTCCAGATGGCACTACTGAAGAAATACAATTATGCACCCTAGTGCGAAGTGAAAGAACTATGTTTTTGAAGAAATTTTTTGTTTATAAGTTTTTTCTTTGTTAAATTTCTTTCAGTTATTGTTTATGTTGGCAATATTAACCCCTTCCTTCCGCCAGGTTTGAATTTAGCCAATCCCGAATTTCTTTAATTAATTTATGACCAATCAGGTGTATCTTCTTCAACTTGGATATGTTGCTTAACCCTAACCAATAAAATTCTTGTGGGAGGGTGTTCTCATTCCTGAAACGCCTCGAACTTTTCACGAGAGTATATAAACTGCTGATTTTCGGGTCTCCGCGCCACTTCAGTAACATCTTTCAGTGTGTAAAGTACGTAGCAGGGGGCGGGAAGCGCCTCTTTCTTCGGGCAGCAGTTCAACCACAAGGTAATGGCCTTTTAATAACGTCTTTTCTTGCTAGCTCAGCAGTTTAACTCTCGGGGCAGGTCCGAAGCCTTTTACGATGTAACTTTCCCTTAAAATGTAAAGACACTTAGTATCTATTCTATCTTTTAAACTACATATTGGGATAGAGAGTGCTTAATCCTCTCGAGCTCCCACTCATATTGCTTTGAGGTGAACTTATTTTCTCAACCGTTTCTTCCAGTCTAGCGTCTTCTCATATAAGTCACCTCTTTAGTATGGGATTAGCCCTTGCATTAACGGCCTAGTGCCAAGTAGGTTTTAAACAAAATGTATTAGGAGTGCAGCTTCGCCTCCTTTCAAATTGGTATTGTCGAGGCCATGTAATATTTCTGTTTCTTTACTTGATAGGCCTCAGTAGGTTGGGTATTTTTACCCCTGTTTTCATGTCCTTGGAGGACAACTTGAATGTGGAGTTTGGTGTGGCCTTTGATAGGCTTAAATTTTGAGAGCGAGTTGCTCTTTCTTGAAATTGAGTTGTTGTATACCTCGAGGAGGCTTTACCGTGTAAGGAGGAGCAAGTGCTCCTAGGCATGATTGGGGTCTTCTGCCCCTTTGTTGAATTCTGTATATCGTAAGGTTGGGCTTATAGCTCAAGAATTGTGTGTCTGGCTCTCGGAGCCCAAATCCTGTAATCATTGTAATTGTACTTTTTCGAATTGTGTTTCGGCTACTGAGTACCTGTTCTATTTGTTATTTCTTAATCTTTAAAAGAAAATATAACCTTGTTAAATTTTATCTTAACTTTAATTTCGTATTTTGGGACTTGTTCACCCCCGCACCTTCTTTCACCTCTGCTGTTCCACAGATACCTCGGAACAATTATTATTATTATTATTCATTGAACATCGCTAATCGGCCAACTAGGGATCACGATAAGCCTCACTTTACATTCTGGCATTTGTTCTTCTTCTTGTTTCCGAATTTGGCCGCCTATGGACCGCATTGAACTTAAGGATTTCTCTTCTTCTTCTCCTCCCAGAACCTCTTCATCCTTTCACTTCTGATCTTTCTTTCTTTCTTTCTCAGATATGACCAGTTTGGGTGTACATTTTCGTGGGTTCTCCTGGTATGTCTTGATGCTGTCCTCTCGGCTTCTAAATTCTTTCCTGTTGTGAATCATTCGTTCATTTTTCGCTTGAACCACATCGTCTTCATTAGCTCACTGTGTTTTGCACGACGTTCTTCTGTCTGTTTCGTGGGCCGATGACCTTCGATGTTAGGCCCCTTTAAACAACAAGCATCTGTCTATTTCGCACCAGTTGCCGCTCTTTCGTCCAGGAAAGTCCCAAAAGTCTAGATGGCTGCTCTGAAAAGATTTCGGTCTTTTGCATCTTCTGCTTGTATGCCCAGTTCGATAAGATCTTTCTTGACCTTAAGTTACCATAGCATTGCCGTTTTTGTTTCGTTTTGTGTCCGTGATATTTTCTAACTTAGAGTATACTTCCTCCCTGTATTTTCTAATGTAGATGCCGTTTTTGTAGTTTTTTTTTTTGGCTAGGGGCTTTACGTCGCACCGACACAGATAGGTCTTATGGCGACGATGGGATAGGAAAGGCCTAGGAGTTGGAAGGAAGCGGCCGTGGCCTTAATTAAGGTACAGCCGCAGCATTTGCCTGGTGTGAAAATGGGAAACCACGGAAAACCATTTTCAGGGCTGCCGATAGCGGGATTCGAACCTACTATCTTCCGGATGCAAGCTCACAGCCGCGCGCCTCTACACGCACGGCCAACTTGCCCGGTTTTTGTAGTTTGGGCCAAGTATGGTGTGTAGGATCTTTCTTTCCTCTCTAAATCTGCAAGCAAACATTTCTCGGACAGGATAAGGCATTCAGATGCATACAGGGGTACTGGTTTGATGACATTGTTGTAGTGACAAATTTTTGTGTTCAGAGAAAAGCACTTTTTGTTATACATGTTGCGGGTGGTTTGGAAAGTGACTTCCATTTTGTTGATTGTTGCCGCTATGGCCTCTTTATCATGTCCATTTTGCCGGATCCATTCCCCAAGGTATTTAAATTTATTAACATGGTTTATCGTTCTATATTTGGTTATTAGTAGTGCCGTATCATCTTTGATGTTCGACATTACTTCCGTCTTATGAAAGGAAATTTGTATACTTGTTTGTTCTGCTACTTCCCTCAACACATTGATCTGTTCTGTTGCACTTTCGAAATTTTCTGCCATCAGGACTATATCATCAGCGAAAGCTAAGCAATCTATTTCAACTCCGTTTTCCTTTGTCCCAATCCTTCCCCTGTCATCAGGGCTATATCATCAGCGAACGCTAAGCAATCTATTTCCACTCTGTTTTTCTTTGTCGCAATCCTTAAGGGTTTCTAAAGGTTTCTTTATTTTAACGTATTTCGCCACTCCTGTATTATCTTCTCAAGTAAAGAGTTGAACAAAAGAGGTGACAGCCCATCTCCCTGTCGAATGCCTGTCTTGATCTCAAATGGTTCAGAGAGACATCCTTGGAATTTTACTTTGGATTTGGTATTAGTTGCCCTTATTGTCGCCAGCAGTTTCTAATCGACTCCCATTTCTGCAAGGATGTTAAGCAACACATCACGGTCGATGGAGTCATATGCTTTCCCGAAGTCTACAAATGTCGATACATAGGTTCAACCTCTCAGCATACGGTAACTTATTATGGTTTTTAGGTTAAGTATTTCTTCTGCACTTGATCGGCCTGTCCGAAAACCTGCTTGGTATTCCCCGAGTTTGTGATGAACTTGCTGTTCTAGTCTTTCAAAGATGGATAGTGACAGGATCTTGTAGACTACTGACAGAAGAGAAATACCACGGTAATTGTTTATATCTCTTATATTTCCTTTCTTTTGTAAAGAGTGAATCAAAGCTAGCTTCCAGTCTTCTGGTAGTAGTTCTTTTTCTCATATATCTACAACTGTTTGGTGTAGGATGTCAATTTCTTCTTCCGGGGAATGTTTCCACAGTTCCGCAATCATGGAGTCTGCACCAGGAGCCGTGTTATTTTTCAGACTGTTGTTTATTATTATTCTCTTCCATTTAGTGCCAATAAAGGCTACGTTAAGTAATGTTATACATTTTTGGAAGTCTTTTTCGCAGCCCAGAATCACTGCATTCTTTCCTTGGGTGCTTGCCGTCTTTCCATCGTAAACCACTCTTCTGCTTTTGTTCTTCATGGAAGCCCTTGAAGTTGTTGATTTGTAACCGGTACTGTGCTCGATATGAGATGTATTCTCCCCTTAGTCCAGCCTTGATGAAGTCTTTTCTCAACTCCTGAAAGTACTGGAAACACTGTAAAGTATCTGAAAGACGTGTTTTCTCAATCGCTCTCCGTCCATTTTGAAGAGGTGACCATAGGATTTCAGCCTTCTTTACGTTAGTCTCCATCGCAGTTCATTTTTCCGACACAGTTCTTCTTATTATTATTATTTCTCTCGGCCTTCTGAGGACCCCATTATTCCAGCTGTCTTCTCTAGCCTTAGATCTTTGCCCAGTGCTCCTTCATTCCTTGCCGGTGTTGCTCTCTTCTTTCCTCCGTGCATGTCTTTCCCGTCTTCCACTTTAGCCTTTCTTGAAAACCCAGGTGTTCTTTTAGTTTCCTACTCCGTGGGTCGAGTTCTTGTATATCTTCATAACTAATCCCCATCTCCTGTAGGTCCCTTTCCACCTCCTTGAACTAAGTTGTCTGGGTCTTCTTATCTTTAAAGTAAGTAAAGATCGGGTTCGATATTCGTGTTGGTTTCATTCTTAGCAAGTGGCCATAAAATGCAATTCTCCTCCTCCGCATGACATCAAAGATCTTCTGGACATGAGTCCATATTCATCTTTGTCTTTAATTTGTTCAAGAATTTCCCTTAAAATATTTCTTTAATTTCCATTTTTTCTATCAGGCCTTTATTGATCATATCAAGGTATTCCGCTGCATATCAAGCCTCTGGTCATATGACAGTCCAACAGTGTCTGAGTTTTGCGTTCAAGGATATGGTCTTTTTGTTGCAAACGTCTTTGGTCAGTTGATAACCCATTTCAATTTTATTCATGCACGACGCGAAAACTTCCTTTTCAAGGATGTTTGGTTCTATCTACTCACCAAGTTATTTAAACTTATGTGCCCACTTGATTGCCCGCGGTTTACGTTAACTCTATTATTATTATTATTATTATTATTATTATTATTATTATTATTATTATTATTATTATTATTACGACACTCTAACCAGTGATCCCCAGATATCACATTAAATATTGTAACAGTAACATATCGTAATCCAATAATAATTAGTTTGGTTAAATTAAGACCTAAATAACTGAAATAGACGTTTCTGTTCCCTTTTCAAAGATGGGAATTTCCAATAAGAAATGTATCTTGTATGACTATTAACAAGGGGCATAACTTGGAGGACGTTGGCCTCTATTAGACTGTCTTTGGGCACGGGCAGCTGTATGTTGATCTGTCATGTTTTAGAAGTTTTGAAGAAATATACGTTGAAGCAGAACTTAAAAAATTGCATATTAAAATTTTCTAGCAAAAGGGTTTATTTTCTGAAGTATATTGCCTAATATTTGCAGCAGGTTTACGATCAGCAGTGAGTTTCGTCTAATTTGCTTACAACGCGCATTAAAACATGTTCGTGTTACAACACGCAAATTTATGAAATTTAGGTCAGTTACGATTGACGAATATAGACTATATCGTCGCTGGAACGGTAAAAGGTTGTATTCCACAATACTCTTCCTATCCATTATTCTCCTTAAGACAGGTCACGCCTCCCAGCCACATATGGATACGCAGTCCATCAGAACAATGTCCGTTGTGTTCGTTTTCCTATGTCGATGATTAAACGAAAATGAACCTTACATGCATTGTACACTAGGAGTGCGTAAATACGTAATGCAAACGTGCATTCCTACAGTACGGTACTGTAAGGTTCATTTTCCTTTACACATGGGCATAGGAAAATGAACACAACAAAATTTGTTCTGATGGACTGCATATCCATACGTGGCCGGGAGGCGTGGCCAGTCTTAAGGAGAATAATTGATAGGAAGAGCTTTGTGGAATACAACCTTTTACCGTTCCAGCGACGATATGTTATAAAGCGGCATATTGATATTAGATTGCCTTCCTCATGTTAGTATAGGTTAAAATATTGTACTCGACTGATGTCAGACAGCGTATTACTTTATTTGTAAAGAACTAGGAATTGTTCAAATTCAATAAATAAATGTAATGACTGGATTTAAGCCAGTTATCATATTTATTAATTTTAATAAAAATGAGCCACGAAAACCTACAGTACGTTCATTAATTGTGCAAGTTGTATTTTGGGTTTAACGCTTGATATCTTGTATGATTCAGATGGAAGGTTTGTTTTTTGCATGGAGAAGTACCTAGCTCTGCAATCTTAGAGCATGGCCAAGCTTACAGGTACAAAAGGAGGAAGATGCAATGAGGAAGTGACTGCTTATAATGTAGCTCTGAATGAGTGAGATTTTGACGTTTCTCACATAGTGTATTTTTCTTTGTGAAACACTGCAGGAAATGTGAGATGGTGATTATTTCTAAAAGCTATTTACGTGTGAATTAATATTGTTTAAAAGTATCTTTACGCATAATGTAATTGCCAATAGTTCTCGTTCAGTGAATGTATAGTGCAATGGCAGTGTTAACGGCATTCGGTAGGTTATATACCATTAATATTCAAGATTAATAGCTCGTTCTGGGACAACAGTCTGTGAGTTGTTGAGTGAGCCTAAGTCGAGATTATCAAGAATTTCATCGGAAGGAGAAGTTCACTCTCGTATGTGTGCTAGAAAACACAGAAGAAAAAGGAAGCTGTTCGAGTCATGGAGGTGGAACCAGATTCCAGTTATCAAGTGGTGATACAAAACTACTAGACTTGTTGAATCGCACTAAGTAACGACAAATATGGGAGTACAAATGTGAGCTTGTTAAAACTTCGGATTAAAATACGCCAAGGTACTTACAGCGCCGGCCTCGCGGTGTAGTAGTAGCGTGCCTACCTCTTACCCGGAGGCTTTGGATTTGATTCCCGACCAGATAGGTGATTTTTACCTGGATCTGAGGGCTGGTTCGAGGTTTACTCAGCCTACGTCATTAAAGTTGAGGAACTATCTGACGGTGAGGTAACGGCCCCGGTCTAGAAGACCAAGAAAAACGGCCGAGAGGATTCGTCGTGCCGACCACACGGCACCTTGTCATCTGCAGGCCTTCGGGTTGAGCTGCAGTCGCTTGGTAGTCTATGGATAGAGGCATGATTTTATGGTAATAATTTTTGTTCGGCTTTGCGAAAAGGAAACAATTTTTCGCGTTATTTTGCGAAATAGGGCTGACCCCGTCGCTTTAATTTCACTTTAATCGCTTCACAAAATTATTCATAAAAATATTAATTTGTGAGATTTGTGAATTATTTAGTGAAAGATGGGTACATAAAGAGAAACTATATTGATAATCAAACATTATTCCTTATATAATCTTGATTGGAACTATGATATTGTACCGTACCCAGGGGTAAATACCCTCTAGGACGATGCCTCCATTCCTGTATGAACATCCGACTAACTCAGGGTTGGGCAGAGTGTAGGTTGGTTGTCGATTGGGTCAGGATAAAAAGTCGAAGTTCTACACTAAAATAGCAATCAATGACAGGAAATGGAGGTATAACACGAATGAGAAACAATCATAGGGGTAAGATGGATTTATTAACAAATATCCCCGATCAAATCACACGAAAATAAATTGAATCAAGAAAAATAAAAAATTGTAAAAAAATGAACTCAAAGTATTGAAATAAATCGAAATTAAAAACGTTAATTGCATGATTGTACAGATTTGACATTAAAGAAAAGCAAGTTCAACAAAGAACATTTATATAAATCAAGACTGAGTTTCTTCTTATAGTCCAATGTTTATGTTGTATGGCAACAAGTGTACGCAAACACTGCCATGTGGTATTTCCGTATGGAGTTTCACACTATCGCATCCCAACGATACGGTTTCAAAGTTAAGTTACTCCCGAGTGTCGTCAAACTATTTCCGTAAAATAAAAGTTACATTATAAGAAAAATTACGACGGAAAGAAACATAATTAAGACGCACCGGACGCTATGTAAGTTATGCAAAATACTAGGGGCAAATCCTACACTATATTTACAGCAATTCAAATAATCAAACTAAACATATATATACATCGGATATCGAGTAAAGTCTTAAATGCTACTCTGTTTCTAATGTGAATCCCGGTTCACTACAAAAGATCTAGACAGAACTAGATAAACCAACAATACTTCAGCACTCGGGCTGTTCCCTTTAAAAACAACGAGACAAGGTAAACAATCATAAACAATAATATAAAACCATCCTGTAAGGGAAAAACATATAAATAATCCTTGATATCATGAAGAAAGCAATGGGCAACATTGCCTCCTTCTGCTGCGTTTGAACGCTCAACAGCGCGGTCATCCGTCATGCACTTCCGGGTAGATTACGAGCTGTAAAGAAATGTTGAACTCCACTATGCTAAAGATTGGATTTTGTCTACCGAGGCCGCCACAAGGAAATACTGTCTCTTTCACACATACCGATAACACAGGCCAGGAATCAGCTTGCCATGAGATAACGCCCATCATCAACTACACGGAAACTCCCGTATATTCATTCCTTCTTGGCATGCTTGGGCCATTTAACAACATCAGACTCAATAGTCTGGAATTAACACTGTCCATTCTGATCACAATAAACACTCAGAAGACACTAGGCAGGCACACACATCTGCACAATACTCTTTATCTTGTCAGGCATACCATCAGCCTGCACCAATACATTATAATTCAGCATGCAATTATTATCTCATTATTCCTCATGAATCCTACTGGCCTTTCCACATAATGAGACGCAGTTCGAGTCCTTGGCAGACCATCAGGCAAACAGAATCCAACTTGACTTCAAAGATCTTATTTTAACAACGACATTCTGCAGCTCCTTCTGGCAGCTTCTGTAAAACCATGCATCATGCAAAATAGCTATACCTGTCTCTCTAAATAACCAAAACAAAATGAATTGATACGTGTTTGACGTAATATAAAAATGAACCTGTCGATCTAGCCCTTCTAGCACATATATATAAGGAAAATTTCGGAATATCCTACGCTAAGTACTATATTTACAACAATAACTGATCCTATCGATCCCTCATTTTCCCAAACATCTACTCATAAAGCAAAATGAAAATAAAAAAAACATGCATTATTCTCGTATCCGAATCTCTCATAGTAACAAAATTAAACAAACACATGCCGTCAGGCTTACTTTAAATGAAAATTAAAGTTCTATCTACACTGCCCTTGTACCTTAACATAACTTACATAGCATGCCGTAAATAATACATGCGTCTTACTTTACATGACTCTCGGGAAACCAGGATAGCAGCTTACATCCCCACTGCTTTATGGGTCTACTCCATGTTAATCACAGCATTAACATGTGGGAATGCACTTCCTTCCTCTACAGGCGTATCCATCATCTTGCTGGAAAATAATTCACTGGAACACAGAAGACTATTATTGATAACCTCTTCGCTGCTTAATGCTGCGAGCCGCAATACCCTTTCTTTTACCAGATCAGCTGTCCGACTCGTTGGCTGAACGGTCAGCGTACTGGCCTTCGGTTCAGACGGTCCCGGGTTCGATTCCCGGCCGGGTCGGGGATTTTAACCTTAATTGGTTAATTCCAATGGCACGGGGGCTGGGTGTATGTGTTGTCTTCATCATCATTTCATCCTCATCACGACGCGCAGGTCACCTACGGGTGTCAAATAGAAAGACCTGCACCTGGCGAGCCGAACCCTTCCTGGGATATCCCGGCACTAAAAGCCATACGACATTTCATTTCATTACCAGATCAGCTAACACACTGATTCACATATATATAACACACTTCACTTAAAGGGTAAAGATACAGTTTAAAAAGCAGCCCACGGTTCGGTACGGAAGTTCCACGCGAATACGCGCCCGTCGCGAAATAGTGAAACAATAGCACGTTTCCACTACACTTGTTACTCTGCGGTCACTGAACACCGTCTTTATCAATTGAAAGTAAACTCTGCCAAAATTGTACTATTTCATTTACTCAAGTACAGTAAATATTGCGACTGCACAATTTACAGTATCAATGATAACCAGTTACTATTACAGGAATGATACCACGTTAATCACGATCACCAGCCACAGAGTTAATACATCCGCACTGTGCAAATCTTTACCACGGAGATACAGAGTTGGTACATCCGCACTGCTCAAATTTTTACTACCGAATGACGCTCTCCAGAGCTAGGGTTACTGAGGAGGCTTCGGTGACGCCAATAATGTTGGGGTTCCCGGGTGTCTGAACCAACCACCAATCAGAGAGTTCGTCATATCTGATGACACAATACTTATTGTAATATATTTACAAAACACAGTTCAAACACTAGCAAATCTCTTCCACCAATTTTTATAATACATTTCCAAATATATCTGACTTCAGAAACTGTGGAAAACCGATCTCTTACAAAAACTGACTTTATCCACAGAGCACGTTGGTCATCCTGGAATTAAGATTTGGCGCGGTGTAGCCTCCAGGTTTGCCAAATCCCTAAGTTCCCATTGGCTGAAATATCTTGCTTGGTCAGCATCTAATACACGTGTCGATCCTTGCCAGCGCTTGGGTACGCTATCTTTTCTCACGGTCATACGGAAATATGAAGCAACATCCAGCGATTCACTGTCTTGCTCAACATCCGGTATCAACTATCTTAGGATACGATGCTTTCACATGTTGGACTGTAACTTTTATGAATAAATTTCACATGTTTGGTCAAATAATATTCCAATTATTATTATGGGCCGGTAGGATACGGCTCAATATAGCCCTAATCAATATTAATAACAAATTTCCCTTTCACCCTACATGGCCATAGCTTTCACCCTATATGGCCATACCATTAAAGGATTTTATAGAATTTAAAACGAATAGATACTTCTTTCAAACTGAGAAGTCCTTATTCTGTTTTCTGTTTCGCTTTACACACATGATATCGGGATACAATTTCAAGATCGTTATATTCCATGAATTTTGCTGCAGTTTAGCACTTATCGCAAAATACGAAAATTTCACTTTTAAGTGGCCTTGTCGCTTTAATTCACTGTAATTCGTGAAAACGAAATCACCGATTTCTTAACCAGAAACATATGATTCTTTAAGATATTTCAAAGTAGCTTCAAAATTATTTTTGTTATTATCATTAATACGAAAATTTCATAGAAGAGCAGGACGCAGAGTTATCAGTTTTCTTCCTGCAGTTCATTGTTTATATGTTAAAAGTTTGCTGTCCACTTCCTGTTTATTTTATGGTTTTATCAATTGAGTTACGCGTTGTGAGTTCCTCAATACCCAAATCACTTGCATCGAACCTGTGAAATATGTAAAAACGATACGGCAAGATATGGCAACCCAGCGCGTCACTCCACGCTGAATTGACAAGAAACTGTCATCCAGAATTCTCAGGGTTTCATTGGATACCACGAGGCCTCCGTCTGCAGTTAATAAATTCACAGAGGTTTGCAGACTGAACGCTGAAATATATAACAGTCTATAATGAAAATGTTTGTACGTAAATAAATAAATAAATATGAAGGAATACTGGGCTAAGAGGAAGAAAAGAGCTCACCCGAGTTAAGAACCACGCGGTCCATCGTAGGCCTAAACGAAGTAGAAGAATAAATAAATAAATAAATAAATAAATAAATAAATAAATAAATAAATTGTCATTGTAGGGAAATGTATTAAATATATTT
The DNA here is from genome assembly GCF_040414725.1 of Anabrus simplex. Lineage (NCBI taxonomy): Eukaryota > Metazoa > Arthropoda > Insecta > Orthoptera > Tettigoniidae > Anabrus > Anabrus simplex. The sequence goes on from NC_090265.1 coordinate 1,670,232,874, forward strand.
TCCTAACTTAGAACATACTATATATTTTAATAAATTTTCGCCTTAGTGTGAACAGAATATTTTTACTACGAAATTCAGTGTTGCAGATGGCAATAAGTAGCCACGCATATGTATTTTAGACTATTTGCAACGTGTATACCTAGGAGTGAGGTTGGTGAGCCCTGGTGTGGGACATGGAGCAATCTGCGATAGTTCACAACACCAGCTATTGATTGACCTGTCCGTGTCCGTCAGTCAAGGAACAAGGCGGGCAAAGTGCTGACCCCAGGCAGCTGTCCGCACTGTAACAAGTGTGTTTCAACACAGTGGCTGTCAGGGGCGTCCCGAATATTCACCTACACCACACGTCTCTAACAAGCTGTCTGACCCTTTGACACATGCTGGGGGGAGATGTCAGCACATCTTATTTCTCTCTTCAGTATGCAGGGAGGCACTCAACAGCTGTCCATTAATATTCTGTCCTTCAATTTTTGTTTCATGCGAGCAATATTCCCTGGTTCGCCGTAAATTCCCATATAAAACATCTACATTCGTATTCAAATGATTAGATTGGCTTAGGTGTCTGCCTTTGTGGTGCAGTGGTTGGTATACTTAGCTGCCACCTCCGGAGGCCCGGGTTCGCTTCCCGGCTCTGCCACGAAATTTGAAAAGAGGTACTAGGACTGGAAAGGGGTCCATTCAGCCTCGGTAAGTCAACTGGGTAGAGGGGCGTTCAAATCTCACCTCAGCCATCCTAGAGTGGATATCCGCAGTTTCCCCCACTTTTCCTCCAGGCAAATGCTGAGATGGTACCTAACTTAAGGCCACGACCGATTCCTTCCCTCTTCCTTGTCTATCTTTTCATCCACCCACAAGACCTCTGTTCAGCACAGCAAGTGAGGCCATCTGGGCGAGTTACTGGCCCTCTTCCCCAGTAGCATCCCCGACCAAGGAGACATGACTTGTGATTGTGGACTACTACAGAATGAGGAACACCTTCTGGTATGTCAGCATTTACCATCACCGTGCAAAAAGGAAGATGTTTTGCAGGCCAGTGATAAAGCTGGTCTTGTAGCCGAATAAAAGAAAACCATTATTTATCAGTGTATCTGGACACGGAAAATAAACAATCCCCGATCAAAAGGCCCATGATCCAGGACACTGCTCTTGAGATGGTAAAGGTGGTAATCCTCACTGTGTACGAGGGAAAAACCAACCATGGCCTAGATACTTTGTTCTACATTGTTCAGGCAGCGTCGTCTTATGTATAAATACGCAATTCATGCGATTCTCACCTTCATATGACGAAGACGTACCTCGCTAGAATAATAATAATCTGCTCCCAGGAAGAGAGTCAAGAGTTCACTGTGATCAGACGGTTCCACAGTGGGTAACTCTACAGATTTATAGTGTTGTCGGAAGCGACGTGAAGCATGTATATATACGTTAGAGGGCTGACCATTCTGAAAAATACTTTGAAAAAATATAAATTCGATATCTCGCAGCGTTGTCATTTTAATCAGCTGCCAATCAGATCGCTTCGCGGGCGAATTCAAATGTACTTTGCGAGGCGGCGTTGCTAATTTTGCACGTGGCTGTGCTGTGTCGTGAAGTCCGGCAACAGTGTTAGAAGAAGAAGGAGTTAACAAGTAGCTTACATGTGGCGGATGGGAGTGAACAATTGACTAAAATTCACGTCGCAGGCAAGGCCAGTGATTGACGGTGACGAAAGTAGCTGTAGCACACTGTTGTGAACCTCTCAACCCAGACCTGGAGTTCCCTTGACGGCGGCGCATTAGTCTCGCGACTGAGCACTCTGAATGCTCTCGATTAGGGCTCATTATTAGTGTGGTACACGCTCTGCTGACTCCAGAGATGTCTGTCTCACTGAAATCCTCTTTGAAATGCTAAAATGTGCCACACTCTGTCACTTTATCGCACCAAAACTAAATATCAAGAGACAGGACTCCCTTTCTTCCCTTCATTTGGGTCGCATTTCAGTTCATCTCTCCCTCTCTTCGAGATAGGAATGATGGCATGCATTATTACAGGTCAAACATTAGAAACCACGTTCGAATGCCATGAAATGCCACCTGGGACAACAATATCTAGCCTAGAATCTCGGTGCTTTCTTTCTTTCTTTCTTTCTTTCTTTCTTTCTTTCTTTCTTTCTTTCTTTCTTTATGATCACTTGTATCCAAATACATATACAAGGTGTTCCAAAAACATGTGGGAAGTAATTGAGATGGGGGCGGGGCGGATAGTACAGCAAGAAATAACACAAAAATTGATGCCAAATTTCCCTTTGGAAAAATCGAAAGATCATAAATATAACTTTCAGTAAATGAAACTCAAACTGATAACGATTGATGTTTTTGCATCTAACGAATCGTTTTTGAGAGATATCTGTATGGAATTCGGTGATAAATAATTTTAAAAGTATATATTACGCCGTTATTATTTTATCAGCTGCTGAAGCTAGGCATTCAAATCGCTTCGCGAGTGCATACAAATGGGCAATGTGAGATGGTGTTGCTAAATCTGAAGGTGGCTTATGACCGGCTTGAAGGCACCAATCGAAGAACAAATTTACGCTACGGTGACACCGGCTGAGACCTACGGCGTGTTTGTGTTCGGTGCTGACTTCCCGGCATGGATTTTTAAGACGGGCGATTTCGCAGCGTTGCCTTGCATAACTCATTTTCATTCGCCCGCGAAGTGCTCTCATTGGCTAATTTCAGCAGCTGATAAAAATGCAATAACGTGAGATATCGAATTCTTTCTTTCTTTCTTTCTTTCTTTCTTTCTTTCTTTCTTTCTTCCTTTCTTAATACGTTTACCATCCATGGTTAGCTTTTCCGTCTGACTTAGCATTGGATCCCATCTCTACAGCTTGAATGTCCTAGAGCGTGAGACTTTGTGTTGGGGATACAACTGAGGAAGGAGGCCCAGTGCCTCTCCCACGCGGCGGCCTCACCTGCTATGTTGAACAGGGACTTGTGAGGGATGGGGAGATTGGAAGCGGCTGTGGCCTTAAGTTAGGTACCATTCCGGCTTTTGTCAGGAGGATAAGTGGGAAACCACGGAAAACCATTTAGAGGAGAGCTGAGGTGATCGAACACCCTCTACTCACTTGACCTCTCGAGGCTGATTGGATTCCATTCCAGTCCTCGCACCACGTTTCAAATTTCGTGGCAGAGCCGAGAATCGAACCCAAGACTCCAGCCTTGGCAGCTAATCACACTAACCACTACACCACAGAGGCTGTCGGACTCGTTGGCTGAACGGTCAGCGTACTGGCCTTCGGTTCAGAGGGTCCCGGGTTCGATTCCCGGCCGGGTCGGGAATTTTAACCTTAATTGGTTAATTCCCACGGCACGGGGGCTGGGTGAATGCGTTGTCTTCATCATCATTTCATCCTCATCATGACACGCAGGTCGCCTACGGGTGTCAAATGGAAAGAGCTGCACCTGGCGCGCCGAACCCGTCCTGGGATATCTCGGCACTGAAGGCCATACGAGATTTCATTTCATTACCACACAGGCTGACATGACCGATCCTCTAACGCTCATATACACATTTCAGGTCGTTCCCGACCATCCTGCATGTCCCTCAATCATGGCCATCCATCAATACTCCACATCACAGCCTGGAGGATCATATCGACCATCTCTACTTTAACGTCCATTTTTGACAATATGTCTCTCAATCATGGGCGTCCATCACATCATAGCCTGCACGGTTGCTAGGTAACATCACGTCACATATTTTGCGATGCAAATTTTCAGATGATACCCAGCTATAAGACATATTTACGTCAAAAGTTTCAATGAACATAAGTTGATGAGCAATTAAATTAAAGATACCCAGCTAGTTGAGGGTAGCGCCTTCTGTTTACCCTGATGGCGTGGCATTGGACGCTACAAGACACTGAAAGCGTTGCGTTTTTCTGTCGTCGTTGTCGATTGTAAAAAATATGCTTATTCGTCGCCGGCCCGACCACTTCTGTAGTTCAGTATGACCACATTCTGTGGTTAAAACCAGCGTCAAAATGTGGTCCGGCCAACTTCAGAGCGTATCGAGTAATTTCATTCGGCAAGTGGAACTTCGGTCATTCACAGCATGAATTCTGAAATAGGAAGCTGTACTTCTTTTGCTCAAGTGACGGCGCAGAAAACGAAGTAAAACGGAGATAATGTCGTAACATCCAATGTAGAAGTCCGTCTATAGTTAGGGGCAGTTTCATTCCTTATATCACTAACGTTGCAATCATCCGGGCAAGTGTTTCCGGTTCTTTAGAATGTCTGAACATTTTTTCACTGAGCTACTATAGGGAATTGGACCAATTATTTCAAGAACAAATATTGTGATGAGCAAGGCCGTATGGATGGAAGAATGTCCCTCACTATCTTTTATTCTTCAACTTCGATTATACTAAAATAAGCCATTAATTACAGAATCTTCATTCCCTTGGCTCACCACGCAACTGGGATAAGCTGATACGTCAGAAAATGAACGCAATGATGCTGACTCAACTGCGTTCGAGTGAGTGTGGGAGAAATGAGCCTCGAGTTGTGGGGAAGAACGGACTACGTTGCCATAGACGAAGGCTGTATTTCGTCAATGAACGTGTCCGTATCGAAAGGTTCCATCATGATAAATGCCAGCGGGAATTTGTCGCAGTCATCAGGATGTGGCTGAAATGTCTCCCGTGTGAAAAGGAAAGCGCTGCAATCGGTCAGTGAACGGGATAGCCTACAGCTGGGGACAGTGGTTCACGTGTGGTCGAGAAAACGTTCGTCTGAAAAGGGGATGTATTCTTTCCATTGCGCCATGTGGTAACGGCAAAGCGGCTGCAACCGACCACACATGAACCACGTTTTGTGGTCAACGTTGACGACAGAAAGACGTTCGTGTGTAAGGGCCTATGTCCCACAACCGCTGCACGGCCTCACATAACGCACGGGGATTGGTCGGAGCAGGGCCCACAGTAGACACATCTATCTCGACAGCAGCCCAGATGTGCTCAATAGCATTTATGCGGGTGACTGCAGGGGCCAGGCAGGCTCCCCAATATCCGCGGATGATCATCGGACTAATCAGCCACAATTCAGGGGTAATGGACCTGTGCATTGTCGTTCTATAGACCTCTTGCAGGGTGTTGAAGGTGACCAAACGGGTGGACATATTCTGACAGTAATTTTCTGTGTCGTTTGCGGATAACGGACGTTGAGAGATATGCATGCATGCACAGAAATGGTGCCCCGACATAAACAATGAGCACTGCCCCACTCCAGTACTGAAAAAGACCGGAGGGTGTGAACTTGTAGTGTTGAAGGCCACTCCAGTAACGAAAAAGGTGGAGAAGGGACTGAACAGGTATTGACGAAGGCACAGATTGTGTATTGCTATACATCCACCACTGTGCCCATTTTAATCATATCAGTCTTGTAGCGGGCTGTCTTTCTGCAGCAATTTGTTAAACGAGGGGGTAGGGAGATACCGTGCTTCGTTTGTATCGGGACACCATTTCCGTGCATATGTGCACCAGGGGTACCATTTTATCCCACGTGATCTGTCCCCGTACTATTACATTGACCTGGCCATGTCTGGCTCCGTGGCTAAATGGTTAGTATGCTGGCCTTTGGTCACAAGGGTCCCGGGTTCGATTCCCGGCGGGGTCGGGAATTTTAACCATCATTGGTTAATTTTGCTGACACGGGGGCTGGGTGTATGTGTCATCTTCATCATCATTTCATTCCCCATCATCACAACGCGCAGGTCGCCTACGGGTGTCAAATGAAAAGACCTAAACCTGGCGAGCTGAACTTGCCCTCGGATACTCCCGGCAATAAAAGCCATATGCCATTTCATTTCACCTGGCCATCTTGTCAAAACGCAGCTATTCCTAATTCCACTGCTCCTTTCATCAACGTGTGCCATAAGGACTAACATTCACGAGCTACATTTGTTTTAGTTATTAGCTAGAATGGGACAGTTGGGAGTTCGTATTTAGGATTAAGTTTGGAGTGAGACAGGCCGTTACGGATATTAGAGTACTTCGCCAGCGTTGGAACAACGTTGCTATCGAATACTGCACGTGCAAACCGTGTAGTGTTCGAACGCGTCGGGCAATAATCATTAATGTGGCATGTTCAGGCGTGCATTCAGGGGCATGATGAACATTCTGAGGACTTCTTGTATAAGAGTACAGTATCCTTGCTGGTACACCAACAAGGCGATAGTTACTCGACAAGGGATGTGCCGGGTAAGAACATTACTAATGCTTCCTGTGCAAAGTTGGAAAGTCGTAAACTCGTAAACGATCGACCGTAGGTCATATGCTCATAGGGGACTTATTGTTGTTTTGGGGTGTATTATTCGACCCCACCCCCATCCCCTAGCCCCAACACCGATTACTTCCCTCATGTTTGGTTTCATCTCAAAAATCGCGTGGCATAAGCTGAAGATAAAATAAGCTGAAGATAAAATAAGCTGAAGATTTTTTTTGGCTAGAAATTATGCGAGTTATGGGGCTGCCTTGTCGAAACGGCAAAGTCCTGCTTGGTATATACGGAACGAAATGGGTTCGATTCCACGACAGGATGTCGAAAAATTTAAGAAACAATATTTCCACTTCCGTAGGGGCACATGGCCTAATGTTCATTCAATCTTCACCAAACATGAGTACCAGGTTAATTCCTTGGGGCAAAGGTGGCCGGGATCATAGCTAACCCCAGCAGGTGCCGAGGTGATGATGGAAAACCTTACCCTCCACCACTACAAGGGCCTTCATGGTCTGTACGGAGGTGACTTTGCTTTGATGTTGTTCGAGTTTGATTTCTAACCATTAGAATACCACTCCGTGCTCTAAGTCCTTGTAAGTATTGCCATCAATAATGTATTCGTCTGAAAAGAAAGTAGATGAGCATATCTTCTTTCTGGATTTCTCCCAACCACTGGGTACTCAGCAATGCTATAATATGAGGACGCTTATGAGGATGGAAGTATTCAATATTGTATGTTTGGGTGGCGTTGCGTTATATCTAAAATGATGGTGTGTATTCAGATGAAAATAAACACCTGCCCTTCGAGCTAGAGAAATTAATCAGACGCTGTAAAAATACCCAATCCGGTCGGAAAACGAACACGGGGCCCTCTGAACGGAAGCTCACGAGCTGGCAAATCTTCAGGCAAGGAGCCGGACAATTACATGAGATAAAACCTAAACTTTCAAAAAATACCATATCAGGTTTTCTTTTATAAATGTCAAAGCCTAACCGAAATGGACGCCTTTCCCTTAACTGGAAATCCACAGACTGTTTCCAGTCATTCCGGAATGAAATATGACAGGGAAAACCGGAGTACCCGGAGAAAACCTGTCCCGCCTCCGCATTGTCCAGCACGAATCTTACATGGAGTGACCTGGATTTGAACCATGGAACCCAGCTGCCGCCTTAGCAACGGAGGCTCACATCTTTACTACAACACCTAATAATAATAATAATGTTATTGGCTTTTGCGTCCCACTAACTACCTTTACGGTTTCGGAGACGTCGAGAGACCGGAATTTAGTATCGCAGTAGTTCTTTCGTGTGCCATTAAATCTATCGACACGAGGCTGACGTATTTGAGCACCTTCAAATACCACCGATCTGAGCCAGGATCGAACCTGACAAGTTGTGGTCAGAAGGCCAGCGCCTCACCCATCTAAGCCACTCAGCCCGGCACTACAACACCTAAACACCTCCATGACCATATGAAGACATCTGTTCATTTACAACCTCGTTAATGTGATTACACCAATGAAGATCTCTCCAGGTCTTAACATCTAGGTACTTGCAGTGATTCCCATGAGATACATTCACTCTATCAAATCAGTAATTAAAACTGAATTGATTTCATCTTTGTGAAAGTTACAACCTGACTTTTCACCCCATTTATCGTCAATCATATAATTTTCTTCGCTAGCATTGAACCTCTGTCGTGATTTCTTAAGGAAATAGTCAGCTATTTAGTGATTTTTTAAAGTTCCGTTTGGGCCTGCTATGGACCACGTGGCTCTTATTTCTAGCAGCTTTCTTCTTAGACCAGTACTCCTGCATTCTTGCACTGTGAACGTCTTTTCCGCTCCTGAGTCCATTTCACACCTCCTTCCGAACGCACTGTTTTTTCTGTTAGTGGCTGGAGAGAGTTTGATGTTCTGATCAACGTTCTGAACCTACTCCTGTCATAGATTTCAATGGGAGCAATGTCCAATTGTTGAAGGTCTTTTCTGACAAGTCTTGCTCAGTTGGCATTAGTTGCTTTCCCTGACGTAACTGCGGGCAGCTTACGTGACAGTGAAGCGAGAGAGCAAACATAACATTCGAATTATAGTGCAGAGAACAGTGCAGTGCTTTTCACATAATGTTTTTTAAAAATATTTTATTGTTTGTTTTGTGCCAATGTTCTTTTTCTTTTCCTCAGCTGAAATGACTATTTTATAGAGGAATAGTGTAAGGCAGAAGTAATATAAAGTGCATTTTTAAAGGGACGTGTGACAAGTGAACATTGAACCGTAACAAGATATTGAACGATGGTTGTGATTTGCATGCTGTTTGCTAGTTTGATACCTTGTAATTTATGAGACATACAGTAAAATAAATAAGATGAAAAACACACACTTGGCAGGGAAGTGAAGCAGTGTCATTCGACTGTGGCTACGAATCTCTCCTCCATTACTCAGCGAAATGCTGATTCGGGTTCAGTAATAAAAGTATATTTAAAATATTAAAAAAACTATGTAATCGCGAGAAAACCTATTTTTTCCAACATATTCCGCTTTGATTTATACTACGTTCGATATAAAGTCAGTTTTGTATTCTTATGTTTACTCTAAGAATACTAACACGTTATATTTTTTGTGTTACAATTCACAAAGATACAGGGTTTAAGCGTATAAGCTACGATTTACAATTCCTTGGATGGGAATGACAGTGAAATGAAATGGCGAATGGCTTTTAGTGCCGGGAGTGTCCGAGGACATATTCGGCTCACCAGATGCAGGTCTTTTGAATTGACTCCCGTAGGCGACCTGCGCGTCGTGATAAGGATGAAATGATGATGAAAACACATACACCCAGCCCCTGTGCCAGCAAAATTAACCAAGGATGGTTAAAATTCCCGACCCTGCCGGGAATCGAACCCGGGACCCCTGTGGCCAAAGGCCAGCACGCTAACCATTTAGTCATGGAGCCGGACGGGAGTGACAATATTTCCGTTAAACAAGTAAACTTCATGTTATTCATTTGACAAAATGTAATACATTTACATAATTCAACAAGTTTGCCGCCTGATTTTGCACAGTGTTGTAGTGTTATGTGACTTTCCCTGTTCACTGAATTTCGGAAAATAGTATTTAATACTTATCTCTCTAGCGTCTTATAATAATAGCTAGCCTCTGAATGGCGAAGGAGTTTCATCACGAGCGAGGGCACAGGTGGTTACAATCCAATATTAAAGTACAACAACAACAACAACAATGTAAATGCAATTACAAATAGATATACAGTATGCCTACAAAAGAATAACCTAACTGATGTTATTCCCAGTAAGCATGATTGGATTTTTAGTGAGTATTTGAGATTATTTAAACCCAAGCAATCAGAAGTCACAGCGTATCCACCTTATCTTCATATCATATCAGAAATGTTTCTATAGCACCTCTTACAATATAAGATTGAAAATTGTAATTCATTACGTACATTGTAATTCATTACGAACATTATATGCCTTTGCTGGCAAGATGTAGTGTTTACAGTGCACTATGTCTTCTGGTATGGGCTAGAGCAATACTGTTACTTTCATTGAGCTGTCTCAGCTTTATCCTTGGCTTTGACAAGATGAAAGTGACTGAGGTATGAGTGATGCTAGTAATGCCAATCCTTATGCAGCCAGTCCCTGCTATGAGTGGTGTGAAAATATTGCTCATAGGGTCAGTTGGTGCATGCATTTCAGTGGGCTTGGCAGACTGATATGTAATGGCAACTTCTGGCTCGGTGAGAAAAGCAACGGGAAACTACCTCACTCCTCATTTCCCTAGTACGCCTCTTCAGTGATACCTAGGCCATTTATGACAGCTGATGGCGGAACTGTTGAGGATCCAACCAGCCTTCGGGCTGAGGACTAAACATACATACACGTACAAGATAAAAATATTGGAGGTTAAAGGCCAAACTCTTTATTGTGTACGGTAAAACACATACAGTGCAATGAACAGAAGTAATTTATTTCTTACAACGTAAATTAAAAATGGCATAGATATCTATCCTCTTTCTTTCATTATATTCTGACTCCATTAGAAACTCTGGGTATCACCGCTGTAATCGAGAGTGACTGGGAGAAATTCGCCCAATATTCAAGGCCTGTGACGTAACCACAACGTCACTGTGTCTGAATAACATACGCTCATCGCCTGCCTGCCCGCCCACTTAGAGTGCCGTGCACCCGCAGGACGAAATGCCCATAGTGACCACCTCTGTTCTAGCGTAAAGAGGCTGTTTGACTCGCATAGTAATCGCTCATCACTACAAGAATAAATTTCTGACTGAGTTAAGAAGTACGTCATCTTGCGTACTAATACTTATTTTTCTCCTAAGCCTGAATTTCGAAACCCCCAGATCGACTCACAAGATGACTTTTTTTCGAATTTCCTATTTTCCTAGGGATCGTTCGGGAAGGGGATATCAGAATATCTGGTACTTTTTCATTTTCCAGGATGCCTGCACATACCTCGTTAATTCATTACAGTTACTATTATTTTACCTACCTTAAGACATTGCTACACAACGACTTACACAATATATCCCTACCTCCTTATTAACATAAAGTTCCCGGAATATTTTCTCAGTGTTTAATGTAAATTGGTTTTTGGAATTCCAGGAAAATTCTAAGCCTACCAAAACTGTAGTTCATCGTTTTGGAAACAAAGTTTCTCTCTGGATAAAATTGCTTATGTTTGCCTACCTCCAAGTCACATTTTCTGACTCCCTCCAGCTCAGCACCCTCGCGAACGTTTGGGCATTTTCAAATTTCCAAGTGATATTGAGAATCTCAATTTCTCAGGTACCAAATTTTAAATTAAATTCCTATGGTGCCTGATAGTGCCGCAGTAGTTCGTATCCATTTTCATTTTCACCTACCGCTAAAGTACGACTTCCGTTTATCAGTCAAGATGTAATCGACTTTGTCAATTGCTACTGTACGTCAATAGCTACAATACTCGAGAAGTTAACAACAGTGATGGAAATGGCACTGTCTTTTTATCAACACATCGAAACGAATAATCAAAATAGGTTGGCCAGCAGGATATTTCTTCAGAATGAAAAATTAAAAACCCACCCTCGGTGGCTTACGCAGGTGCACAAAGACTCAGAAGGAATGGGCGTTGAAGAGGAAGAGATGCAGGGAAGAGCAATTAAACGAAAATGATCCTTAAATGCATTATAGTCCGCCTCTGTGGTGTAGTGGTTAGCGTGATTAGCTGCCACCGCCGGAGGTCCGGGTTCGATTCCCGGCTCTGCCACGAAAATTTGAAAAGTGGGACGAGGGCTGGAACGGCGTCCACTCAGCCTCGGGAGGTCAACTGAGTAGAAGTGGGTTCGATTCCCACCTCAGCCAACCTCGAAGTGGTTTTCCGTGGTTTCCCACTACTTCTCCAGGCGAATGCCGGGATGGTACCTAACTTAAGGCCACGGCCGCTTCCTTCCCTCTTCCTTATCTATCCCTTCCAATCTTCCCATCCCTCCACAAGGCCCCTGTTCAGCATAGCAGGTGAGGCTGCCTGGGCGAGGTACTGGTCACTCTCCCCAGTTGTATCCCCCGAGCAAGAGTCTGAAGCTCCAGGACACTGCCCTTGAGGCGGTGGAGGTGGGATCCCTCGCTGAGTCCGAGGGAAAAGCCGAACCTGGAGGGTAAACAGATGGTGATGATGAAATGCATTATAGTGTGCGAGTGCGTAAATACGTCATGCAAACATTCATTCGTACAGTACGGTACAGTATGGTTCATTTTTCTTTACACATTGGCATACGAAAATGAACACAAAACAAATTGTTCTGGTGGACTGCATATCGATGCGTGGCTGGGAGGCGTGACCAGTCTTAAAGAGAATAGGAAGGAGATTGTGGGATACGAGTTTTTACCGGTGCAGCGACGATAATGTGAGAAGGACAGCAGACGGATGGATGGCAAACGGAATGAAAAGTCAGGTTCAGCGAGTGGAAAAGTCTTCTGCATTTTACTTACTGTGTTGATGGGGTGTAAGTACCTAACGGGGGAATCTTAATTGGGGGTGATCACATTAAGGTGTAAATAAAGGCTGCAGATGTCTTGATATGCGCATGAGAGAATTTAGGGGTTGTAGAAGGAATGTAAAGCTGAGCGCCTATTTCTTGTAAGACCCCAATTAGAGTATTGTTCTAATGTATGGGATTCTCACCAGGATTACAATCTGAGAAGATCCAAGGGCAAGTAGCACGATTTGTTCTGGGTGATATCCACCAAACGTATAGTGTTACGAAAATGTTGCAAATTTTGGGCTGGAAAGACTTGTTGGACTAAGCGGGATATTCCGAGTTGTCAGAGGAAAAATGGGCTGGAAAGGCATTCGTAGACGAATATGCTTGAGGGGAACTCTTAAAAGTTGGAAATGTCATAATAAGAAGACAATGTTGGAATTCAAGAGGGTGAATTGAGGCAAATTTTCATTTTCGTTAAGAGGAATTAGGAATGGAATTATTTATCAAGGGAAATGTTTGATAAATTTCCAAGGTGTATGAAATAATTAAAAAAATACTAGATACGCAACTGATGAGCCTCCGTAGCTCAGCCGGCAGCGCGTCGGCCTTTCACCGCTGGGTTTCGTGGTTCAAATCCCGGTCGCTCCATGTGAGAATTGTGCTGGACAAAGCAGAGACGGGACAGGTTTTTCTCCGGGTACTCCGGTTTTCCCTGTCATCTTTCATTCCAGCAACACTTTTCACTTGTCAGTCATTTATCATTGTCCCAGAGGAGTACGACAGGCCTCGGCAGCCGGCACAATTCCCGTCCTCGCCACAAGATAGGGGCTTCATTCATTCCATCCCTGACCCGGTCACTGAGAGGAAAACAGGTTCTATGTTTCCATTTTCACTAGATAAGCAACTAGTGAATCTGGCACTCGGGCAACAGTACTAAATGCAGAATGATGATTGATTGATTGATTAATTGATTGATTTATTGATTGATTAATTGATTGATTGACGTACCTATGAACGAATGAACGAACATTTTTCTATTCAATTCACTTCAGTTCTATTCACTTTTGTTCTATTCTACCTTACAAAACTGCACCAGACTAGGCTAGTATAAGTCAAATAATTTTATTACTTGCATCTGTGAAGACAGGACTGAAAAGAAATCGGAAGATTTCTTCCCAACCTCATATTTGATGCAATTCTTTTCAAAATATTTTTCCGAAATTTCAGAGGATCTGACAACACTGTCTGGGTGTTAACTGACCCCAGCTGTTATAAAAGAAAAGCCCAGACTACAATAGGTGGTGATTGTAAAGGGCATCAGCTGAGTGATGGAAGGTTTATCGCGCTCAGTGCCCACCAGTAAGAAGGGTGTTGCTGAGCATATGGCAGACCGCGATTATCGTGCTGGTCGAACGAACCTTTCGTGTTCTTGTGTTGAATGCTCTCCATTACAGTCTATTGTGAGATGTGAACACGCCTGGGTGAGCTCTTTGTCACGAAGACGGGAAATATTGACGTGAAAGACACAGAATTACGAGTTCACTCTTCTGCGAAGGCGAACTCGTACTGCCACACATTCTATAAGGATTACAGTAATCATTTCATATTCTCACTTTTTAAACATTAGCCGATAAAGGGCTAATCATTTCTTATTCTCACTTTCTATTTAACATTAGCCGGTAAGGACTAATCATTTCTTATAATTAGTTTGTTTTTATCATTAGCCGATAAGGGCTAATCATTTCATATTCTCGCTTTGCTTTTAACATTAGCCGATAAGGGTTAATAATTTCTTATTCTTACTTTATTTTTTACACTAGCAGATTACGACAACGTTGCTAATCGTAGTTTTTTCACAGTACGACCCCATTTAGACAAAATTGTTAGATACGATCCAGCTATTGACTGAACAAATTATAACTGTTGGGAGCCAGGAAATGAAATATAAATTATCTCATAATTGAAGTTAATGCATCACAGTTAATGGAAGATGATTCTGGAAACAAATTTGAACTCACAAACTCCTTTAAACGTGCTTTGGAAGAGATTAAGTGAACTAATAACTCCACGAGCAAAAGCAACAAAAATATCTTATCTACAGTTGTTACAATAAAATATATGCTATTTATGGGATGAAATTAACTGATATGCTACTCAGATCCAGATTTAGAGTGTGTGGACCTATAAGCTGTAGACGTGATGCAACCCATCATATTCTCTACGAGACTTCCTTACGAAATGTCTCATCATTTATTACTAAAAAATGGCTTAAAGTTTTGGCGGTTAATCATCTTAAGCTTGTAACAAATAAAGTGTTTTTTCTTTCGACATAAAATATTTATTAGCAACAATCACAAATAAGTCACAAAGCTTTGTCGTGGATGAACACAATGCGAGTCAAAAACGATACTTACTGCACATAGATGTGAAAAGCATGTTGAAAATATTTTTGAACATAATATTATTCGTTTTGGAGAGAAGAAAACGAACTAAATCTATAATAAAACGTAGATACTAGTATTAGGCTAACTACACAATAAATGACCAAAATAAAATCAATTTTTAAAACGAAGAATTACATTTATTATTAACATTGAGCCTCCGTGGTTCAGGCGGCCGCGTGCCGGCCTCCCAACGCTGGGTTCCGTCACTCCATGTGATATTTGTGCTGGACAAAGCGGAGGCGGGACAGGTTTTTCTCCTGTCATATTTATTTCCAGCCACACTTTCCAATACAATTTCATTTAATTTGTCATTAATTAGTCATTGCCCCAGAGGAGTCCGACAAGCTTCGGCAGCCGGCACAATTCCTATCCTCGCCGCTAGACGGGGCTTCATTCATTCCATTCCTGACCCGGTCAAATGACTGGCAACAGGCTGTAGATTTTTCATATTATTAACATCCTTTCCCTCAGTGTTCGATAATTTTGAGTGTTATAATGGTGAAAATAGGAAATGCATGAACCAAAGGATTTGTGTGTTCTAGATTATTTTTAAAAGTTAATGCCACTAACTTCGAAAATGTTTAACTTTCCAATATTTTCTAAAATAAATCATTCATTTCTTGTGGCGCTTATCCTTAGGCTGCAGAGTAGTCAGTCTATCCGAAAATCTGGCCTTGATTCTACTTGGGTAGTGTACAACATTTATAAGTATTGAAAGTAAATGAATTGAGTTTTATAAGATTAGCCTCACATAGAACTAATATAAAATGTGCACCTTATACAAAGATTTTCAATCGGGTAGCATACTGACTTATCGATTAGTTATCCTTCCTCTAATGGACGATCTCGTTGAATGATACGTTCAACACGCGTAATTATATAACATGAAATGGTTGTAAATGTGCGAAGTTGTGACCTTGAACACGACAAACAAGAAGTTTAAATAAACTAAAAATAGGAGTTAAATATTTCTGTGTACTTGAAACGAGGACATAACTAATCATTTTCCCTTTTGAGTCATCTACTGATTCACGTTTTTCCAGATATAGATATCAATTCAGTTATAGGACTGTGCTATAGTCAAGTAGCTACATAGAAGTTCTTCAGACTGCCCTTTTCAAGATCATACTGATTGAGGCTGAGCGTACTCACGACAGTCCCATATAAAGCATGGATCTGTCGCCACTTTTTCTACGTATTCTTCAAACGAACAAATGGAAAAAGCTATATATTTAACGAGGCTACTCATATAAGATCAAAACACATTCAATGAAATACCGATCCATTTACTCAGAGAACGGGATGCGAGGTGCCGGAATTTTATCCCGCAGGAATTCCTTTACGTGCCAGTAAATCTACCGACACGAGGCTGACGTATTTGAGCACCTTCAAATACTATCTGACTGAGCCAGGAATGATCTTGCCAAGCTGGGATCAGAAGGCCAGCTCCTCAACTGTCTGGGTCACTCGTATTTGAGCACCTTCAAATGCTATCGGACTGACCCAGGATCAATCCTGCCAAACTGGGGTCAGAATGCCAGCGCCTCAACTGTCTGGGTCACTCGGCCCTGCCAAAAATAAGTAAGAATTCCCTCATTTCAGTATTTAGTTTACTGGTGAACATCCTCATTTAGTAACCTTAATATATATTTGATTTACTTAATTTATGATTGAGTAACATAGAACCTTCGAAAAGCGGAAGTGCTGAAACTCAAGGCCTTAAATGTGGTGCTGGCGTTTACTCCTATGAATACCTTGGACTGATAGAGTCAGAAACGAGAATGATATCAAAAGAACAAATGAGATAGGAATCTTGGTTGAAAACTTAAACAGAAGAAGAAATAATTTCGTTTGTCGCTTGATTCGTCGTTCTGACTGGTGCACCACCCTGGAAGAAGGGAACTGTAAGGTAGAATAAGCAAAGGATGACCTAGAGTGCAATTTATAGACAGCATTAAAGGTGAGCACACTTATGGTCACTTGAAGCTGTTGGCCAAAGAAAGGAAACGCTTGGAAGACACGGGCGTTACTGACCAACCTTAGGGCTTGAGGACAATAAGAATGATTGACTGAATTACTGGAGAATATTCCTATAATTGTTTTTAAGGTTATTCAGGAAAAAAGTCACGCATAATCGAAATATTTGAGACTCTGAAAGCAATCGGAATCAAATTCTTGGAAAGAATATTTGTCTATAGTCTACACAAAAATCAGCCCGCAGTAATAAGAATCAAAGGCTATGAAGAAAAGTAATAATACGAATTTGCAATTGGTTTCGCTTCTCACTAACTGCTTCTGCAGTTTTCGGAAATGCCTAGACGCTGGAATTTTGTCCTGTAACTGTTCCTTTTTCGACACGAGGCTGACGAACTTGGGCATATTCAAATACTACTGGACTGAGATAGGAGCGAACTCGCCAACTTCAGATCAGACGTCCAACGATCTAACATCTGACCTACTCAGTTAGCCGGTAAAGAAAGGAGCAGATATCCAGAAAGGAGTGAGACAGGGTTGTAGTTTGTCCCCACCCCCTTTCTTCTTTTCACTGTTTATACATAACAAGAATTAAAGGGAATCAAAGAGGAATTTGGAAGATGTATCACAGTTCAAAGAGAGATTATCAAAACCTCGAGACATGATGATGATATTTTTATTTAATTTGGGTCTACAGAAGATCTGGAGAAACTGGTGAATTATATGGACTCAGTCTTGGAGAGAGAGTTCAGGATAAAAATGAATAAATACAAGCATAATGCATTACAGCCGAATAAAGTAAGATAATGCTGGAGAAATTTCGTCACGTCAAGAAAGAAATCGTATTTCCTTTGATGACAATTTTTCGCAGTCCGTATTTACTGTCATACCAATTTCTTTACGGCTGAAGTGTAGTTTAGTACGATACAGAATTCCTTATATCACAAATTTACTGTGCTAGAGATCACGCCCTCTTAACCGGTGTGTTCCGGGACGGATCTTCGGGCTGATAATGAAATGGCTGGACAACAAAGAACCTATATAAATAAAGTTGTAAGCTGTCCGCTGTCTGTAATTTCGTTTGCTGTGCCAATTTTTCAGATATTTATCCGTTTTATGTCAACTCAAGACCGAATCGGTGGTTTTTACTTTTCGTATCCCATTGTCTGTTTGTAAGGTCGAGTTTCTGACCCAAGAACTGTATTTTACCCTCCACAACACAATCACCTATTCACATAAAAAATAGGCTGTATCACTTAGCTGTGATAACCTATAATATCAATAAATTTCACTTAACACATTCAACTGACTTTACTAAAAGTAATCTATAATGCTCTTTTGTATCCAGTGAATTTTCGAAGAGGATGTCATGAAAGTTCCTCACTAAATGAACATCCATAGTAGACGATTCTCTTTGTTGTTTAACATATTCCAGTCTCGCGACAGACGGAAACCGGAAGCGACATTATTCACCGGGTCGGCCTGTTCATCCGACGGCTGGTTAACCAGAGGCCAGTTAGAGGGCGTCCATTCCATGATATTAACGCCTTAATCAAATTCATAGTGAAATTCTGAAATGATATTTTTAATTTTAGCGCTTAATTTTATATTTCCTAGCTTACTGTAGGCATATAAAATCGATATATTCATGCCTTATAATCCCGAACACTAGTGATAAGTTAAATCACATTTCCGTATGTATTTACAGTAATACGCTGAAATAGGCTTCAGGACGACCTCATAAAGGAAATGACGACAAATTTATCTGAGCAGGTACTAAACTCAGCGAGTAAATCAATTTCAGAACACACACTGGGCAGCTGCTATGAGTTCATATTCAGTGCGTCAAAGGATAATATTCATAGATGTGGTGGACATTGATCTACCTTGGATACCCAGCGTGTGGTTACACACGTAGAGGTGCCAAATAGGGCATGTAAATCAATTTGTGGGTGAAGAAGATGCATGCACGTTGTCAAAGTGTAATGTTGCACGTCCATTACGTCGAGAGGGGCTCAAAGCCAGTACTGCCGTGACCAGCATTTCTGATGCCTACGCATGAAGGCACTACATCAGCAAGGGAGATGGTTACAGCTCTTGCATAACAGCTTCATTCATCCATCGCTTTGTCATGGTGTGATTTAGGTCTAGTGAACCCGTCTAATAAATGAGGCCATTGGAACACCAATTATTTTAAATAGTTCATTCCGCAGATCGGTGGCAGATTGGCGGCTTCTAGAACCAAGAGAGAAGATTTTTGAAGGGCGGTAAAATAATCTATAAGACAGTTTGCCATAATGTCGGCGTATAATATTGCTGACACATTTGACGGATACTACACTACTACTACTACTACTACTACTACTAATAATAATAATAATAATCTATCTTTCGTATAGCTTTTTAGTGCCGGGAGGGTCCAAGGATATGTTCGACTCGCCTGGTGCAGGTCTTTCTATATAACGTCCGTAGGCGACCTGGATATGAGACGATGATTATAATGAGGTACGGAAAAGGTGAAACCTGGTACCGGCACATAGAATACTCCTGTAATTTTATTCCTCTCCTGTCGAATAGTACCAAGGTGTCTGCTCATAACTTTACGTCCCCATCAGACGGACGAATACCATCAACAGCGTCATATTGACTCATTCCATGTGAACATTGCAGAGAGGTTTGGAATTTAATCCAGGCTTTAGGCATGCTATCTAGTCCAGCCCCCCCCCCCCCCAAGCCGGATCATCTCAGGGAAGAAATTTATCTCGTCATTATCATACTCTTTTATCATAGATTCAGAGAAAGATGACTTATAAGTCCCCTATCGCTCTCAAAACGAATTCTGCCGGTTGACGTCTCCATTCGACATTCAAAGTGAATTACCGTAACCGTAAATGACTTTATTAACTTATCGCTACATACCTTATCCTATTTTTAAAAACAATAATTCAAACTTATCATTGTACTAGTTTATTAGCTTGCTAATCTGAATAAAATTGAAAATAAATTGTGTTTCACATAAAATCCAACATATTTTACATTTTTGTTTGGTAATGACATAATTGGAATGGAGTCTCTTCTTGTACACTATCACATTCATTAAATACTGAACTTAGTTTTGTTGAATTGATTAACTTCGTCTCATGACATCCAAAATAATAATTCATCTCCTCTGTCGAAAGATTTAAGTCTCTACCACTAACTTCGAAAATGTTTAACCTTCCAATATTTCATAAAATAAATAATTGATTTCTTGTGGAGCTTATCCTTAGGCTGCAGCGTAGTCAGCACATCCGAAAATCTGGCCTTGATTCTACTTGACTAGTAAACAACATTTATAAGTATTGGAAGTAAATGAATTGAGTTTTATAAGATTAGCCTCACCATAGAACTAATAGAAAATGTGCACCTTATACAAGGAATTTCAATTGGCTAGCATACTGACTTATCGATTAGTTATCCTTCCTCTAGTGGACGATCTCGTTGAATGATACGTTCAACATGCGTAATTATGTAACATGAAATGATTGCAAATGTGCCGGCTCCATGGCTAAATGGTTAGCGTGTTGGCCTTTGGTCCAGAGCGTCCCGAGTTCGATTCCCAGCCGGGTCGTCGTGGGAAAGTAGTGTCGTAACAAATGTGATGTTATAAGGAGAAATAATGAGATGTTATGTGAGAAGATTAATGATTAAGAAGAGATGGATTTGAATTGTGCGTTAATATAGATGATGAGATTTAATGTTTGATTTTCCAAGAGGTTATATGCAAGAAGATATTACGAAGTAGCATGATACACGTTGACTGAGGATCGTATTTGCAATGGATATTGACTATTGTAGGGTTAGGTCATGTTGAGAGGAATATATTAGCAAGAGACCAGCTGATTCAATATCAATTTGAGACAGACTGTGACAGAATATGAGTAGTTGTTAGCTTCCATATGTTTAATGGTGAAGATGTAGGGATTTATGTCAAGAATTATCGTCGTATTTAGGATCATTCTTTCCCAGCAAGCAGTAGATTAATATATTGAGCTAATTCGAACTGATGGCGCAGCGGTATATGAAATAAGGTTAAACTACGAGTGATGGTAGAATACGTTATGAATATTTGGCACATCTGTTCGCGTACTATACTAATGTATGCTTAATGAAAGGAATGCTTAGCTTGTTTATGATTGATAGTATTGCAAATGAGTTAATATAGGAGAAATAAATAAATATTTCATTTTCAGCAATATTTTTAAGGGAATGGCAGCAATCTTTAGCCATATTTAGGAAACTTATCGAATATCTCAGCTCTCACAAGTAAGAATATGTCATAAAAGACCCAGTATGAAATTTTCCACACAATAATAAATAATAAAGATAAATACCTTGTATAGGGACATCAGGAATATCAATTATGAATGAATTTACATGGAAACTAATCAATTTGCGAGCATCATATCTTCAGTAGGGCATGGAATTGGAAAGGGCTAGGAGTAACAAGGAAGCCACCGTAGCCTTAATTAGTATGTGAAAATGGGAAAACATAGAAAAACCATCTCCAGGGCTGCCGACAGTGGAGTTCGAACCCACTATCTCCCGAATGCAAGCTGACAGCTGCGCGCCCCTAACCGCACATCCACTTGCTCGGTCCCTCTATTTCTCTAACCCTCGATATCCTGTTATTCTCCTAGATAACCTTTGCTCCTCCATTTACCTCACGTGACCTCGCAATCGAAATAAATTTATGTGTAATAATAATAATAATAATAATAATAATAATAATAATAATAATAATAATAATAATAATAATAATAATAATAATAATAATAATAATAATAATAATAATAATAATAATAATAAGAGCTCCCATCGTGGATCAGTGGTAGACTATATCTGGATTGAAGAGCGCGGATTATCGAAATTTGAAGTCAAAGAAAGAAATATTTTGTGGAAAATTTTGGGCTCCATAAAAGATGGAGCTGACTATACAGGGAGTTATCACTTATTTATCTAGTAATTTGTTCAAAGAACTTCGAAATTTATGAAACATCTCCGTCGGTAAATTATACAATTCCTTAATTCCTCTTCCTATAAATGAGGATTTGCCCCAATTTGTCGTCTTGAGTTTCAATTTTATCTTCATATTATGATCTTTGTTAGTTTTAAGAATTTTCAAAAACTTTTTTCTCCTGCTAATGTTATTCCACGCCATCTCTCCACTGACAGCTTGGAACGTACCGCTTAGTCAAGCAGTTTGTCACCCTACTCACTAGTTCTCCCAGCTCGAAGTATGCACAATTTTCGTAACACTGCTCTATTGTCGGAAATCACCTAGAGAAAATCGTATTGACTTCCTATTGACTTCCTTTGGATCTTTTACAGCTCTCTAATCAAGTGAAGAACTTACTTTGTGGACACTTCATAAAGGGAACCTCTTGGTTCAGCGACAAACTATTCATTTCTGCCGATTTCAATTCTCTTCTCATTCTGAAGTGGACTGTTCCGTACTTGAATAAATATTCGTCTTAACTGATGGAGTGTACGAGAATATGTTTCACTGACAATAGTTCTTACAATATCGTATCCATAATAGCCATAGCGCTGCACTGCGCTTTCCTTTCAGGCCTCGAGCGCATATTCACACTTTATGTCCCAACCCTATCAGGATTTGTAACGAACTAGCACAAAGCAGCCGCAGGAAATCTTTCATTCAAAACATGCATTTCACAAATTAGCTCTGGGACTAGTGCCGCTAAATGAAAGCCGCATAATAACTTCGCCCGTAATTAACTACATGAGCCATGATTACAAAAACCAATATTAATGTGCAGAAATGATTGAAAAACGGCGATATATCAATAGCAGAGATTAAAAGCGGGCCTTTATTACTATATAGTACAGGCCTACGTAGACCTCCTACCAATATAAATAAAACTGTCTAGATCGTGTTCAAATGAATTTCTAGCTACTGTATTCCTCGTTGATGGGTTGGTTTTTGTCCAATTGAAGCTGTCATACCATCTGGAGGGGATGTGTGGCTACAGAAGAGACAGATCCCCCTGTGGGTGGGGTCGGTAAGGTACACCTAAAGTGTCCCCTAAACAAACAATAAAAACCACGGCACTTAACGCCCTTGAAAGGGCCTTGGCCTGCCAAGCGGCCGCTGCTGAGCCCGAAGGCCTGCAGATTACGGGGGATCGTGTGGTCAGCACGACGCATCCTCTCGGCCGTTATTCTTGGCTTTCGAGAAGGGGGCCGCCATCTCACCGTCAATAGCTCCTGAATTCTGATCACGTAGGCTGAGTGGACCTCGAACCAGCCCTCAGGTCCAGAGAAAAATCCCTGACCTGGCCGGGTATCGAACTCGAGGCCTCCTGGTGAGAGTTTGGCACGCCACCCCTACACCACGGGGCCGGCAAGGTATCCCCTATCTGTCGAAAAAGATTACTGAAAGGAAACTCCAGTGGTTCTAATATCTTGAGAGTGGATTGGCAACTACGTGACCCGTAACGGAGTCTGAAATTTCTTCCACTTAACTGTGGCGGGCTCCTCACATTTGCCTTCCGTATTCGACCACTTTTGGCCAACTGTTGTTCTCCTCCGACCCCGATGGCTATAGGCATGTGAGGCCTAGGCAGCGTTACATTTCAGATTCTCAGCGGTCTTTCGCCGCTACATTCATTCTTTAAATAGTCGGACTTCCTCCTTTACCTTTCCTGATTAATGTTCAAAGAGGATGCAGGCCCTTGCAGTAGTTGAAGGCTTCCACTATCTCTAACGTCGGCAGAGTAGGTGAAGTGTTATCTAATCCTGTAATCATTAAGAGGATGAAGGGTGGGGGCTCCCACAGGGGAGTACTTTTGGAGCTTTATGTTTTCTTATATATCGTCCTTGTGTTTGCAAAAACCACTACGGTATGTAATTGCTAAGAATTGAAGAAATACTGACCCGCAATACATATATCTCTATAAGAACGAGAATTATTTGAGGATCGTCACGCAATATTGAACCTTAGGTGACGGATCCTTCCAGCCAAAGTTGGAAGCAGAAATATTTTTAAATGGCGGTTTTAAATGATGTGAGTAAGAAACGGAATCACACATAAGGTTATTTGCTGATGATGTTATGCTGTATAGCGTAGAAAATGTGTTGCAGGATTGTGAGTGACTGTAGGGGGACCTAGACATTGTTGTGAGATGGACAGCGGAGATTAGTTATGGGGGTAAACAGGATGAAAACTCAGGTTGTACGTTTCACGAAGAGGAAAAGACCTCTCTGTTTTAATTACTGTATTTATGGGGTGAATATATCTCATGGAAATCACTGTAAATACTAGGTGTTAATATAAGGAAAGATCATCATTGGGGTAGTCATATTAACTAAGTAGGTTGTAAAGAAGGGTTATAGACCTCTTCATATCCTGATGAACGTATTTAGGGGTTGTATTAAGGATGTATATGAGTTGGCGTATAAATATCTGGTAAGACCCCAAAGAGAGTATGGTTCCAGTGTATGGGACCCACACCAGGATTACATGATACGAGAACTAGAAAAGATCTAAAGGAAAACAGTACGATTTGTTCTTGGTGCTTTCGAACAAATGAGAAGTGTTCTTAGAAATGTATCGAATATTGGTGAATTATTTCAATTCCTTACTCCTCATCGTATACAGGGTGGCCCACTTAACCTTTTCACCGCAGATATATCTGGAACAACAAGAGATATTGAAAAAATGACTTTCACGGGCATGAAGGCAGGGAAGGGGCTAATTAAAGTAAATACTATGAGCCAGTCTAAACCGTAGGAAAATAGTATTTTCAACATCAACTTACGTTTTTTTAAATAGACAACCTGTATTATTTCGTAAGCAATCGTTAATATGAAAAATTACATAAGCAGTGGCGTTTGTTTCATCGCAATAGGTCAATTACCTCCAGTGATATTGCAACGTGAAGTTGACGCTTGAGATAAACGAAACGCGCAGCAGTTGCACATCCCGAGAGTCAAGCGCGAACCTCACGGTCCTCTTACGATATGATTGCCGTACTACGACGCGGCAGGCACTGTACTTAATGCTATTTGCACTGCTATCAAGAGGGATGAAAATAAGATACGAAATAGAATAATACTAAAGCTGGAATTCAAATGGACAGATTGGGACAAATATTCATTCAAACGAGGAAGAGTAATGGATTGAAGAAATTCAACAATATTCGATAAGTTTCTAAGTTCTTTGAAAACAATTAAGAAAAGCCTAGCCAACAATTGATAGGTAATCTTCCATCTAGGCGACATCGCTAAATACAGATCATGAATGATTGATTGATTGATTGATTGATTGATTGATTGATTGATTGATTGATTGATTGATTGATTGATTGATTGATTGATTGATTGATTGATTGATTGATTGATTGACTACGTGGGATAGAAAGGTTAGCTCTACTCTCGGCCCCCTTAATCCCAGGGAAAAACCTGGCACTTAATTTTGTTCTAAGTTCAGTGAACCTTATGGACATGTACCGCTCCAGAACTGGAAATCTCGTTTATTAAAATTTTCGTCTTCCTGGAGAAAGGAGTACACCTTCACCGCCTCGGCTAGCGAGCTGTTGATTGTCCACTAGTACTTCCTTTTACAACATTTATCACCACCACTAGAAGAGACAGAATACAGCTGAGTTATTCAGTTAGAGTAATGGTATTGCTGCTTCTATTGGAGAGTAGGGGAGGAAAGAGAGGTGCTCGTTAGTCGGAGGTTCTAGTTCGATGTAGGACGATTTTTTACTTCGTGTGAGTCGCGTTGTTGAAGACAAATCTAAACCATGATCAGTTCTCATTTTGCAGGTACTCTGCTATTTTCGTTTCTCGTAGCTCCTAAAAGAGCTATTTGCTGTAAGATAAGCTATTACCGACAGATTTGCAATGGGCTTGTGCATGGTCAGTCGATTAATGAAGCAAATGTTAAAAACGACCATCTCCTTCGTTAAATGCAAACCTGAGCACGGTGGAGGTGAGACATTCATGCTTGCTGCAACGTATGTGGTGGAACCTGCCTGCAATTTGCTGTAAAGATTACTATATGTCCGCCTCTGTGGTGTAGTGGTTAGCGTGATTAGCTGCCACCCCCGGAGGTCCGGGTTCGATTCCCGGCTCTGCCACGAAAATTTGAAAAGTGGTACGAGGGCTGGAACGGGGTCCACTCAGCCTCGGGAGGTCAACTGAGTAGAGGTGGGTTCGATTCCCACCTCAGCCATCCTCGAAGTGGTTTTCCGTGGTTTCCCACTTCTCCTCCAGGCGAATGCCGGGATGGTACCTAACATAAGGCCACGGCCGCTTCCTTCCCTCTTCCTTGTCTATCCCTTCCAATCTTCCCATCCCTCCACAAGGCCCCTGTTCAGCATAGCA
This sequence comes from Anabrus simplex, assembly GCF_040414725.1. NCBI lineage: Eukaryota > Metazoa > Arthropoda > Insecta > Orthoptera > Tettigoniidae > Anabrus > Anabrus simplex. Next base: position 1,670,258,945 of record NC_090265.1, read on the forward strand.
GGTGAGGCCGCCTGGGCGAGGTACTGGTCATTCTCCCCAGTTGTATCCCCCGACCAAGAGTCTGAAGCTCCAGGACACTGCCCTTGAGGCGGTAGAGGTGGGATCCCTCGCCGAGTCCGAGGGAAAAGCCGAACCTGGAGGGTAAACAGATGATGATGATGATGATGATTACTATATGCTGTCTCGTGTGCGCCACGTACGAAATTCAGTCGTTCTTCGAAAAGAACGTGCGCAGTTGCTTGGTTGAATGTGTGTGCCATAGTGCAGTGCGCTTCATTCGTTGTAGCCGTTTGCCACATAAAAGACGCATGTTATTATTCCTTTCTGATAAATGCTTTATTTCTAAAGGTGAAAAGTGACTTTTGAGACTTAAGGAAGTTAAACGTTAATAAAATACATCTTAACTACGAGTGCCTTAAAGAGTATAAAAATAAAAATTCAAAGCTCTTAGCTAGATTCGAACTCTGAATCCGTCGGAAAAATCACACGCTATCCGCGCTTAGTACCACATAGCCACTGCAGGAGACAAAGAGTAGGTCTCGTATCTCTGTACTAATGTGCAGACAGGTTTATCTTGCTTCAAACATCACAGTATGCTAAGAATCATGACTCCCTTAGGCCCAGATAGTTGCAACCATTCCCTACGAGATCATCATCATCATCTGTTTACCCTCCAGGTTCGGTTTTTCCCTCGGACTTAGCGAGGGATCCCACCTCTACCGCCTCAAGGGCAGTGTCCTGGAGCTTCAGACTCTTGGTCGGGGGATACAACTGGGGAGTATGACCAGTACCTCTCCCAGGCGGCCTCACCTGCTATGCTGAACAGGGGCCTTGTGGAGGGATGGGAAGATTGGAAGGGATAGGCAAGGAAGAGGGAAGGAAGCGGCCGTGGCCTTAAGTTAGGTACCATCCCGGCATTCGCCTGGAGGAGAAGTGGGAAACCACGGAAAACCACTTCCAGGATGGCTGAGGGGGGAATCGAACCCACCTCTACTCAGTTGACCTCCCGAGGGTGAGTGGACAACGTTCCAGCCCTCGTACCACTTTCCAAATTTCGTGGCAGAGCCGGGAATCGAACCCGGGCCTCCGGGGATGGCAGCTAATCACGCTGACCACTACACCACAGAGGCGGACGTATGTACTATTACTTAGTTAAATGAGTCAAGCATTATGTTTCAGGTGGTATTCATAATGAATTTGTCCGTAGTCGGAGCTTACGTGGCGATAATTATTACGTCTGTATATTATAACTTCCTTAGCAAAATAGCTGAGACTTCAGAAAAGTCAACCCTTCGTAAAGGATGCCTAGAAGAGTACGAAATGCAAATTAAAGAAAGGCATGATTCAGAAACGTTTCAAACCCTCACTGCTCCATGCAACTTATCGAAGTACATCTAACATGCTTAATTCCGCGCAGCTAGGCCTACTTCCTGCTTCAGTATCTAGCACTTACAATTCTGTATTCAGGAGCAGAGCGAAAGTTCTCGCTTCGTAAAGTTATTGATGTGTTACAGCCTTATGGTCCAGTTTTATCACTTCATTGAACGCTGTAACGGTAGTAATTACATGGCGTAAACTGTCACACCGCCTCTGTGGTGTAGTGGTTAGCGTGATTAGCTGCCACCCCCGGAGGTCCGGGTTCAATTCCCGGCTCTGCCACGAAATTCGAAAAGTGGTATGAGGGCTGGAACGGGGTCCACTCAGCCTCGGGAGGTCAACTGAGTAGAGGTGGGTTCGATTCCCACCTCAGCCATCCTGGAAGTGGTTTTCAGTGGTTTCCCACTTCTCCTCCAGGCAAATGCCGGGATGGTACCTAACTTAAGGTCACGGTCGCTTCCTTCCCTCTTCCTTGCCTGTCCCATCCAATCTTCCCATCCCTCCACAAGGCCCCTGTTCAGTATAGCAGGTGAGACCACCTGGGCGAGGTACTGGTCGTTCTCCCCAGTTGTATCCCCGACCCAAAGTCTGAAACTCCAGCACACTGCCCTTGAGGCGGTAGATGTGGGATCCCTCGCTGAGTCCGAGGAAAAAACCGACGCTGGAAGGTAAACAGATTAAGAAGAAGAAGAAGAAACTGTCACATCTGCTGTACAGGATTTGCGTGCCATAGATTGTAAAATACTGTGAAAAATGCATTTCTATCAATTTTTGATGTGATGAGACTATAAAAAATAGCGGCGAATTCATAGTTGGTGCTAACCTATCACGTTTTCTATGATACCGTGACCACCCTTTTCTGCCAAAAGGAAATGTCTTCTTGAACCAATCAGGTGAGAAATTCTCTACCGACAGCTAAAGGAGTGGCTATGGTTTGTACAGTACTGTAATATTTCGTAAAAATGACTGGGGTATTGGACTCGGCTCTACATAAAATGGTACTGTTATTATGAGATGGACCTCACTTCGTGCCTCTTGTACCGTTTTTGCATTGTGCGGGAAAGTCTATATCGGACTAACTGCACATAAAATTGCTGTAAGATGTTGCGCAAGATAGGACTAAGAGACATTCGTGGTTCCATATGTTTGAGGAAAAATAGAGGCAGCTGTAATAACCGGTATATTTCGAAAGATAACAGAAAATATTAAAATTATTGTACACAAAAGAAACACTAGACGATTTACCATTTAAGAGTAGTAGATAATTTAAAACTGTTACCGAATAGTTTAAAATATCCACTGTAATTTTTTTCAAAAGTCGAGAGCTGGAATCGAAGTTTTTTTTTTAAGATTTCGCACGTATGCCTAGATACACTGCCTCTGCTTTCAAATAACAGATCACTCACGGACCATTTTTTCTGGGTGAAGGGTTATGTTTCTCACTCAGGTTGCTCTCACTCACTGATGACGGGTGTTCCTGAGGAATTTCCCTTTGCGGCAGTATCCTAACACATGACCATGAGTGTCAATCTCGCCACAGTGTGGATGACGACATCAGATTGTGCCAGGACATCTACCAGGAAATGCTTGAATAGCCTTAAAAATCAGTAAAATGATTTTTGGTCAAAATGTAAGGAAAAATCAGTTACTGCTTTTGCATTGTTCTCGATATTTACAAAGACAGAAAGCAATAAGTAGAGATTGCACTGTAAGAAAGTAGTATCTGCAGAAGTCATGCGTTTTAAGGTTGTACATTCATTCCGCGCTCAACATTTACATAAGACAGTAAATCTTTCTTTCTTAATCTGCTTACCCTCCAGGTTTGGTTTTTCCCTCGGACTCAGCGAGAGATCGCACTTCTACCGCCTCAAGGGCAGTGCCCTGGAGCGTGAGATATTGGGTTGGGGGATACAACTGGGGAGAATGACCAGTACCTCGCCCAGGCGGCCTCACCGGCTATGCTGAACAGGGGCCTTAGTAGGGGATGGGGAGATTGGAAGGGATAGACAAGGAAGAGGAAAAGAAGCGTCCGTGGCCTTAAGTTAGGTACCATCCCGGCATTTGCCTGGAGGAGAAGTGGGAAACCACGGAAAACCACTTCCAGGATGGCTGAGGTGAGAATCGAACCCACCTCTACTCAGTTGACCTCTCGGGGCTGAGTGGACCCCCATTCCAGCCCTCATACCACTTTTCAAATTTCGTGGCAGAGCCGGGAATCGAACCCGGGCCTCCGGGGGTGGCAGCTAATCTCACTAACCTCTACACCACAGAGGCGGACTCGAAGACAGTAAATACCGGCTATAATGTGATAAATCAGTGTCTGCACATTGCTACCTCGTTCATTTTATTGTTCGCGCAGCTGTGAGCTTGCATTCGGGAGATAGTCGGTTCAAACACCACTGCGGCAGTCCTAAGATGGTTTTCCGAGGTTTCACATTTTTACACCAGGAAAATGCCCGGGATCTGTACCTTAATTAAGGCCACGGCCACTTTCTTCCCACTCCTGGCCGTTATTACCACAATACCTAGCTATATTGATGCGACGTAAAGCAAATTGTCATTTTATTATTGGTAATCATTCTAGTAGTAAGCTGTGCCAAAAATAAAATTTCCTTCTTGTTTTAATGTGCTAATATCAACGTCATCCTTAAAGTAGAAAGTAATGATTTCCATGACCTAAAGTGTTTAAAAAGTGATCTATAAAATGACGACCAAAATTCAGTAAAATGATCCAAAAACAAAAAACAAAAAACAAAAAAACAATGACATAACATTTAAATGAAATTTACAATTACTTTAATAATCGAATTGGTATAGCCTATATTTATGTCATCTACATTATAATAAGCTTTTCGGCTTTTGCCATGTCAAGAAAACAAGGTGAAATTCTTTACGTTTCGCTGAGAAATTCGCTCCACGTCTTCAGAAGAAAATCTCGACTCCTCACGAGGAGACTTCTCCAATTGGAGGTGTCTCTCCTGTAACATGAATATTGCCAAGAAGTAAGTGGTGAGCAACGTTTCTTTAGTCCCCAGACTGACAGAGCGTTGTGTAGATTCTAAAGTCTCCGTATTCATCCTCACTCAAATTTACGGTAATATCCAATACCACAAGCTTCATTCAAAATCCTCAAACGTGATAAGAAATTACTTAAAACGTATTTAATGGCCTAATAAATTCCATAAAATGACCCAATAATGACGTATAATTGAATACATACATACATACATACATACATACATACATACATACATACATACATACATACAACATACATACATACATACATTATCATTATAGACTGTTATGCCTTTCAGCGTTCAGTCTGCAAGCCTCTGTGAATTTACTAAACGTCGCCACAATCCTCGATTTGCAACTAGTGTTGTGGCCTCATTTAGTTCTATACCTCTTATCTTTAAATCGTTAGAAACCGAGTCTAACCATCGTCGTCTTGGTCTACCTCTACTTCTCTTACCCTCCATAGCAGAGTCCATTATTCTCCTAGGTAACCTATCCTCCTCCATTCGCCTCACATGACCCCACCACCGAAGCCGGTTTATGCGTACAGCTTCATACATCGAGTTCATTCCTAAATTAGCCTTTATCTCCTCATTCCGAGTACCCTCCTGCCATTGTTCCCATGTGTTTGTACCAGCAATCATTCGTGCTACTTTCATGTCTGTTACTTCTAAATTATGAATAAGATATCCTGAGTCCACCCAGATTTCGCTCCCGTAAAACAAAGTTGGTCTGAAAACAGACCGCTATAAAGATAGTTTCGTCTGGGAGCTGACTTCCTTCTTACAGAATACTGTTGATCGCAGCTGTGAGCTCACTGCATTAACTTCATGACACCTTGATTCAATCTCACTTACTATATTACCATCCTGGGAGAACACACAACCTAAATACTTGAAATTATCGACCTGTTCTAGCTTTGTATCACCAATCTGACATTCAATTTTGTTGAATTTCTTACCTACTGACATCAATTTAGTCTTCGAGAGGCTAATGTTCATACCATACTCATTTCAACTATTTTCAAGTTCCATGATATTAGACTGGAGGCTTTCGGCACAATCTGCCATTAAGACCAAGTCCTCAGCATAGGCCAGACTGCCTACTACATTTCCACCTAACTGAATCCCTCCCTGCCATTTTATACCTTTCAGCAGATGATCCATGTAAAGTATAAACAGCAAAGGTGAAAGATTACAGCCTTGTCTAACTCCTGTAAGTACCCTGAACCAAGAACTCATTCTACCATCAATTATCACTGAAGCCCAATTGTCAACATAAATGCCTTTGATTGCTTTAATAATCTGCCTTTAATTCCATAGTCCCCCAGTATGGCGAACATCTTTTCCCTCGGTACCCTGTCATATGCTTTCTCTAGATCTACGAAACATAAACACAACTGCCTAATCCTCTCGTAGCATTTTTCAATTACCTGGCGCATACTGAAAATCTGATCCTGACATCCTCTCTGTGGTCTGAAACCACACTGGTTTTCATCCAACTTCCTCTCAACGACTGATCGCACCCTCCCTTCCAAGATGCCAGTGAATACTTTGCCCGATATACTAATCAGTGAGATACCTCGATAGTTGTTGCAATCCTTCCGTTCCCTTGCTTATAGATAGGTGCAATTACTGCGTTTGCCCAATCTGAGGTACTTTACCAACACTCCATGCTAATTCTACTACTCTATGAAGCCATTTCATCCCTGCCTTCCCACTATACTTCACAATTTCAGGTCTAAATTCATCTATTCCTGCTGCCTTATGACAATGGAGTTTATTTACCATCCTTTCCACTTCCTCAAGCGTAATTTCACCAACATCATTTTCCTCCTCCCCATGAGCTTGGCTGTTCACAACACCACCAGGATGATTTCCTTTTACATTGAGAAGATGTTCAAAATATTCCCTCCACCTCTCCAGTGATTCCCTGGGATCTATTATGAGTTCACCTGAATTACTCAAAACACTGTTCATTTCCTTTTTCCCTCCCTTCCTAAGATTCTTTATTACTGTCCAGAAAGGTTTCCCTGCTGCTTGACCTAGCCTTTCCAGGTTGTTACCAAAATCTTCCCATGACTTCTTGTTGGATTCAACAACTATTTGTTTCGCTCTGTTTCTTTCATCTACATACAACTCCCTGTCTTCCTCGACTCTTGTTTGGAGCCATTTCTGATAAGCCTTCTTTTTACGTTTACAAGCTGCTCTCACTTCATCATTCCACCAAGAGGTTCGCCTTTTCCCATTTGCGCAAAGGCTTTCCCTTGCTGTTTCTACTACAGCATCCGTGTATGCCACCCATTCACTTTCTATATCCTGAACCTGCTTACTGTCTACTGTTCGAAACTTCTCACTAATCATATCCATGTACTTCTGTCTAATTTCCTCGTCCTGGATATTTTCTACCCTTATTCGTTTGCAGACAGATTTCACTTTCTCTACCCTAGGCCTAGAGATACTTAGTTCACTACAGATCAGATAGTGGTCTGTATCATCGAAAAATCCCCGGAAAACTCGTACATTCCTAACAGATTTCCTGAATTCGAAGTCTGTTAAGATATAGTCTATTATGGATCTGGTACCCCTAGCCTCCCATGTGTAGCGGTGAATAGCCTTATGCTTGAAGAATGTATTCGTAACAGCTAAACCCATACTAGCACGTAAGTCCAGAAAACGCTTCCCATTCCCATTAGCTTCCATATCTTCCCCACATTTACCAATCACCCTTTCGTATCCTTCAGTTCTATTCCCAACTCTCGCATTGAAATCGCCCGTTAGCACTATTCTATCCTTGCTGTTGACCCTGACCACGATGTCACTCAATGCTTCATAAAACTTGTCAACTTCATCCTCATCTGCACCCTCACATGGTGAATACACGGACACAATTCTAGTCCTAATTCCTCCAACTGACAAATCTACCCACATCATTCGCTCATTTACGTGCCTAACAGAAACTAGGTTGCGTGCAATGGTATTCCTGATAAAGAGCCCTACCCCAGACTCTGCCCTTCCCTTTCTAACACCCGTCAAGTTTACTTTATAATCTCCTATCTCTTCCTCGTTATCTCCCCTTACCCGAATATCACTTACTCCTAGCACATCCAGATGCATCCTCTTTGCTGACTCAGCCAGTTCTACTTTCTTTCTTCCATAAGCCCCATTAATGTTGATAGCTCCCCATCGAATTCCATTTCGTTCGCCAAGTTGTTTCCAAGGAGTCCCTCGCCTGTCAAATGAGAGTGGGACTCCGTTACTCCATAGGTCCGAGGCTTGCTTAAAATATTCTGAGCTCGGTCGATTCATGAAGCAGGATGCTACCTTACTTGCACATAGTCCAAGTGAGGTTCTCTCCTCTAACGGGTTATGGACCACCGGTGGATTGTATAGTCCTAGCCGCCTGAGCGCAAGGAGGGCCAGGACTCAGAATATGTCCGAGATGCCCTCTCCCATTCCATAGCAACTTGTATCCCGACTCTCAGGACCTCTTACTAGGCCACTCAGCCGTTGCCCATGGTTCACAAACTAGGACGTGACTACAGTAACCCACAAACATGAACCACATATAATTGAATACATTTCCCTAAAATACAAAATGGCAAGAAGTGACAAAAATGACCTAATAAGTTTGCATTTCTACAATGTGGGAACTATGACGAGGATTTATGTACAAGTTGTGAACCAATTAAAAGATGACAGGTCAACAAAATCCTCACTAGAACATTGCATCACACCAAAATACCTTGGAGTTACCTTTGATCGTGCTCTCACTTACCAGAAACACTGCTCGAACACCAAGCAAAATGTGGCAGCCAGAAGTAATATTATAAGGAAGATAACGGGTACTACCTGGGGGGCACATCCCAATACTGTGAGAACCTCTTTCATTGCTCTATGTTACTCTGCAGCGGAATATGCATCCCCAGTATGGTACAAGTCAAGTCACGCCAGGAAGGTAGATGTTGCTCTAAACGATACCTATCGCATCATTACCGGCTGTCTAAAACCTACTCCGTTGGACATATTATTGTACAGTCTTGCTGGTATTGCCCTTCCTGATATCCGTCGAAAGGTTGCAGCAAAAAACGAGAGGAAGAAGGTGGAAACATCTGAAGCTCACCCTCTGTATGGATACAGGCCAGTTACTCCAAGACTCAAATCAAGGAAGAGCTTCCTCAGAACAATAGAGGCTCTTAACGGGACACCTCAGCAATCCCGAATTGATATGAGGCGCGCAAGCTGCACTCGCTCCGAAGAATGGCTGACACCATGTGAAGATCTACCACCTGGTCACATGGAGAAATGGAGTACCTGGAGATTACTGAACAGATTACGGGCAGGTGTGACAAGATGTAAAAGCAACCTGCAGAAGTGGGGTTTCACCATCGAGTCCTCATTGTGTGAGTGTGGTGCAGTCCAGACGACGTCTCGTTTGTTGCAGTGAAGTAGGTGCCCTAAAACATGCACAGTACAAGATCTACTTCAGGCAACTGAAAATGCACTGGATGTCGCCAATTTCTGAGCAAAAGTAGTATAGACCTTTTTTTTTTTCATAAGTGTAGCTTTGTCTATAAAGGAGGGACTATGTAATTCGGTAAGAGTATATCTGTATATCGTCCCTGTTCTTCCAAAACGGCGAATGTTACAATGCTCTTCCTATCCATTATTTCCCTTAAGACTGGTCATGCCTTCCAGCCACATATTGATATTCGGTCCATCAGAACAATTTCCGTTGAGTTCATTTTCCTATGTGCGTGTGTGAAGGAAAATTAACCTTACTGTACCATACTGAAGGAATGTATGTTTGCATGACATTTACCCACTCCGAGAGTGTGATGTATTTAAGGTTAATTTTCCTTTACACACGCACATCAACTCAACGAAAATTGTTCTGATGGACCGAATATCAATATGTGGCTGGAAGGCGTGACCAGTCTTATGGGAAATAATGGATAGGAAAAGCATTGTAACATTCGCCGTTTTGGTAGAACAGGGACGATATGTATTTATAGTATTAATGCTTCTGATACGAATAAATAAATAACAAAATCCTAGCCTTGCTCACAACCATATGGAGAGATATGTAACATTCATTTAAAGTCCCGTTTATGTGATAACCTCAAAGAAGATCTTTCCTAGGAACTTACGACGAAGCGAGGTCTCTACATCAAGCGACGTATCTAGCGCAGGTTAGAAGAGCGTAGCGAAAACACTGAAACCACACCCTGTGAAGGGGGTATGGATAGGGGAGAGACTTACAGTGATCCTCATGTGTTACTGTCATCCCATCAGCATTAATAAGTTTCCAACCGGTGCACGGTGGTGCCCTGGGGCGACTTGAATGAAATTCCATTTGCGCCATGGAGATTTCAGTATTAGCGATGAAGCTGTGTCAACTTACAAAGAAAATGTACATTCTTGTTCTTCTTCTCCTTGTTCCTCTTCTGCATATTTTCCCACACCTGTGAGCTCGCGGGTGCATACCGTATAGTACATGTATATTTGGCCCTGTTTTATGGCCAGATACCCTTCCTGACACCTACGTTATATTGGGTGGGGGATGTAATCTCTATTACGTGCGTCTGTGGAAGTTGGTAGTGTACACTAGTGTGTTTTCTGAATGTGAAGAGGCAAGTTTCCGATCAACCATAAATACCCATCCCCGATCCAGAAGAATCAGACGTGACTAAAATCCCTGACCCAGCTGGTAACTGAACCAGGGATCCTCTGAGCCATAGGCCTTATGCTGATCATTCAGCCGAAGAGTCTGACTGAAAATGTACTGTATTCATAATACATTTTTAAATAATATTTTCATTTTTGTTTTATTTTTAATTTAAGACATTTAAAATACATTATCTCTATTTTTTTATAACTTACCAAAGGTTTTTCATACTGCATTTTGTGTATACGACTGTTGTACTTGTACGTTGGTTAGTATCTTTTTTTACATATTCTTACAGTAAATGTCAACATATCGAGAGTTTTTATCCGGTATCCTACAGGGAAGCCGCGGATATACTGGAGAATCTTAACTATCCACATGCCAATGCTGTCAGAAACCATTATTATTATTATTATTATTATTATTATTATTATTATTATTATTATTATTATTATTATTATTACATTCAAAGTCGCTGTCATACTGAACTGAAGTTAAATAAAACAGACGCAAACAAAACCATTCAACAGCCATGGAAAGATCTGACAGATCAGGAATATGTGAATTGGTGTGCTTACCCGGAAAATGGTAGAGGAGGTGAACGGTTCCGCGAGGTAATCCCTGCAAATTTTTGTGTGATATAGAAAGTGCATCTCCAGTTCCGAATGGAGAGACATATTAAAAATGACAACCACTGCAGGTATTGTTCTAGTCTTGCACATATACTAATTTAGTTTCCGAGAGGAGAGCTTCTGAGCGTCAAGCGACATAACAACATTCACGAGATGATAGCCAGCGATCTTCAAACCACAAGATTAGAATTTTACGATGGAGTTCACTGCCTAGCACACCTTGTAAGCTACCAGCATATTGATATTATTGTGTTTAAACGATCAAAATCTGTGGCGGAAATTATTGACCCAAACAGTTCAATTTGAAGAGTAGTCTGCGCAACCAGTTGACAGTGAGATCGATGAACAGAAGGGAGACAGGTATGAGACAGCCATACCATACTTCCTAGATAAGTATAACATAAAGAACATCCGAGTGACTGATCTCTTTGTTGGAACACGAGGTACAATTCAAAACCTTTTCATTGACCAGAGAGGACGGTACATACTAACAAACAATATTTGAGGATGAAATCGTCATGGGTAAGCTATTATAAAACATTCTTTATCAACCGTAAGCAATAATTTCACGACACTTGAAGTTAGAAAAAACATACATTTCTCTTGAAATATTATGTATGATATTGATTGATTAGGGTCAGATTGTTAAATAAAGTAAACAAAGTATATCGTCGTTGCCGGGACAAAACCTCCTATGTGATAATATTTTTATAGATATACTGACCCGCAGCACATACATCATGAAGTGCGAGAATGCCTTGACATTACTCACACAATATTGCACCTTAGATGACTGAACCTTACCGGCCAAAGTTCTAAACTAAAATATTTCACATAGGAGGTTTTGTCCTGGCAGTGACGAAATATTGGATGAAGATAGGTTACCTAAGAGAATTCGCACAGGGAGAGTAAGAGAAGTAGAGGAAGACCAAGACCGCGATGGTTAGACTCAGTTTTTAATAATTCAAAGATAGAGGTACAGAACTAAACGCGGCGACAGAACTATTTACAAAAAGAGGATTGTGGCTCCGTTTAGAAAATTCGCAGAGGCCTGAACACTGAACGCTGAAAGGCATAACAGTCTGTAATGAATTCTCAGCCAGTCAGTCGAGCGGGTCAGAAATGGAATGAACGAAACCCCATCTAGCGGCGAGGATAGGAATTGTGCCGGCTGCCGAAGCCTGTAGCACTCCTCTGGGGCAATGTTTAATGACTGACAGATGGAATTATATTGTAGAATGTCGCTGAAATGAAAGATGGCAGGGAAAATCGGAGTACTCGGAGAAAACCCTGTCCTTCCTCCGCCTTGCGCGGCACAAATCTCACATGGAGTGACCGGGATTTGAATTACGGTACCCAACGGTGAGAGGCGGGCCCGCTACCGCCTGAACCGCGAAGGCTAATAATAATAATGAAATGAAATGAAATGAAATGAAATGAAATGAAATGAAATGAAATGAAATGAAATGAAATGAAATGAAATGAAATGGCGTATGGTTTTTGGTGCCGGGAGTGTCCGAGGGCAAGTTCTGCTAGCCAGATGCAGGTCTTTCAATTTGACTCCAGTAAGCGACCTGCGCGACGTGATGAGGATGAAATGCTGATGAAGACGACACATTCATCCAGCCCCCGTGTCAGCGAAATTAACCAATTATGGTTCAAATTCCCGACCCTGCCTGGAATCGAACCCGTGACCCCTGTGACCAAAGGCAAGCACGCTAATCATTTAGCCATGGAGCCAGACATAATAATAATAATGTTAAACGCCTAGTTTATTCTGACTCTCACGCTGATAATTAAAGGTTAAAGTGACCACATGTTCAATTAACTTGAAAATTATCACTTGTTTCCGACAGAAAAGTACATGTTATTATATTAACTAAGTAACAAGGAAACTTATGGCCGCTGAAAAAGCCATCATGGAGATGTATCAGCACTTGTGCGCCGTTGTTAACAATTTGGCGCTACACTTACTGTCGTATGTTTCGTATGCAGCAGGTCTGTCCGCCACATGCTAAGCGCTGTTTAGTGAGGTGGTCACGAGCGGTACACGGGATGTCAGCCCACCGCCATGAATTTGTTATGATCCACAAACCAGCGTACGAGAGACGGGAGATGCACTTAATTGGGACGTGTTACAGGAAAACATTCAGATGACTGCTCCACTGTAGCGGTGAATTATTATTAGTTCAACCTTGACTTCAAGTCAAAGTAAGAAATACTAGGGTCGGGTCAATAAATTAACAGTCTGGAGAACAATGGTATAGTTATTTATTGTCACAAGGGCGGAACGTGAGATTTTTATATGACTTTGAGGCCACGGCTCGGCCGGAATTTTGAAATGAGTACGTGAAATACTTTCGTCCTTGTAAGGTACAATACAGTACAGTTAAACTTCTGTAATTCGAAAGCCTAGAAATATAATTTTCGATATCTCCAAGGAATTTTCGTTCTCCGAAGGAATCGCATAGGCTATATTTTACGTGTTCTATAACTCGAAGTTCTATTACTGGAATTTTACGTTGTCCGTGCAGAACTAAATAATAACTAAATAATATAACATAAATAATTCTAATACCACGTATCTGACAATGCTCTTCTTATCCATCATTTTTGTTGACACTGGCCACGCCTCCCAGCCACATATTGAAATGCAGACCATCAGAACAATTTTCCTTTCCTATGCTGATGTGTAAAGGAAAAAAAAACCTTTAAAAAGATTATATTTGATTTTGGCGTCGACCTCTCTATATTTTTTGCCGCTACATTCACCACAAAATAGGAACCTGCGTGTAAGTGTAATTGCGGAAATGTAGAGTGTTGAAATGTGAGGAAAGGAACGCCATGGACGGCACAAACACCCAGTCTTCAGGCCAGGGATTATTAATCATTATAATTAAAAAACCCCGACCCTGTCGGGAATCGTACCCGGGGCCGCCGGGTGACAGGCAGGGCCAGACAAAGCAAACCTTACTGTACCGTACTCCTAGGAATGTATGTTTGCATAACGTATTTACCCACTCCTAGAGTATGTCCAGATCATCCATTTCCTCATGCTGTGGACAGACTATGTTCTGATGTTCTTTTCAGTGCGACGGTGTACCTTGTTCTATTCAAAATTTCAGCAATAACGCATTATTTTTTAAGTATGTAAACCGAACCAGTTGGCCGTGCGGTTAGGGTCGCGCAGCTGTGATGTTGTATTCGGGAGATAGTGGGTTCGAACACCACTGTCGGAAGCCCTGAAGATGGTTTTCCGTGATTTCAAATGTTCACACCAGGCTATCACACCGCTACGATGGGATACAAAAAGGCTAGGTGTGGGAAAGAAGCGGCCGTGGTCTTAATTAAGGTACAGCCCCAGCATTTTCCTGGTGTGAAATTGGGCAACCACGGAAAACCATCTTCAGGGCTCCCAACAGTGGGGTTCGAACACACTATCTCCCGGATGCAAGCTCATAGCTGCGCGCCCCAAACGGCATGGCCAACTCGCCCGGTAGATCGTACTGTAATTGATATGTACTGCAATTTTAATATCAACATAATTCACTTATATCAGTGTCCTTATAATGACAAGTCTTGCATTCGCGCACCGCACACCTTTGTTGTGTTCTATCATCATTTTCTAACTGTAACCGCCCCCCCCCCCCCCCACTTCCACTCATCGGCCGATCCTAGCTACGCTACGGATCTTAAATGATTATCCTACCGAAGATTTAATCAATATATCAGGTCAAACCGAAGCAGTTCACTTGTTATCTCGCAGAGGTAGGCTAAATAATATTACTATCTGGAACTAAATATTTTAGACAATGAGAACCTAAAAGGAATACATCCTCTTATTCAATGAACATTCGTAAGGAGAACTCGTTGAGTGCTGTCAACGACGACGTTCGCTATTTTAGCATGTGTCGCAAAAGATGACAGACCTCCAGTAAGATATGACGCGCTGAGAATTGCGGTGAAGTCTGGATGGCATACAGGCAAACAATAGCGTGCATTTATCAGACTAGGAGAAGAGACATGTCGGAGATTAAAATCATAACCATATTCATCACCCAAGTGACAGCCGACATTGGAGCATGCGAGCGGCACACACACAGGAAGGGAACACGGCATAATTCACAAGACAAAGGAGAGGGCAAGGTAAAAAGAACACCTCGCTGGCTGAACCTGACAGGAAAAATCTTCAAGATTTCCTTTTTTATTCTGCAAGGATCTTTATTCATGGGACAGTGAATATTTCAAGTTGTAGAATGAATACCGGAATATTGCATGAAATAAATGTATGATAAAAAAACCTACAGCCTGTTTTCCAGTCATTGACCGGGTCAGGAATGAAATGAATGAAGCAGATATAGGCTGTTAGTACGATGGGATCGCCACTCCCAAAGTGATTTTATTAATGACTGATAGATGCTATGAAATGAGAATGGAGAGTGTTGCTGGAATGAAAGATGACAGGGAAAACCGGAGTACCCGGAGAAAAACCTGTCCCGCCTCCGCTTTATCCAGCACAAATCTCACATGGGATTTGAACCACGGTATCCAGCGGTGAGAGGCCGACGCGCTGCCGTCTGAGCCACGGAGGCTCAAATAAATAAATGTATGATGATGATGATAATTGCTGCTTTAACCCTTAATAGTCGAATCATTTTAACTAGTTACGTCAGTTTGCATAACCCGCCTCGTATTTAATTTTTGGAAACATATCGACGGCCTAGTTATAATACCACGTAGCTGACAATGCTGTTCCTATCTTTTATTTCCCTTAAGACTGGTCATGCCTCCCAGCCACATTTTGATATGCAGTTCATTAGAATAACTCGTTGTTGTTCGCGCAAAAGGTCATATCTACCAATTCTCTTCTTATTCATTATTTTCCCATAGACTGCTCACGCTTCCCAGCCACATATCGTTGCCTTTCTTTTAAAACCTCGTATATCTCAATGCTCCTCCTGCCCATTATATTCCTTAAGACTGGTCACGCCTCTCAACCACATAAATGGATATGCAGTACATAAGAATAATTTTCGTTGTGTTCATTTTCGCATGCTGCTCTTTAAAGGAAAATGGACCTTATCATACCGTATTGTACGGATGTTGTTTGCATGGCGAATTTATGCACTCCTACAGTATAATGTATTTAATGTTCATTATCCTTTACAGTATAGCAGAGGAAAATGAACAGAATGAAAATTATTCTGATGGACTGCATATAAATATGTGTCTAGGAGGCGTGACCAGTCTTAAGGGATATTATGGGTCGGAAGAGCGTTGAGACATACGAGGTTTTAAAAGAAAGCCATCGATATGGATATTTACTCCATCGGAACAATTTTCGTTGTGTTCAATTTCCTATGCTGACGTGTAAAGGAAAATGAACCTTACTGTACCACACTCTAGGAATGTATGTTTGCATGACTTATTTACGCACTCCTGCAGTATACTGTACTTACGGTTCATTTTCCTTTACACGTTAGCACAGGAAAATAAACCCAACAAAAGGAACCACGCTGTCGATATGGCTAAAGTATGTCTTAAAACTAAAATGTGTTTTTACTCATATTGACGGGGTAATGCTTGTATAATTTCATGAGTAGTCCAATATAGCTGACAGGGCCTTTCTTCGGCATTCTGTCACCTGGGTCAGACGTTATTTTGCAGCCCATTCCTTACCCTACTAATTGCAATGCAAACACTCGCAAACACGACTTCAGGACAAAGCAAGATGTATCCGTCAGTAACATCAATAATTGTTCGTGTCCTTCATTGTATCTGTAACTTTAGAATCGAAAAGATTATCACTTAATAGAAGCAACGGAGTTGGAAGTACCAGGTTTCTGGACCGAGTTTTTCGACTCTGGTTTCTTAAATAGACTAATTATAGTATTGAAATTTGTTCAATTAATACATTTTTACGGACGACGCTTTCTTTTGCTTCTTCTTTTATTTTCTATTATTTTCTTTTTACACTCTGCATCACTTACAGTATTTTTTTTTTTTTTGCTAGGGGCTTTACGTCGCACCGACACAGATAGGTCTTATGGCGACGATGGGATAGGAAAGGCCTAGGAATTGGAAGGAAGCGGCCGTGGCCTTAATTAAGGTACAGCCCCAGCATTTGCCTGGTGTGAAAATGGGAAACCACGGAAAACCATCTTCAGGGCTGCCGATAGTGGGATTCGAACCTACTATCTCCCGGATGCAAGCTCACAGCCGCGCTTACAGTATTTTAACGGACAACAGTTATTTTAACTAATCACTGTATCACAGGCCAAACAAAGCGGATTACAGGATATAAAATAAAATGGATGATTCCAAATATATATTCATTTGGTACATATATCTTCTTTATTCGGAGAACATTTTAATGATAAAAAAGCACAGGAATTTTTATAATGTATAGGCCCTATGTTTCCACAACAACACAACAATTTATTAAATAAACATATTCTAATCAATAGTTGAAAAAGATCAAACAGACCGAAACATGTTCTAAAAATGTATTTGTACTTTTTTAAGTACTGAATGGTGGAAACTATTTATTAACACACATCGTTTTTACATAAATTGCATTCATTACTTTATGTTATTTTTTAAAATATTCTATCTCCAATGCTTAAGTCGTACCGGGTTGGTGGGTGGTACAATTTATATTAAAATTGGATGGTACAATTTATATTAGAATAATATAACAGAGCTTGCGGATAAAATATATTAATTGCTCTTCCGTTTGGAGCTAAGTTCTATAGTGTGTCTTCCATTCGAACTCTTGAACAACCCACATACAGTTCACCATAAGAGAAGCACAGTTTCCGATAATCCAGTCCTACAACTTTAAGCGATTACCCTTGTGCCTTCTCGATGTGCATATAGAAACTCAAACAAAGGGGGTGGGGGAACTGCAGATGTCTAAATTGAAACGGTATATCCGAAGAGATCATTTGAATCCGTGGAATGAATACTTACACCCGTGGCATAACCAGTCATGATGGTGGCTTCAATATATTCGGCATCAGTTTCTTGACTGAGAGTCATATTCCTTTGCGGAGGGAAGGAGGATTCATATTCCTGAGAGGGATAATCAGTGCCACAATCGTCCACTCCAAGATGTTCGTGGTACTCTAGGTAAATCCAAGTTGTTCATAAGCTCTGTAGTGTAGTTGACAGCCTCATCCGTATTACATGTTGTGTCGATAAACTTGAAAATTTGTAGAACACCGGGTGTTTTTTCGTAAAAGTCACTTGTTGATGACGTTGACAACTTCATTTCTTGGAGCGAGAATTTCTCTTTGACACAGCCATGCGTGATCGGTGAAATGCTGCACCGACCTATGACAAAACTTTCAGTTCTCTGCATGCCGTAGAAGTTTGGCTGGGCATCGCACAAATACACACAAACACTTCTGCATATTACGGACTGAATTTGGCTTCTTGTGTCGGGGAATGAAAATGGCTTCCTACGTCATGGACTTAAAATGGCTTCTTGACTTGTATTACCTATCTTATGTACGTTGCCTAACTATGGTGAAACTAAGCAGGTGGCAGCATGTTGGGTTGCCATAACCCAACACACGTTTTCCGAAGAAAAGAAACACACACACACACACACACACACACACACACACACACACACACACACACACACACACACACACACACACACACGCGCGCGCGCGCGCGCGCGCGCGCGCACACACACACACACACACACAGGGGCTGTATATCTGACATCCTCAAGTTCGTGAAGGGCAGCCATATTTTGAGTTGTCAAAAGAAAGCGAGTTGGCCTGAGAACATAAGATCCGGTGACAGGGAGATTGTACGTGGCGACTGAATATCGTAAATGTTTAAGTAGTGGAAATTTAGATTCTCACCTTCGAGATTGCCAGGCGTATGCTCAGCGTATGACTGCACAAATCGGAGTGCCTTGTGCTTGTGCATTGGTTTGATGTAGGCCAGTTCAGTCAAACGTCCTCTGTATGTATGTATGTATGTATGTTCAGTCCGTCAGCGATTCCGCTGGTGGGATCCTCAACAGCTCTGCCATCAGTTGTCATTGATGGCCTAGGCATCACTGAAGAGGCGTACTAGGGAAATGAGGAGTGAGGTAGTTTCCCGGTGCTTTCCTCACCGAGCCAGACTTGCTATTACATATCACTCTGTCAAGCCCACTGAAATGCATGCACCAACCGACCCTATGAGCAACATTTTCACACCATTCATTGCAGGGCATAGCTGCATAAGGAATTGCATTACTAGCATCGCTCATACCTCAGTCACTTTCATATTGTCAAAGCCAAGGATAAGACAGAGACAGATCTATGAAAGTAACAAAATTGTTTTAGCCTATACCAGAAGACATAGTGCACTGAAAACACTAGGTCCTGCCAGCAAAGGCGTAAACGTCCTCTAAGTATGCTAAATACAGTATTTTACTGCTGATTGTGAAGTTTATGAAGTGTTTATTGTAGATGTCAGTCACAGTAATATTAAAAATGAGTACGCGTATCACAATGGACAATTTTCAAGGTTATATTTCAGCTAGTAATCCCAATGTGTTAAGGTAATTGGACAAAAAGATATGTCCCCTAGATTGTAATAAATCATAACGTTAAACAATTATGTTGGTACTCATGAGAGGGAGGAATGGGAAAGGGCTAGGATTGGGAAGGTAGCGGTCGTGGTCTTAATGAAGTTACAGCCTGGTGTGAAAATGGAAAACTACGCGAAACCATCTTCAGAGTTGCAATCGGTGGGATTCGAACCCACTATCTCCCGAATGCAAGCTGACAGGTCAACTCGCTTGGTGGAGGAATGAGGGTGTAACCTATCCTAGGTTCCTTTGATTGTAAGGATTTCCGTCCCAAATACACACATATGTCGACGTTCTTTATTGTAATTTACACTTGACTATAACAGCCAAACAGGCTAGCGCTCTTGACTCGATTTCGCGGTCAGTTCGTATGTTACTGTACGACGACTTTCCTTAGATATCTTTCGAACTACCCTACAATCAGCTGATCGTGATGTTGGCCTCACGCCGCAACATCGATGAAGTGGCGGTATTCGCAATCTGTTATTATTAATGCTCTAAGCTTTTGAATAACGATTTTTAATTTTGTACCTGCGATTTTTTAATGTATATTTTCAACATTTTTCGTCATTCTACAACCACGTCCCCTTGCTTACTTGACCACTGGAAACATGGCGGACGTTCGTACAGTTAGGTTCAGCTAGGCAGCGCTTCCGCCTCTCTGTGTTATTCTAGGTAATTGCATTCACTACAGGAGGATATGTTTCATTTCATTCCCACTTCCAGTTTCTGAGAAAGGGATTACCCGCCATTTTGCCTGTCTCAAAGTGGCTCATTATTGTAGTTTTTTTAATAACACGTAGAACAGTTCAATGAGATATTTACATACGTGTAGAGGAAGATACCACAGCCGTTTAACTTGCGCTTTAATTTATGAATTTTCTTCTTGCTGTAGTTCCTTAGATGTTACGCATTTCATGAATTATGGCTGTAATTTTTGTTACCTTGTGAGAGTATCTGTGCAACGACCTATGCCCGTTGGTTGCGACTTAGGATATATCTGCGGTATTCCCTGTCTGTTCTAAGATGCTGGGGTAACTGTAGGCTCTAAACTTGAGACCGCAGGGTCCCTAGCAATGTCCGACATTGCTTCCATGTAGGCCTACATCTACCAGCTTCACCGCATTTATCATTCTATCGGACCTCACTTAGTCAACCCTTGTAGTCTTGCGATCCAGACACTACTTACCTTGCGAGACCTAGACAAACTTTTAATTTTCATAGCTCCCCAAACACCGTACATATGCCCATTTCCTACCTTGATCCGACCCCAACACTGTAAGGTTTGTGAGACTTAGAGAGTGAACTTGGCCCGGTTTTACGACCGAATGCCCTTCATGACACCAACCCTATGTAGAAGGACGTATTGAGTAGTTAACTTACGTTATTCTGCAGTGGTTGGCAGTGTGCTGTGCTGTGTGTGTAATTTGAAGATCTGAAACAGAACCCCATGAACTAAATACTATTTGATTTTATGTCCCAATAACTAATCAGCTCGACACACAGTTGAAGGCCGTTACGCTGGTTACTGAGTCATAAACTGCTTGTCTTGATGGTATTATTGCATTACATGTATTTATTATTATTAATATTATTAATATTTGATCTGTTTTACACTGCTCATATCTTGTTCTTTCTCTTCTAATTTAATCCCTTAACAGTCCTTTCAATGCGACTCGTTACGAATCACATTATTTATTTATTTAATTTATTTATTTATTTCATTAATTTATTTATTTGTTTATTAATTTTCCATGGCGTTATTTATGCATTTTCACTATTTATGCTTTCTCAAATACCATATTCCAGAATAAAGCAACTTCTCCAGACCCTGTCTACCGTAGATTCACGGAAAATAAGCGTTTGTTTACTTATATCTTTCATGTCGTTGTGAAAACACATCTTTAGACCTCTCCGTTCCGTGGATATGGCCGCGCAACGCACACACACAGACAAACACTTCCCGAATACTGAATATGGCTCCTCGTGTCTGGGTTCCTACACCATGGAATTAAAATTACCTAACTTCCGTACTTTGTCTAGCGACATTGAACCTATGCATTCAATCTTGGTGACAGCACGTTGGATTATCATATCCCAAATATGTTTTCCGATGGTTTTTCGTTCATAACTCACCAATGAAATCGAAAATGAAAAATCTGGCTTCAAGGTGCATTCGGACCTTCCATCTACCTATGTTCAAATCTCAAGATCTCTGCGTGCTGTAGATTTGGCTGGGCATCACACACACACACACACACACACACACACACACACACACACACACACACACACACACACACACTCTTCCTTTTATTATTATAGATTATATTATATGAAATGAAATGGCGTATGGCTTTTAGTGCCAGGAGTATCCGAGGACATGTTCGGCTCGCCAGGTAGAGGTCTTTTGAATTGACACCCGTAGACGACCTGCGCGTCATGATGAGGATGAAATGATGATGAAGACAATACACAGGGCCTACAACCAATCCCCGTGCCAGCGAAATTACCAATGATGGTTAAAATTCCTGACCCTGCCGGGAATCGAGCTCGGGACCCCTGTGACCAAAGACCAGCACGCTAACCATTCAGCCACGGAGCCGGATATTATATTATATTATATTATATTATATTATATTATATTATATTATATTATATTATATTATATTATATTATATTATATTATTGATCGTGTCAGAAGTACAAAGTGAATGAGACAAATTTAACACAAGAAATTTTAAACACTGGTTGACCAAAAATTGGTCACGACAAACGCATTTGGAGTTGCCCTCATTAGGTCTTTAATGGTATAAGTGGCTGGAGAAGAAGGGTACAGTAAAAGATGATCGTTGGTCTGCTTGGTACCACACTTGCAGTAAACTGTCTCCACAGGAAGGCCCCATTTATGTAGGTTGGTCTTGCATCTCGTGGTACTGGAGCGTAATCGATTGAGAGGCTTCCATGTTGTCCACTTTTCAGAATGTCCAGGGCGAATTTCTTCCTTTGGAACCATCCATTCTCTCAAATATTGACATTTTTCCCGCCACATTGCGATTCTTGCTTGCTGTGGTGTTCCTTTAAAAGCTTCGGTGGTTGTCAAGAAGCTCTTTCTTGATTTCAGCCTGGGATGTGCTGGTTGACAGGCATACTGTACCGGTTACGACCTGTACATAAGTATTTTTTTGAGCATAAGTTACGTTTATTTACCACGCGTAATGTTCCGAGCGCGCCTGGTTTGTTTACCAGCAGCGAGGACCAGCTAGCGAGTGTGTGACGACTGTGAGCTGTGACGTAGCCACAGGGGCTAGCTAGACCGCCCGCTCGTCTCAACACGTGTTACCAGCCTTGACTGGTATTTTCTGGATTCCACGTCACTTGTTCTAGAGAGTTCGATGGAGAAAATTTTGAAATTTCTATAATAATTGTGCTAGCGAGTCGAGCGATATGTCATCTTGTTTGGGATCACCTAAACGTCTCAATGCTCGAGTTTCAAGCAAATCCATCGAGGGATTCGGGAGATATTCAATCAAACCGTATTATGACGTAGACATCCCGGATTGAATAAAAAGGGGACCTACTGTAGCCTATTCACACAGTCTCAGCTGAGTAGTCAGCGGGGACACTCTTGCTGCTACTATCATCGTGGAACTCTGTCATTATACAAGTGTGGGAAGACGATTCTTCCAAGTTTTATAAAGTGGACTCATAAGACTTCGAGTGTTATAGAAATGTTTCTAAGTCTTCGTAATTGAACTTAGAATATTTACAAGTGTTCATTGAGTGGACTTGTATTATTTACGTGTCTTCGAAGCTGGAATTCTTCTAAGTGTTCACTGAATGGACTTGTATTATTTAGGTGTCTTCGAAGTTGGAATTTTCTAAGTGTTCACTAAATGGACTTGTATTATTTACGTGTCTTCGAAGCTGGAATTTTTCTAAGTGTTCACTGAATGGACTTGTATTATTTTCATGTGTTCGAGATCAGAACTTTTCTACGTGATCATTGAATGGACTTGTATTATTTACGAGTATTCGAGATTGGAAATTTTCTAAGTGTTCGTAAAATGGACTTGTGTTATTTACGTGGAATATTTGCAACTGTTGAGGAACTCATTCTTCTAATAGACAGTGATTGATTAACATTGCTAGTGATGAACTTTAACTTTCCAACGGCTTTGAACAAAGTTAGGATTTCACTTGCATTTACTCAAAGACTTGTACATTTGCCAGTGTTGGTTTAAAAGACTTATAAATTTCGTCAGCGAATTTATTTATGTGAATGGACTTGTGTTTTCGTCAGTGGTCACTCAAAGACTTTATGAATTTCACCAGTGATTAACTTTAAATATATTCAGACTTCCAAGTGAATGGACTTGTGTTTTTTCGTTCGAGTTTAGGCAAAGACTTGCACCTTCGCCAGTAATGAACTTTGAGTTTAACTATAATTTCACAAGAAGGGACTTGTGTTTTTCGTTGCCCAAAAGGGGATTTTCCTAGTGATGAACTCTAAAATTATTAATACCACTCAAATCGTTTTAGGAGTGTTGGAAGTCTTGATGTACAATTATCAAGAACTCTGCTTATAAGTTGATCATCCAAGGTTTTCATGGACTCAGTGCCACTAGTGACCTTGGGAACATCAATCCTCTCAGCCTCATTGCCTCATCGCCTGGATCATCGGGGTTCAACCCGGGCCTCAGAGTTTGAGACATCTCTACTTGCCGTCAATCCAGACAGTCCAGCTGCCTCTGTCTGGAGTATCTGGAGTCCCTGGAATCCCTGGAGTCTTCTGGAACGTGCTTCAACCAACTTGGCTTGGTGAGCTGGAGAACCCGAGCCATACTATTGGAATACGAGGAAGACAGTCCATTTCTACTTAGAGGTGATGTGCAGATTCATGACTTATTTGAATAAACTCTTATACAATCAAAGTTTTTCTGTAGATAGGACCCTACCTCCTGTACCGAGCCCTAGCTACAATTAATCCAGTTTTTCGCCCTGAGAACTCTATTTCATGCTACTTTAAAATTTAATCTGAGAGTCGGGCTCTTTTACTGGTACAATACAAAGGGTCGCCTTCCATAGTCATAGCCTAGCATTCCTCATAACCCAGCAGCAACTTCACGTTGGATTTCAGGTGGTGCTATACCAGCGAGACAGTGGAGTTTATCTATGGGAGTAGGTCTTAAACAACCTGTGATAATATGGCAAGTGTCATTTAGTGCCACATCTATGTTTCTGGCGTGGCTGGACTTTTGCCACACGGAGCATGCATATTCAGCAGTGGAGTAGCACAGTGCTAGCGCGCTTGTTCTCACAGTGCAAGGGTTAGCTCCCCAGATGGTGCCTCGAAGTTTCCGCACTATGTTGTCTCTGGTAAACGCTTTTTGTTTCACATTTAGGCAGTGTTTCTTATACGTAAGCGTACGGTCCAGAGTCACTCCTAGATATTTTGGAGTCGAACAGTGTTGAAGAGGGATTCATTCCCAGGTGATTTGTAGGGTTTTAGCTGTTATTTGTTATTGAGATGAAATAAACAGCTCTGAGTTTTGGCAGGATTTGTCTTCAAGTGATTTTCAGTGTAGTATTGGTAAATTCTTCCAGAGATTTGGATAAAGTCTGTTCTACCTGTTCAAAACAGTCGGCCTGAGCAGTGACTGCACAGTCATCAGCATAGACAAAACTCTGGGTACCTTCAGGCAGAGGCTGATCGTTTGTATAGATGTTGAATAACAGTGGTGCGAGCACACTGCCTTGCGGTGATCCATTCTTATGTGTTCTCCATCTGCTTCTTTCTCCCTGAAATTCCACAAATCTTCGATTTTGTAGAATATTTCTAATGTTGCACATTAGATAGAAGTCTTTGGTGATGTCATACAATTTTGTTAGAAGAAGCCTATGGTTGACTGTGTCATAAGCTGCAGAAAGATCAATGAAGACAGCGCCTGTAATGAGCCAATTCTCGAAGCCATCCTCAATGTGCTGTGTCAAGTTTAATACCTGTGATGTGCAACTTTTTCCTTCTCGGAATCCAGCTTCATGTGGTATAAGAGATGACTCCACCTTTCCTATCAGTTTCTGAAGAATGAGCCTCTCCAGGACCTTATACAGGTTACAGAGCAAGGAAGTAGCCCTATAGATTTTGGGATCCAGCAGATCTTTGTCTGATTTAGGGATAGCAATGACTCTAGCCTCCCGCCAGATTTTGGGAATCTTGCATTCTTCGACACAGATATTCATTAATTCCAGTAGCCATCGCCTCGTAACAGGACCAAAATTCTTGATCTGCTCTACTCGAATGTCATCTAGTCTAGCCGCTTTTCCCGATTTGCACTTTATCAGCGCCGATTCCAGTTCAGCTTCAATAAATGGTGGGGATAGGTTGTTGCTCTCTTGGTTTTGCTGCCGTGTTATTGGTTTCTTATCTAGCTTTCTAGATCGGGTTGATTTACCATTCACTGGCAACTGATGGGCAATTTGATCTGCTTTTATATTATATTATATTATATTATATTATATTATATTATATTATATTATATTATATTATATTATATTATATTATATTATATTATATTATATTATATTATATTATATTATATTACAATTTTCAAGATTCCGTATCTATTCGTTGGGACGAAAGCAACTACTTTCACTTCAAGCTACAGGAAGAATCCTGAACGTGCGTCTTTAATTCTATACGATCATTTTTTATTTAGATGTTAATATTTATATGACATTTCTAGACATAGTTATCCTTTGTTCGCTCTATATGAGTGAGTAGTCTGTATAATAAAAAATACCTATAGTGTTCATATATATCTAATAGCTTGCCTAAATTCAAAATCATTTTACAGTCCATTAATAGAGTCCCAACTCTCTTATCTGTAGCAGTGAATAGCCCTGTGACCGGAAGATGATTTAACAGCTGTAGATCCATTACTAGCACAAGAGTCCAGTTTTTATTTCCGACTAGAATTAATTTTGTCCCCACATATTACTTATTTTCGTCTGTTTTCTTTAGTTCAATTTGTAATTCTCGCATTTATAAATCATTATTGACACCATTCTACTCTTGTTCTTGACTCTGACCTGATTCGTCATATTTTCTCTTTTGTAGTGAAATTTAATTTGCAGTATTTAAAATAGTGTTTTGCCTTTTAAACGTACCTATTTCAATTCTGAACATTTGTGATTCTCACAGAGTGTTTCGACTTGTAAAGAGAAATGATTTGTAATTTATTTAGTATTTGATTAGGCAATCACTTATAAATATGGCCTTAAAACAAACTAATGAAGTACTTACGCACGATTATTATATTGAAGAAATAAGGGACTGAATCAGACGGCTAGCAAGTAAGGAAAGAAATTAAATGTAATAACTAATAACAATAAAATGATAGAATTCTCGATGGAACTAATGACGAACAATTTGTATGCAAAGCATAATACTTAACTTTATTCTGGCAACATTAAAAAGAAGTATTATCGATGTTCATATTCTTAAACTCACTGATTTCTTTACAAAATCAACAATTCAATTATATTCAAACAACTTGTGAGCTATTTGTGTCCTTTGGCAAGCACACATTTGTATCAGAATGAATAAATAAAATATTAATAACAGTATTTTCATTTGAATTTGCTGATTATCTTGACAAAGAAGTGGACAAAATAAAGATGCGTAACGATCAAATTCCCCTGAAAAAAGAAGAAGAGACTTTGTTTCGTTCTCCACCTATGGATGCAATTTAATTCGTATAACAGAAATATATGTTGATTTAATAGATCATTTTTAATCAGTAATTGGCAGTATATTGTTATATTTTTGCAAAGCGCGTTGCTTTGTATGAGATTCCATACCGCCCATGAGCCTTTATCAGTGAATGAAGTAACGGGAACATTTTGTGCTGTGTAAACGAACGTAGGCTACTGCCTGTTGATGAAGAACAGCACCCTGCAAAGTCTAGGACAAACACGAGGAGCGACTCGTACGTGCATATGATTGATGACTGGCTTGTGCTATCAAAAACCGCAACGCGATCAATCATGCTTATACTGTTTGTGCGTCTCTGTCTCCAGCCCGTTAATGAAAACAAGTGGATTACCTATAAGGCAATTCATCTTAAAAATGAGTTACGGATATGTGTAAAGATTAAACCTCCAGTAAGTAGTGGAGTTTAACCAAATAAAACTGTGACTGATTATGAGAGAGGCTAAACTAACAACAGGAAAAAGAAAACACACATACATACAGAATGGTCGAAAACAAGTTGAAGTGAACATGTGAGCGTTAGACCACTGCTTATACACCCCCGCCCCCATGGACTACAGCCCTTGAAGGGCCTTGGTCTACCAAGCGACCGCTGCTGAGCCCGAAGGCGTGCAGATTACGAGGTGTCGCGAGGTCAGCATGACGAATCTCCTCAGCCGCTATTCTTGACTTTCGATACCGGGGCCACTATCTGACCGTCAGAGAGCTCCTCAATTCTAATCACCTAGGCTGAGTGGACCTCGAGCCAGCCCTCAGGTCCAGGTAAAAATCTCGGACCTGGCCGGGAATCGAACCAGGGGCCTCCGGGTAAGAGGCAAGCACGCTACACCTACACCACGGGGCTGGCAGACCATTGCTTATACTGATAAGTATTTTGAAAAAAAGCTACGTCGACATCTCGCGCCGTTGTCATTTAATCAGCTGCAGAAGCTAGCCAATCAGATCGCTTCGCGGGTGATTTCAGATGGGCTTTGTGAAGCGGTGGTGCTAAATCTGCACGTGGCTTTTGAACGGCATGAGGAGAAATAAACTTCTCAAGGGGAGGGACTTGAACAAGGACCTCCCTGCTGATAGGCTCGGCCCGTAGCAAGCACGCTACAGTGGCACTGGCTGAAACCCACGGTGTGTTAGCGTTTGATGATCATTTCTCCACATGGCTCTCAAGGGAACCACGGAAAACCATCTTCAGTGCTGGCGACTGTAGGGTTCGAACCCACTATCTCCCGGATGCAAGCTCACAGCTGCGCGCCCCTAACCGCAAGGCCAACTCGCTCGGTAACCGCAGATTAACTATGATGGTTAGGTATTTGCTAGTTGCTTGCGGTTACTTTGGTTTTAACGGCAGTTGGTGTGCAAAACGGATCCTGTCAGATTGTCTTAGATTGTCCTTGATAAGAGCAGTTTGTTTGCTAAAGGTTTAGGAAACTACACCTTACTCTATTGTATTCCAGTAGGCAACAATGTGGAAGTATAAGAAAGAGTAAGACGAAGATCGTCTCATCCTCTTTTCAAACTCCGAAGTAAGAAATGGTTAAGAGGACAAGAATGATAGTTTTAGAACGGCAGTTTACAAAACTTCATACATGTGGTCGTATGCCTTATATCAATAGAAACGAATAAAACACGGAGAAACAAGCTTGATTTTAAGCCATAAGCCAACGCTTCAAAGGAAACGCGATAGGAGTATTCCGAATAATATCTCATTCATTTTCTTTGGTTTCTTTCGAGAGACTGGTTCCGGTACTGCGTACCGTTGGGTACCGCCACACACAAAAAAAAAGCTCTGCACACATATCGTCGCTCCTATGCCAAAACCGTGAATGTGACAATGCTCTTCCTTTCCATTATTACTCTTAAAGACTGGTCACGCCTCCCAGCCACTTATTGATATGCAGTCTATCAGAACAATATTTGTTGTGGTAATTTTCCTATGCTAATGAGTAAAGGAAAATTCGTCGCTGCTCTGGTAAAAAGACATATCTCTCAATGTTCTTCCTATCCACTATTTCCCTGAAGACTGGTCACACCTCCCAGTCATATATGGATATTCAGTTCCTCAGAACAATATGTGATGTGTTTATTTTCCTATTCTTATGTGTAAAGCAAAAAGGAACGTTAACGTATGTATGTTCGACTTATTTACGGACTCCTACAATATAATGTACTTAAGGTTCATTTTCCTTTACACGTCAACATACGAAAATTAACACATGGAAAATTGTTCTGATGGACTGCATATCTTCGTTGCCGGGACAAAACCTCCTATGTGATAATATGTTTTGGAGATATACTGACCCGCAGCACATACATTGTGATGAGCGAGAATGCCTTGACAATATGCACACGATATTGCACCTTAGATGACAGAACCTTACCAGCCAAAGTTCTAAGCTAAAATTATTTCACATAGGAGGTTTTGTCCCGGCAGCGACGATATGTGGCTGCGAGGCGTGACCATTCTTAAGGAAAATAGTGGATAGTAAGAGCATTGTGATATATGACCTTTTGCGCGAACAGCGACGAATTAACCTTAAATATATTATATTTTAGGAGTGCGTGAACACGTCATGCTAACAACATCCCCACAGTGCGCTATGGTAAGGTCCTTTGGTAAACTATTCCAATCCTTAATTTCTCTTCCTGTAAACGAATATTTGCCCCAATTGTTCCTCTTAAATTCCAGCTTTATCTTCATAGTATGTGCTTTCCTGTTTACAAATCTATTGAAGCTAATTCATCTATCAATGTCATTCCACACCATCTCTCCACTGACTTATCGGAACATACCGCTTAGTCCAGCAGTTTGTCTCCCAATTTCTCCCAGCGAAAAGTTTGAAAAATTGTTGAAAACTCTACTCTCTTATGGAAAATCTACCAGAAAAAAAATGAACTGCTTTCCTTTGAATCTCTTCCAGTTCTCGAATCTTATAATCCTGGTGAGGTCCTCTTACAAATACCCTCACAACCGTACAAAGAGATCAGTAATATTTGTTTACAATCCAGGTAATGTGGTTACTCCAATAAGAATCTCTCTTATATTCATACCTGAGTACTTGCAGTGAACCTAAAGAGTTACTTTCATGCCATCAATTCAGCAACTACAATTGAGAGGACTTTTTCGCGTTGTGAAACTTACAGTCTAACTTTCAACCCCGATCACCATCGTACCATTATCTACTGCCTATCTCATAACATTGTCGAGATCATTTTGCAGTCGTTCACAGTCCTGTAACTTATTACTCTATACAGTATAACATCATTCGCAGAAAGCCGTAACTGTGCTCCAGTTCTTTACTCATATCGTTTATATTCATAACAAAACATAAGAGTCAAATCATAATTTCATGAGGAATCCCACTTTATACACTTCAAATTAAGATAATGATTCAGCTATTCTCTTTTACAGGACAAACATTTTGTACCAATCGATAAGTAAATGCCGCAAGATTTTTCTGCTAATTTGTTCCAGTCACAAATTTCCTGTTTCCAACTTGTTCATTTCCAACTTGTTCATGTCTCAAATTCACTGTCTTATTATTTGTCATGCCACACATTTACTGTTTTAGTAACGGGTTAAAGCCACAAATTCACAGTGTTACGAAAGTGTTCAAATCACAAATTTACAGTGTTATTGACTTGTTTAGGTCACAGATTTGATGTGTTACCAATTTGTTCAAGGCGAAAATTTCTGTGCTTCTGATTTGTTACAGCATCGATTTTCCTATGTTGTTAATTCTTTTCTTGGCAAAGTAAAGATATTCACAGTGATGAAAATACACGAAAGTGCTTTTTTAATCGCAGGGCCATGTTTCTAAAATTATAATTTGTAGATGCCGAAAACGATGTTTCCTTTGATACCACATTATCCATGGCCAAATTATTCTGATATTAGTTTTTTATGCAGTGAAAGTTATTTTTCTTGCATTACTAGTCTCCTCATGATGCAAATTTACTTTGCTACTAATATTACCATGGCGTAACGTTAGGACATGAAGACCTGCAATGCAGGCGGGCGCGGGGCTTACGGGCCCCACAGACTTCCAAGAAAACATAAAAAGTAAATAACTTTACCTGAATACCACTTTGCACGAGAAAGGTGACATCGTGGTGTGTTTGTTGAATGAGCTGAAAAAGTTTGTATTTACAAATTATCGGATGGTTGCATCTGCCTGCAAAATATTGTTGATTTGTTGAGATTAAGACAGCTCTCTCCTAACACGAGGGAGCATGCCGCCCTCTCACTAATATGTGAGTCAACTTATTATTAAAGAAACAATGAAAATTGTTACGAAGATTTCAGATTTTAGAACTAATTATTCCTGTTGCTGTTCCTTCCGCAAAACAGTCATTTTCGGAACTGAAACTTATAAAGGACTTCCTACAAAATGTTAAGACCCAAGAAAGACTCTTTGAATTCAGCCTCCTGAGAATCAAATGTGTCATTGAAATCGTCAATGCCTTTGCATCCCAGCAAGTTCGCTACATGGTCCAGTTTTTCAGAATCAAATAGCCTATGAGTACAGTAAATGTTTACAAAGACAGAAACTTATATTTTTATACGCTGTATTTCAATCCCTAAAATATATTCAACTTCCTAAATGAAATCCATTAATCAATTAATTAAATTTGTAATTTACAGTGCGGTTAAGGCCGCGCAGCTGTGAACTTGCATCCGGGCGATAGTGGGTTCCAACTCCACTCTCGGCAGCCCTGAAGATGGTATTTCCGTGGTTTCCCCATTTTCACACCAGGCAAATGCTGGGGCTGTCCCTCAATTAAGGCCACGGCGAATTACTTCCCATTCCTAGGCCTTTCCTCACCCACCGTCGCCATAAGACCTATCTGTACCGCTGCGACGAAAAGCAAGTTGTAAAAAACCTATAATTTTTTAACAAGTCCTTTTTATAAAATGAACATACAGTAGGTCTATATTGCATTAGAGAAGCAGTTTTAGTTATATTTATACGTGTTAGTAATAGGTTTTATTCGGTATTTCTTTCAGAGTGACCAATTTTGTTTTGTGTAGGTGGGCCCATATCGTATTCATGCCTCTGTAACATTATAAATCAAGGTCGATTCACACATCTTGGGGTCTTGACGGACCTTTCCGATATGAATTTGTCATGTCTGTTCTCACACTTCAGTTCCGTGCTGAAAACTCGGTAGTTAAAAGTTCCGTGACAAATTGTCAAGGTCAGTTTTAATCTTGGATGAAGGGGAAGGAAATGAGGAACAGTGGGTTCAACCAATATGAAAACGCTTAAAATTAAAATGATACATTTTTAAGGGCTTGATAGATGAAATAAAATGAACAAAAATAAAAAACCAGTGTGTTGTTGAAGAAAATGGAACGTTTAGTTGCAAAGATGGACTTTTTTTGGAGACCTGGATTTGTACAGAATGAAACACTGGCGGTAGAATATAATTATGCCAGGTCTATTTATATTATATTAAAATGAAGTAGGTACGTCAATGAAACGAATAATATTCATGTTGATGGTATTTTTATTAACATGAATGTACACAAGTAAAATATGTTGTAAAAAGTGCAAACGTAAAATTTACGAGAAAAATTGTAAAAAAATCCTTCAGACAGGCAACTCAATGTCGAAAACATCCTAGGGATATGAGCTAGAAATTTTAGGTAAATTAAATTTAATATATTATGAGAATTATTAATTTATTCCCAAAAATTCCAATCCTTTTCTTAATCATCGTTATCCGGTCGAATAGATTAGCAGTTAGCCTGTTTCTGTCACTACGAGCGCTAATGCGAGTCAATGCAGAGTTTCACTTAAGTCCTTATAATTGCATTCGGTGTGGATATTTTTCAAAAAATCAAAAGACACCTGAACTCACTGAACCGGGAACACATTACAGAAAGAATTATGTAAATAAGTTAATTTGACTAGAATTTGAATCGAAAAGATGATGATGATGATGATGATGATGATGATGCTTGTTGTTTAAAGGGGCCTAACATCGAGGTTATCGGCCCCTGAATCGAAAAGAAACCGAGAAAAGAAAACAAGCGATTTTAGGCTTTCTTTTTCCGGAACTGCATTTATGACAGAAGTATATTTTGAAATTTGTTTTCTTAGTTTGATAGAACTATCCAAAACTCATGATTTGAAACCTTTCAGAGTCCTTTGGCTCTTCAACTTCTGTCACAATTGCTTAATTTTACGTTTTTTCGTAGTATGGGGGATGTTGTAAACAGGATAAGGTTTACGAGAACACAACTTGTTTATTTGCTTCACATAGAAATTTACAAGAATAAACATAAAATTGTCCTGAAGCAAAGTAGATAATTAAGCTTGGGAGAGTTTCTGTCATTGTACACTATTTACACTTGGAATGTATTTACACTAGCTTCTATCTTGAAAAGATAGTTCGTAGGAATGTTCAGTTCGTGATAGTCGAAAACTATCAGTTTCACTTGCATGGATTAGTGAAGAGAGTTCCTTCTAACTTGCAGTGTTTGAATTTATGAGCTTGCACTGAAGGAAAGCTAAGTACACAATTAGAGAGTCTAATGTGTGAGTGTCGGAGCCTGAGGGAGATAGGGGATGTGTAGAGTACAGCATCGGGGCTCGACTTGGATGAAGGAACGGGAACTTGGAACAGTGACCTGAGGTGAAACCTCATACTACCAGAATTCCGTCCACCTGGTCGAGACACATTTTTAAGAGGAGTAGCCTCCGTGTTCGACGTACAGTGTATTCTGGAGCAGGACACTGGGGAGAATCCTGGAGAGTGGCAGCCAGGGAGCTCCTTTTATACAGCACTCGACGGTACAGGCACGCGCACTGAAGGCTGCGCGTCGAGTCTCGAAATCTCCACACTTGCGTGCGTGCAGCTGGCTGGCGCTGAGCGGAGAGAGCGGAGGACATACAACAGGGGACCCTTCCTTTGTCCCCTTAGAAATGTTTTTAACATTAAAATATATATTTGAAACAATGAAAAGTGAAATTGAAATCATGATTGTTATTGGATATTGCAGTATTCCGACTCCTTGATAGAATGGTCAGCGTTGACGCCTTCGGTTCAGAGGGTCCGGGGTCGGTACCAGGCCGGGTCGGCGATTTTAATCGCGTCTTATTAATTCTCCTGGCTCGGGGATTGGGTTTTTGTGTTCGTACCAACATTTTTCTCTTCGTATTCAGACAACACACTACATTACCAATCACCACAGAAGCACGCAATAGTTATTACATCCCTCCATATATAGGATTGGCGTCAGGAAGGGCATCCGGCCATAAAATGGGGCCAAATCCACATGTGTGACACAGTTTCGACCCGCGACCTCACACAAGTGGGAAAAGCGCACAAAAAGACGAAAAAGGTTGGATATTGAAGTAGTTGTCATATTACCGAACTGAATTCTACTCAAATTCTGCTAAACGCGCACAAATAACCGCAGCACCGGGAGGCAGTAGAGAAGAGTGAAGGAAGGTCGAGAGAAATAACGTCCGTGAAAACGAGAAAATATCGTTTTGCCGGCACGGATCATGGAGAACCACTGAACGTCACGGCGAATGCCGTCATCAGAGGTGCTGGAACTCATCCCTTCGATTATAAGGCGGATGACGCCGTCACATCCCGGAGGTGTATGAATCGACCTTAAGGCTGTCATTATTCATGGAGTGAAACTACTTCTTAGTAATATATTTCAAAGCCTCTTTTTCATATTTAGTGCCCAAGTTAGTACTTCTGTGGACTATTTTGGGTGCCTGAAATTGATATTCCGACTATTAATCTACAATAAATGGTCGCATCCTCTGGCTTTTGTATTAGTGTGATTAACTGTTAGGTTGTACTCCTGGAAGATACTGTAGTGCCGGTATCGTCGGACAATTTCTCTAGTTCGTCTACTGGCTCAGAGGAGCGATGAATAAATAAAGTGAAAAGGGAGTGAAGGAAGTGCCTACAAGTGTGGAGACAAGGCCGTCTTGTAACATGTCTCACGGGAGGGACAGATTTAACCCATGGAGTAGAGAGACGCCAGTGACAAGCAACTGGAGTCAGACATCTCTACCATTTTACATCGGTCTTAATTACTCATACTAGTCTTTATGACAGACGAAGGCAAATTAAGTTCTCTTCCATATTTCAGGTGTTTACAGACAGAGTTGACCAACCCTTCAGAAACGTTTTCGTAGTCTTCAGTATTAAACACTTCTGAAAATAAAAAGTAATAATAATATTAATCACATACCAAACTCGTGTGTTTTGCGAATGTGGAGTAAAACTTCATAACAATTTCTATTCAAAATTGTCCGCCTCTGTGGTGTAGTGGTTAGTGTGATTAGCTGCCACCCCCGGAGGCCCGGGTTTGATTCCCGGCTCTGCTACGAAATTTGAAAAAGGAAAGTGGTATGAGAGCTGGAACGGGGTCCATTCAGCCTCGGTCAACTGAGTTGAGCGGGTTCCATTCACACCGCAGCCATCCCCGAAGTGTTTTTCCGTGGTTTCCCACTTCTCCTTCAGGCCAATACCGGGATGGTACCTAACTTGAGGCCACGGCCGCTTCCTTCCCTCTTCTTTGTCTATCCTTTCCAAACTTCTCATCCCCCCACATGGCTCCTGGTCAGCATAGCAGGTGAGGCCGCCTGTGCGAGCTACCGGTACTCCTTCTGAGTTGTATCCCCAGAGCCAAAGTCTCATGCTCCAGGATACTGCCCTTGAGGAGGTAGAGGTAGGAACCCTCGTTGAGTACGAGGGGAAAACACCGACCCTGGGGGGTAAATGGAATAAGTAAGTACGTAAGTAAAATCAAAATTGTAGTTTCTTAGCAGGCTAGTCAGCGTTAAAATAAATTAAATGCATGGTTTAATCTACTTTAGTTTCCACCATACACCATTGGTTAACATGACACAGATAGTTTTGGCCCAGGTAGTCTGAAACAATAGCACATTTTCACAACAAGCAATAATAAGTATATCACAACGAATGGCTATTAACTTCGTAAATAAATGTTCCACCGCAGAGCAAGGAAATGCGTTAGTCCAGTTTCACTTATTACGGCTCCTGCAATCTTATATTTAAGTTCAAATTAGGTTAGCCTGCTGTAGGCTTGCTTAGTCCATTTTACTAACAGCGTGCTTATGTTAGTCCATGTTCATACTACGAATTGGTCCAAAAAATCGAAATCTCGGGATTTTAGCATTAATCCAATCTTTCAATAGTTTCTCTCCAAAATGTGATCAATAATGTGTTGTGGCCAAAAACATGTCCATGTTATCATTTCATAATTAGAATGTTGTCCAACGGGGTAAGACTGATGGTGGTATACTCGATTGCGTGCCAAGAACCTGGGTCCAATTCCAAACACCTCCACACAGTTCATATGGGGTGAGGTTATATGACGCTGTTGATGGCCATTCGTCCGTTGGATGGTGACGTTAAGCCTTTAGCAGATCCCTTGGAGATACTCGACAGGAATAGGCTCTGTACCGACACTAGGTTTCTGCCCCTTCGCACTTCATCATGATAATCATCTCTCAGCCAGAAACGTAGGTGGCTTATGGACGTCAATATAGACTATTACCAGGTGAGTCGAACATGACCTCCGACGCTCACGGTACTAAATAAATACATAAACATGTTGTTGTCGTTGTTGTTGTTGTTGTTGTTGTACGTGTCATCAGTTCATAGATTGGTTTGATGCGGCTTTTCATGCCACAATATCCTGTGCTAACCTTTTCATTTTTACTAATTAGGCTACTACACCCTACATCTACTCTGTTTTTCATATACATGCCTTACCCTTCTTACCGCATATAATCCCATGAAAACCCAATTGAACAACTACTGGGTGTCTTAAGATGCGTTCTATCACTCTATTTCTCCTCTCACCTATTCGATTCAACATCTCTTCATTTGTGATTCGATTACGCATCTCACTTTCAGCATTCTTCTGTAACACCACATTTGAAAAGCTCCTATGCTCTTTCTCAGCTACTCATTGCCCCACTTCACTTGCATATAACGCCACACTCTAGGCGGAAGTCTTCGAAATCATTCTTCTAATTCTTTTATCAATATTAGAAAGCAAATTTATTTTCTTAAGAAAGGCCTTTAGAGCTTGAGGTAATCAGTATTTTACGTCCTCAGTAGGCCTACATCTATCGTTGGTTATTCCACTAAGAAAATAGCAATATTCATATACTTCCCTTAAGACTTCACTTCCTAATCTAATTATTTCCTGCATCACGTGACTTCGTTCGACTTCACTCCATTACTTTTGTTTTAGATTTATGTAATTCTATTTTGTACTCCTTTCCCAAGACTGTGTCTGTACCATTCGGCAATTTCTACAGGTCTTCTGTAGACTTAGATAAAACAACAATATCATAGGCAAATCTCCTAGTTCTGATCTCGTTGTTCCATTTCTAAATTTTTCTTTGAATCTCTTTACCGCCTGTTCTGTATAAACATTGGTAAGGAGCGGGGACAAATTCCAGCCTTGCCTCACTCTTTTCAGGATTGTTGTTCCTGTTTCATAGCCCTCGATTCTGCAGAATGGTATTTGTATAGAGTGTTGATAATCCTTCTTTCTGTAATCTGTAAAAGCAAAACAAATTATTTGGTGTTTATTTGTTTAAGCCTATTTCTTTACTCACTTACTGACATGACAAAAGCCCACTACGGTGACATTCATTTCTCTTTGTACTATCATCGGCTACTTGTATGGCATGGTCCAACATACGTGTTTTTCGTTTCATCCTAAGCACGACTTGCGCCAGTCTATGTGGGGTAGTCCCTTTCTTGTCTTCACCCATGTTTATATCCTCCTCTACTGCATGAATTATTTTTCGTTTTTGTTTGGTGAAGAAAATTTCAAGCTTTAATGTTCAACATACTGTGCCCTATAATGTCTTCGTCAACGTCAAACAAATGCTGAGATCTGACCAAGTACATTATAGTGAACGATACGCTCACCACCAGGTGAATCCTACTGGCACATAGCTTACCTTGCTCGAATATCCTCTTCATCGGCTCCGGCACAAAGAGCAGAAATACGGGATTTCGTGTACAGAAGGGGTCAACGTGACAAAATAAAGTCAATGAAGAGGAATAAAATGAGCAGGGCGTGAACTAACTCGAGCAAAAAAATACTAAAACTGAGCTGCACGTTCGCTATACTATACAAATTTATTACAATAACATTTAAACTTCTGTTATATACTAAATCATTAATTAAATTTACATACTGAACAATGTCGTCATAAAAAAGAATATAAATGAGTCCTTGAAGTAAAGAGGCATCACGCCTGGAGTTAATGGCCTTGTGGTGGAGATTTCTGGCCTCGTGGAAATGGTCGACACTGCAACAGCCAGCATAATGGCTCCGTCAGAAGAAAACAAATTAAATCTTAGGTCGGCGAATACCCAAATCATATTTACAAAGAACAAAAACATATTCCTAACATGAATCTATGTCACAGTACTCATGATTAATATACGATCTAAACTAAGCAAGCAATACACACTCTACCGTCTGGGAATCGAGCACAGGACCTTCCCCCAAACCAACGACAACATGACTCCAAGTATGATGATTTACGTTGTGCAAACTCATATGAATATTTACATACATCTTTAAATGACATTACGAAATCGTGTATAGAATTTTATCTTCCAGACCGCAGTATTAAAAGGTCACTGCTCTCCTTTTCCCTTGACAGACACTGTATGGTTCCCCTGCATACTTTCGTGTCGTGACGTCAGAACGACCTACTTTTTGCACTTCAAAACACCACGGCCTTTGTATAAACTAAGCGGCCATGTTCTACAACATAAATCTCTCTCACGGTCGACAACTTGTAAACAGAGCTGAGGGACGACACTCCCCTCGCTACGGCCCATAGATCTATCCTTCATTTTGCCCTCTAATATACAATAATTATAGCACGCCAATTTATTCCTTAGAGTTCAGAATAAACACTGTGTTCACCTTTATGACTCAAAATACAACTATCCCAACACTGGTGCACTAACTGGCAGCTTCATACAAATACACTTCTTACCGGCACTCTTACCGGCACACAAATTCTCAAATTACCATTTAAGCCTTTATTCCTTATGCTATTTATGGGCCTTATCTCTATACTCCGGGAATAACAAACATATTACTCATTTCTTTTGGGCTTCTTAAGACATGACCCGCTCACTTTGATACGCCAGTCCGAGTGCATTAAAGAAATATAGAAGATCTTATGCTTTTCGTCGTCTCACAAATTAACACTACAGTCTACCATGCTCCATGCATTTAGCTACTACCGAACAACTTGTTCTGGATAGCTTCGTATGGACTGCGTAAGTCATGGATAAATGAAAGTACACGAGCTTAATTTCCCTATATTGAAACATTGTGTCTATTCAGTAATGACACTAACTAAAATATATGTAAACAACACTATGTAAATAACTATCTAACTAAGAATGAGTCCTGGGCATAAATTCTATTTACATGTGCCCTTGGGCAGCCTACTAATTGACATATTGGCGGAAGGCCTAATTTAGCTGCTGCTGACCTAACCATTCTCTGACTGCTGCATGATAATAATTAGAATTGTCTGACCTGTGTCTTGTGATATCATCTGAACAGTTCCCCAATAGAAATTGCTAACTTAAGCCATCATGTCAACGTTGTGGGCAGGCGACAGCAATCGTAGTTGGATGACTGGTGACATTCTGGTCTGCTGTGACGTTCAACCGCAACTTGTTCAGGTGACTCGATCGCCGCCTCCTCGATGTGGTCGTTGTGCTGATTGGACGTCGCTGACGGTCCACGGTCGTACCTCGATGCCGTGAAGGATGTTCTGTAGCTTCGCTCCAAATTACTGCCTCAACGTGGTGGATGAGCAGCGTCCGGTCCACACGTGACGTAAGAGAAAAAGTCCATAGGACAAAGTAGACGCTGACTGCGATGCTCGTAGACAAAGGTAATCTTCCCTTCGCTGCGTCGCTGCTTGGCATACACCTTCTTGACAGCGATACACACAATAAAATGACGCTCGCGCCCTCGGCGGCCGTATATATTAGCGATCGTGCACCCGCGCTACAGAGGTCTTGGGAGCGTGCCCGCGGTGAGGAAAATTCTCCCACGGTACGCAGAGTACTTACTCATTCCTTTATTGTAACTACAATTAGTGTCATGTAGCATATCAAAATTTTCAGAGAAATGCGCTCATTGCAATTATTACATCCAATAATCTATATTGCTCTTGTGGGTGGAGATATTGAATAAATTAATTTCCCTCCAATATAAACTTTCCCGCGGCTTCACGCAGTGTAGTACGCGTCCCCACGCTGGAAGTCAAGAGGTACGCTTGGGATAATAAATTTTAATAAGCATCTTGGGAACTTCAGCTCGCTTCTGACGCTATGTTCTCTTGAAAAGCGCGCAATATTAGACACTACTGCACAATAAAATGCCATCTAATGTCCATTCTTTGTGGTCTCATATGATTACCATAATTATCATTATATCAACGTTTCTTTGACCATGAACAGAATGGTTCAGTACTTTCAGTGTTTTAGATGTACCAGCAATCCTTAACTGGCGCTAATAGCTTAACACTCGTATGTGATGTGGATTGCCATAGTGGAATATATATACGATTTTTCACGATTTTATGCTAAGCTTTTAAGATTCAAAGACCGAACGTTACTATCTACTCGCCATTGGTACGTACTGCAAGGCGCAAGTACAGCTTGCGCGACCGTAGGTCGGTAATGTCTTTGAGGTTGAGGCAGAGGTACTCCTGAAGGCTGTGGAAATGTGATGGGGAGGGCCCACGTAAAATAAACAGTGGTTGGTACGCGTGGATGTACCTTTGGTTGTAGGGCTGTTTTGTCTTATGTTATGTAAAAGAAAAGCAAGGCATCACTGGGATATGTGTTTAATTGACTGTACAGTTGAAGGTGTGCCGTAAAACTACCTGTGTCTACAATACTTATCCATTTATACAGGTGAAAAGATATTTGTTGCCTAACGGAAACAGTATGCAGTAGAGGGTTAAAAAGCCTAAAACAACGTGAGCCAGGAGAAGAATGCTGTTTAATCACATTTCTGATGGAAATACTGTCACTGAGATGTGTAGATTTTCATCAAGCCGTCCCAAGTGAAATGGGCCAGATGGTGTCATCACGTGTTCAGTTCTGTGCCGCCTCGTGTCACTCATCTCCTCCCTGATCTCCTTGTTTACCGGAACTGCAGCTGGCCGCCATTAACACTTAGCGAAAACATTCCTCCTGTCACAGGCCTCCCTGCCTGCCTTTGAGCACCGTCAAAACAAAGTGGCCCGTCACCGTCCGTTCTACACTCATCTGCAAAAAAAAAAAAAAAAAAAAAAAAGTATTTATAAAGCATGTAGCGTCCATTACCTATTAATCGAAATCAGTGAGCAAGGAAAGTGTATAAATTCCCCACTGAGGATTTTGATGGTACTCTCACATTTCAAAGACATATGGGTTTTAGCAACTAGGGTGAAGCATTACGTTCCGTGATAGCATCTAAGGTTAAGCAGAAAACGAAGAAATATAATGTATGCGTTGGAGTCACGTAAGCCTACAAATAAATATGTGTTCGAAAATGTACTGAAAATCAACTTCCAAACAAGTACGAACGACGTATTGTTATTATTATTATTATTATTATTATTATTATTATTATTATTATTATTATTATTATTATTATTATTCGTTTTTCGTATTTGTCTGCTAAGGAGCACGTTATTTCAGCTGTCTTCTCTGGGCTTTGAGCTTTGCCCTACCGAGCTCGATAGCTGCAGTCGCTTAAGTGCGGCCAGTATCCAGTAATTGGGAGATAGTGGGTTCGAGCCCCACTGTCGGCAGCCCTGAAGATGGTTTTCCGTGGTTTCCCATTTTCACGTCAGGCAAATGCCGGGGCTGAACCTTAATTAAGGCCACGGCCGCTTCCTTCCAATTCCTAGGCCTTTCCTCTCCCATCGTCGCCATAAGACATATTATCTGCGCACTTTTTAGTGATAGATTTACACCCTAGTGCTGAAACGGTCGACTTTGGTTA
Organism: Anabrus simplex; assembly: GCF_040414725.1. NCBI lineage: Eukaryota > Metazoa > Arthropoda > Insecta > Orthoptera > Tettigoniidae > Anabrus > Anabrus simplex. The sequence continues at coordinate 1,670,301,070 of NC_090265.1, forward strand.
TCTTCGAGATTCGTATTGGCAACCTTTGAAACACAAACTAAGAATCGCTTATCATCGCTGTGCGCCATCTGGCGTACACTTTAAGTACTCGTACTGTTGTTGTTTACACAGCAAAGCCAAACTATAGAATTCATGCTAGGAACACGTTTCGCAACGAGAAATGTTATATAGTATTAAATATTGTGTGTGTGACACAGTTGTTTGCTTAAAATAATAAAGGTTTATAAAATTCATATCGATCGATCATATTATCGATTCAATTCAGATTTCATTTCCATTCAGTTGGCAGTATTAACGGAACCCTTCTTACTTCTCCAACGAGTACAAAAATCTATCACTAAAAAGTGCGCGGTTAATATCTGTGTAGGTGCGACGTAAAGCAAGTAGCAAAAAAAAAAAAAAAAAAAAAAAAAAAAAAAAAAAAAAAAAAAAATCATTGCCCAGTGCTCCTTCATTCGTTGCCCGTGTTGTTCTTTCCTTTCCTCCTTCCACGTCTATCCCGTCTTCAACATTGGCCTTTCTTGGAAACCCTTGGTGGTCTTTTAGATTCCTCGTGGGTGGGTTGCGTTCTTGTATATCTCCATAAGTGATCCCCACCTCCTGTAGGTCACTTTCCACCACCTTGAACCAAGTTGGTTGAATCATCTTATCGTTAAAATAGGTAAAGATCTGGTTCGAAAATCGTGCAGGTATTATTATTATTATTATTATTATTATTATTATTATTATTATTCATCATCGTCATCATCATCTGTTTACCCTCCAGGGTCGGCTTTTCTCACGGACACAGCGAGGGATCCCACCTCTACCGCCTCAAGGGCAGTGTCCTGGAGCTTCAGACTCTGGGTCGGGGATACAACTGGGGAGAATGACCAGTACCTCGCCCAGGCGGCCTCACCTGCTATGCTGAACAGGGGCCTTCTGGAGGGATGGGGAGATTGGAAGGGATAGGCAAGGAAGAGGGAAGGAATCGGCCGTGGCCTTAAGTTAGGTACCATCCCGGCATTCGCCTGGAGGAGAAGTGGGAAACCACGGAAAACCACTTCCAGGATGGCTGAGGTGGGAGTCGAACCCACCTCTACTCAGTTGACCTCCCGAGGCTGAGTGGACCCCGTTCCAGCCCTCATACCACTTTTCAAATTTCGTGGCAGAGCCGGGAATCGAACCCGGACCTCCGGGGGTGGCAGCTAATCACGCTAACCACTACACCACAGAGGCGGACTATTATTATTATTATTATTATTATTATTATTATTATTATTATTATTATTAATATACGCGTGCGTTGGGCCCTGTAAGGGGCACGTAGAACCATTATTTATCATTAGTATTCTTGATCATCTTGGTATTCTTATCTTCCCAAAACTTCCTCATGCTTTCACTACGGGCCTGTAATTTTTTTCTTGTGTCCGATGGTTTTTCGTTTTCAAATTTCTTGCCGTCGGTTTCTTGGGCGCAAACTTGCGGGTGTTGATCACTTATCTATACGAAGTCCGTGTGGTTTCCAGTGGCTCAATGTCGACTTCTGCGAGATCCTTTCGGGTGTCTACTAGCCAGCGCACTTTGGTTTGTCGTGTTCCATTGATAACGAAAAAGATCTTCTTGGTCAATCGTGAGTCATCCATTCGTGCTAAATGCGCGCGGAATTTCATATTACACGGAAAAATACCAGCTAGAGGACATTCAGATGATGGGCCTTATGATTGGTGTCAGGAGTCTATCAACCATAAAGGTGGTGGAAAATCGTGAGAGTATTCGGGATCAGCGATTGTTTATTATAACTGTTTACAATTGTAGATTTAATTTCACTGCTGTTTCTACATTTTCGATTTCATTTTTTACGTCGCACCGACACGGATAGATCTTACGGCGATGATGGGCTAGGAGTGGGAAGGAAGCGACCGTGGCCTTAATTCAGGTACAACCCCAGCATTTTCCTGGGGTGAACATGGGAAACCGCCGAAAATCATCTTCAGGGCTCCCGACAATGGGGTTCGAACCCACTATCTCGCGAATGCAAGCTCGCAACTGCGTCACCGAAACCACGCAGCCACTCGCACAGCTTTTCGATTTCTTTCCACACTATTTCTTAATCAGTATTCACCGTATTGTATATTATTTGTCCTCTGGCAGCCTCTGGGTGGAGGAAGAATTTATAATAAGAGAAGGAAATATAGGTATCTGCAAGGCAAGAGGTCAATAATTGTTATTACAATTATAACCGTATTGAACCGTATCATATCACGGTCCATTTGAACTGATTTAACACTGGAACATAGCTTCAATCGCTTATGTGCCACCAGTATCCAGTATTCGGGAGATAGAAGGTTTGAACCCCACTGTCGGCAGTCCTGAATATAGTTTTCCTTGGTTTCCCGTTTTTGCACCAGGAAATACTGAGACTATGCCTCAGGTAAGGCCACGACCGCTTCCTTCCAACTCCTAGCCCTTTCTTATCCCATCGTCGCCATAAGACGTATCTGTGTCGGTGCAACGTAAAGCGCTGTGTAAGAATTTAGGGCTGAGGAACGACCTTATGAACGCTGGGCGACCGTGAGTATGAAAATGTACCTTAAATACATCATACTCTAGAAGCGATTAAATTTGTCGTGCAAATATACATTCCTACAGAACGGTACAGCAAGGTTCATTTTCCTTTACACATTAGCATAGAAAAATGAATTCAACGAATTTTTTTCTGATGGACTGCGTATCAATATGTGGCTGCGAAGCGTGACCTGTCTTAAGAGAAATCATGGATTGAAAGAGCATTGTCACATTCGCGGTTTTGGCATAGGTGTGACGATATCAATATGTGATCATTACTACTGTACCAAAACTGCAAATGTGACAATACTCTTCCTATCCATTATTTCCCTTAAGACTGGTCACGCCTTCCAGCCACATATTCATAGGGCTAGGAGTGGGAAGGAAGCGACCGTCGCCTTAATTAAGGTAAAGCCCCAGCATTAGCTGCTGCGAAAATGGGAAACTCATCGCATAGGAAAATGCACACAGCGGAAAATGCTCTGAAGGACAGTATATCCATGGGTGGCTGGGAGGCGTGACGATTCTTAAGTAAAATAATGGTTAGGAAGATCATTGTGACATACGAGGACCTGTTTCCTCACCGACGTTTTGAATTATCTGAGCTGAATGTTTTAGCTACATCATTCCATATACATCAAATATTTCTTTCCTTAACGCAAACATTAGCACAAATGGTTAAACCTCCTTGTTTGGAAAATTCTCTTCCATTTTGTGGCATTTCAGGTTCATGCCCTGGATTTGTTTCTGTGATTTATTAGACGTAAAATGTGACTGTTTAATGTAGTAGATGAAATTAAATGTCGTATGGCTTTTAGTGCCGGGATATCCCAGAACGGGTTCGGCTGGCCAGGTACAGGTCTTTCTATTTGACTCCCGTAGGCGACCTGCGCGTCATAATGACGATGAAAATGATGATGAAGACAACACACCCAGCCCCCCTGCCATTGGAATTAACCAATTAAGGTTAAAATCCCAGACACGGCCGGGAATCGAACCCGGGAACCTCTGAACCGAAAGCCAGTACGCTGACCGTTCAGCCAACGAGTCGGACAATGTAGTAGATAATTTCTTCCCTCTGCTCAAACCTGCGCGAATTCAAGACGTCACTAATATCAGTTAATTTATTGAAATATATAAAAACCCTTTGCCTTTGCTGGCGGGACCTAGTGTTTACAGTGCACTATGTCTTCTGGTATGGGCTAGAGCAATCTTGTTACTTTCATTGATCTGTCTCAGCTTTATCCTTCGCTTTGACAAAATGAAGGTGACTGAGGTATGAGTGATGCTAGTAATGCCATTCCTTCTGCAGCCAGTCCTTGCTATGAATGGTGTGAAAATATTGTTCATAGGGTCGGTTGGTGCATGCATTTCAGTGGGCTTGGCAGACTGATATGCAATAGCAACTTCTGGCTCGGTGAGGAAAGCAACGGGAAACTACCTCACTCCTCATTTCCCTAGTACGCCTCTTCAGTGATGCCTAAGCCATCTATGACAGCTGATGGCGGAGCTGTTGAGGATCCAACCAGCTTTCGGGCTGAGGACTAAACATACATACATAAAAACCCTGTCAGTACACTTCGGTGTCTTATTTGTACCATCTATTTAGGTGCACTTTTATCTCGAGCGAAATGTGTAATTAACGGTTAGAGGCGGTGTGTGTCCAACATGGATCGAGATGTTCTAAATATCGGTCCCATTGCTTGCTATTAATTCCGGTGTTATCTCGACAGTGGTGGCAGAGAGCGTCTGCGCCCGCCGGCATGCTAACGACGCCTGTATTGCGCCGCGGCGCCAATTATTAATCCTAAGGGGGCGGAAACATCTCGCAAGAGGCGCTAGTATAAGTAATGACGTCGTGCAAGGCTCTAATGAAAAATTAGGTCAATTAAGTTTCATTACTGATTCATTATGCTACCGTCTCGTCGCTCCCGCCCCTGGATCATTAATTTGAGTCACGATGCAGTTGGTTCAAGGGGGCACTCCACTCGAGATCCGCACCCTATTACGTATTCATCGGCCCTCGCTGCACATTTCTGTCATTTCCATGTAAATCGTTCATTTCATCTCTCCATTATTCTCAATTTTCTCTCAAGTTATAAGACGCTGTCTTTCACATTATAATTGTAACTCGGCAAGTGTACTGTGCCCGTCCTAGTCAGTCATCGAACACGAGACACCCCAGGGGTGCTCAGTTCGGTGGCTGTAGGCTTATAAAATAAATGAATGTGGCAGGATTATCATAGGGTTCATCAAATGAGTGCATTCCAAGTAGAAAACAAATATGACACTTTTATTCAATTAAATGCAGCATTGGCCATCCTGAAAGCTATGATTATGATTATGATCGTTACGTTATGGAATTTTATCTGGCTCTTGATGTAACAAACCTAGGCACACACAAATGGGATGGTACACGGCAGTTGTTTCCCTGACATTCTAACAGAGTATTTACATTGCAAAAATTTTTTTTTTATCGTCTTCATAGTTATTAAGTTATTTGTTTAAAGTTGAATTAAAAATTTTCATTCAGAAAAATGAGGTCTGGGCCAAGCCTTCATCGATAATCTGGAAAAAATGCAATAATTGTAAGAACGAATTTAATAAAGAAATAACCAAGATTCAAAAAGTTAACACTTATGACAAAATAATAAAATTTACAGTCGTTATCTTAACGATAAAATGAAAAGTTGAATTTGCCTTGGTTTTCTCTAAGTTAATCCGAGACGTCGGATATACCTGTTCACGTCGTCTCACATCTCCTTTCGTGAGAATTTATATTGAACGTTAAGTATTTGACCAATGATTAAACTAAATAAAACGCCTCTCGGGCTTGCAAACGTAAATAAATGGGGATAATACCATCCATGTGGAGATCCTGTCCACTATCAATCGATAATATCAGTGTCACATGTTTCAGAATAGAACACATAAAAGAAATAACCCTCTAAATACTAATAAATCACTACTTCTACAGCTAACTACGGAAATTGGTAAGAAGACTGTGGGTACTAAGAAGAAAATATCTACACTATGTACATGTCGACGAGTGTCGATCAACCGTTTTACTCTCCTATTAACAAATTTATTGAGTTACAGCAAGATTGAGTTATCACATGAGAGTAAAATTTACATCAACGAATGAGCTGGTATAATCACGAATCAGACATTATTTAGATATTTCGTCGAAGACTTGTTCTTTAGACCTAAGGCCTTCTCGAACATTCATCTGTACCTTGAGATTGAAATTACTGGATTACTTGAGAAAATTTGGGATATTCCCACGAATTAAAAGTACATCGATAAACATGGACCTTCATTTTCTTCATCTGAAGACACTAATATTAGGCTACACTGCATTTATCGCGAATAATCCATAAACATGTGAAAAGCTCAGTATCGCGAAGATTCATACCAATTATTCCATATACTCTATACGTACAATATACCACAATGACGACTTTAACCTGTCGCATCTTAATCTCAAATATGTAGCCGTGAAATATCAGGACCTACCATCGTCCTACAAATACACAATATCCACTTAAAAGTGTCTCGATGATTAATTACATCCAATTAATTATCACATGCTTCCAATGCACATGTTCACATTAAATTCGCACATAGAATTCGGACCCAATATCCCGATGACACGTGGTCTCAGACACGAGGTACAAGTAGAAGTTCAAATACAAGGGAAAATATAGAAAATACGGACGAAATATCCTACCATTAAATCCATCAAACATAAACTAATTCATATTCGTGACGAAATTTACTCAATAAGCAAAGATGGTGTCGATAACACATGGATAACTCTGTCAGAACCCTCACTGTCAAATTCATGGCCACATGGTCATTAAATAATCACATGTGTCAGTTTTATGACGTATTCGAGCAAATAAACTGCCATAAAAAGTATCAAAATAGCTTACTAAGAAAAAGAAAGGATAGAACAAAACTACATAGAACAGATATAAATGAGACGTAATCGACTTAACTTATAGATGAATCTTCATGTCTGGAAGTCTGGGTTCTCAATCAGCCATGCCAGGAAGAAAGAATCTGCATCCCGGCGCCGCCAACGATGGTCAAAGGTTTAGAACCTCATGGTGAAGCACTGATAATCCATGATGTGAGATTCCGTCCTCTTCTGGAATTTATTCACGTCCACGTCTTCCGCGTCCACTCGTAAGACAGCTGAAACTTACACAAAATGTTTTAGAGTAGGCTCCAAGCACACACGTAACAGTATTTTAGAAATGACACGTACTTAAGGGATTAATGTCTGCACATTCGACGTCTGATCACAGCACTGTTCTAAATTATATCCAATTTTCAGACGTGTAGAGCACAGGAGTGAAGCGACGTTCCACGCTGAGCGACTGAAGGTGATAGTCCAAGACACGCCAGAGGGTGTGTGAGAGCGAGTATTCGTATCACATGACTTAAATGTCATGTCTGGTGCACATACACGGAAGTAAAGTCAATTGAGGGGCTAAATTCTTCTACTGTACGAATCTACAACTTCATCACCATCTTAGCCACAAGGTCGTGCAAATTATTCCAAAATTTCAGTTTTTAATTTATATCCTCCAAATGTGCTATTCTTTTATCCAGTTTATTTTACTTTAGTCCTTGAGCCTTCCGTGATTATGCACGTCGCCACCAAAGATATTACAAATATTTCATTCATATCATTCCTCACAATTACAAGTGACACGCGCTGGCCTCCTTCTTCCAGTCACCAACCTTCATTTTTTTTATTTTCATTCCGTTAGCCAGTCGGCCGCTCTCTGCACAAAAAAACTCGTTCTCGCCCCTGTCAAGGTCGCGCGCACCCCATCTCGCCGACAAGTAGACACAAGCCGCACCAACACCTGTTCCTTCATTTGTGGCCTCACGGTCACATCCACCTCTTACTGGGACAAAAATTTTTAAGCAAGATTAAAAATTTTTACAATCGTGTTCATTCCTTAAAATGTGGTCCGTATGCTGTCTACTTCGCTGTTTAATTTTCCATGTTATTTATAATTTCAGGCATCTGTCAGTTGTTTGAACGGTAATCATTCTGCATGGCACAAACTGGTATTTCTTCGATAGCTGACCTGGGTCTTTTCTTTTTTTTCTTTCTTCACTCTTCTGCTTTACGGTAGAGTCTTAGGTTCGAGGCATTGAATATAAACGTTCATAGGAGAGTAATGGTTTGATATCTTTACATTTGAGTCTTTCTTCTGGCGCCCTGATTTTCAGGTTGATATTGTGGTGCTGAAGGATTTAATCTATCATCATGAGGTGAATTCCGGTGTCGCTGGAACTGTGGGCTCTCGGCTCCCATCACATCTGGATCGGTGTCTTGATTATGAATGGCGTCCTTCCATTTTGAGCCTTTTTCAGTTTCCTTCCTTAATTCTTCAATGTACCTCATGCTTTCTCGATGACGGTTCTCCATTTCATCTCTGAAATTCCGGTAGTTACGATCTGAATAATATCTAGGTCTATCATAAGGCCTATTCCGTCTATAGTCCTGTGGTCGGTCCCGTGTCCTGTAATTTCCCCTTCTTCGGACGTTCTTCGGATCTTCCATCCTGTCCTCTCTGGGTCTCATTCTTCTCTCTTCCCATCGACGATCGTACGCTCTGGGATAGTTTTTGTACTCTTTAGGTCCACTCTGATTTCCGTTTTCAGGCATTGGAGGCGAATTCCGGTTTTTCGGAGTGTCTATTACGTTGACCTGATAAGTATTGCTCCTTTGAGTTTTCGGTACTGTTGAGACATTCATGGTGTGGTCGAGCTGTCTGAGAATAGTCTCAGCCTGCACGGCGGTCTGAACATTAGCAGCAATGAGTAAGCGCTGTACTTCCACAGGAAACTGCTTTGTTATCGCCTGGACCAACTCATTTTCAGATGGTGGAGTGTCGAGGTCTTTCATTCGTCGTACTTGATTACAGAAGTAATTAGCGTACTGCGTTTGCCCATCTGTGGAGTATTTTCGTGAATACAAATCCAACCGTAGTGCTTGTTGCAGATCCGCTCCCCAGTATCTCTGTAGGAATAAGCGCTTGAAACCTTCATAGTCTTCAAACGTATAACGGAAAGCATGGTACCAGTTGAGCACGTCTCCCTCTAAAAATTTCTCCGCTGTTCGCAGATGTTTTTCAGTAGGGATCTTCTGTTCACGAATATATTCATCAAGGTCCCTAATGAAATTTTTAGGCGTGACCCCGTTTAAGTTGTTGAATTTTCTAGGCCTGTCCTCGCTCATTCGGATAAAATTAATGATTTGAGGTACGCTTTGTGCCGGTGTAGTACTGGGATTTACTGTGGGTTGTTCAATGTGGGTAATATTCTGAGACGATTCAGCTACAGGCGATATTCCTTCTGTTACAGTAGATTTAGCCTGTACGACCTCTTCGACATTACTCTGTCGGTCCATTAATGATGTCACTAAGACCCTAGTGCTCCTATCCTGCAACTTCAAGAATCCTACTTCTTTTTCTAATTTTTGGAGGGCGTCCATATTTTCCTCCATCTTCTGTTTCCCGGACTTGACATCTCCGGCAAGATTAATAATTTGCTCGAGTATTTCCGACTTGTCTTTATCAATCATGCTCTTGATATCATCGAACTGGAGTGAAATATCTTGTATCTCCATTTGGTTGACTGAGATACTGTCCTTTACGGAACGGAGATCATCGTCGACCTTCTCTTTTATTTTCTTCAAGTCTTCGGTGACCTCTCCTCTAAGATTTTTCACTTGTTCTGACATCTCTTCTTGTGCCGTAGAAATCTCTACCCTTATAACATCTATCTCCTTCCTCACAGATTCAATGTTATTTCTGACTAGGACTACGTCACTTTGAAGAGCGGTGACCTTCCCGGTGATAACCTTATTATCCTCTTTAATCTGGCTCGTCAAAGTAACAACTTGTTCCAGGGTTTTTTTCTGATTTTCCCTGCACTCTAACGCGATATTGTCAATCCGACAACTAGTTTCCTCCAGTTTTGCATATAGTTCGTCACGACCTTTTTTCGCCTCTTCCTGTATCGCAGCACCCATAATGTTCAATTTTTGACTCAACCGTTCATTACTATCTTCCTGAATTTTCCTATTCTCTTCCTGTATTTTCCTGAATTCCTCCTTATTCTCGTCTTGTGCTCTCCTACTCTCTTCCAGCATTTTTCTGAATTCCTCCTTACTCTCTTCCTGTGCTCTCCTACTCTCTACTGTCATAGTCTCTAATAACTTCCTAATCTCCTCGAGATCCATTCTATTATTCAGAAAGTGACCTGTGTCAGCAAACGCCGAAATGCAGAAACTTTCCCCCCAGACATGTTGATTGTGATAAGGCAAATTCAAGTTTCATGAAGAAAATTCCTAACCCTCATTTTTCCATGTGAAACACATAATCTTAAGTAAAATACTCTGAAAATTCCGCGTACTCTGTTAGAATTCTACCTAACTGGGATGGCATTACATCTGAAATGAACCTGCCGAACCGTGAATAATTAATAATTTGAGCAAGTCAATTTAAACCACGTGGAGAAGCAATTAATCAAGTTCCACGATGGATTAAGCCACATTTTTTAAGCCACAAATCGAGCCCCACGTTGGGCGCCACTAAGATGTGCCCGTCCTAGTCAGTCATCGAACACGAGACACCCCAGGGGTGCTCAGTTCGGTGGCTGTAGGCTTATAAAATAAATGAATGTGGCAGGATTATCATAGGGTTCATCAAATGAGTGCATTCCAAGTAGAAAACAAATATGACACTTTTATTCAATTAAATGCAGCATTGGCCATCCTGAAAGCTATGATTATGATTATGATCGTTACGTTATGGAATTTTATCTGGCTCTTGATGTAACAAACCTAGGCACACACAAATGGGATGGTACACGGCAGTTGTTTCCCTGACATTCTAACAGAGTATTTACATTGCAAAAATTTTTTTTTTATCGTCTTCATAGTTATTAAGTTATTTGTTTAAAGTTGAATTAAAAATTTTCATTCAGAAAAATGAGGTCTGGGCCAAGCCTTCATCGATAATCTGGAAAAAATGCAATAATTGTAAGAACGAATTTAATAAAGAAATAACCAAGATTCAAAAAGTTAACACTTATGACAAAATAATAAAATTTACAGTCGTTATCTTAACGATAAAATGAAAAGTTGAATTTGCCTTGGTTTTCTCTAAGTTAATCCGAGACGTCGGATATACCTGTTCACGTCGTCTCACATCTCCTTTCGTGAGAATTTATATTGAACGTTAAGTATTTGACCAATGATTAAACTAAATAAAACGCCTCTCGGGCTTGCAAACGTAAATAAATGGGGATAATACCATCCATGTGGAGATCCTGTCCACTATCAATCGATAATATCAGTGTCACATGTTTCAGAATAGAACACATAAAAGAAATAACCCTCTAAATACTAATAAATCACTACTTCTACAGCTAACTACGGAAATTGGTAAGAAGACTGTGGGTACTAAGAAGAAAATATCTACACTATGTACATGTCGACGAGTGTCGATCAACCGTTTTACTCTCCTATTAACAAATTTATTGAGTTACAGCAAGATTGAGTTATCACATGAGAGTAAAATTTACATCAACGAATGAGCTGGTATAATCACGAATCAGACATTATTTAGATATTTCGTCGAAGACTTGTTCTTTAGACCTAAGGCCTTCTCGAACATTCATCTGTACCTTGAGATTGAAATTACTGGATTACTTGAGAAAATTTGGGATATTCCCACGAATTAAAAGTACATCGATAAACATGGACCTTCATTTTCTTCATCTGAAGACACTAATATTAGGCTACACTGCATTTATCGCGAATAATCCATAAACATGTGAAAAGCTCAGTATCGCGAAGATTCATACCAATTATTCCATATACTCTATACGTACAATATACCACAATGACGACTTTAACCTGTCGCATCTTAATCTCAAATATGTAGCCGTGAAATATCAGGACCTACCATCGTCCTACAAATACACAATATCCACTTAAAAGTGTCTCGATGATTAATTACATCCAATTAATTATCACATGCTTCCAATGCACATGTTCACATTAAATTCGCACATAGAATTCGGACCCAATATCCCGATGACACGTGGTCTCAGACACGAGGTACAAGTAGAAGTTCAAATACAAGGGAAAATATAGAAAATACGGACGAAATATCCTACCATTAAATCCATCAAACATAAACTAATTCATATTCGTGACGAAATTTACTCAATAAGCAAAGATGGTGTCGATAACACATGGATAACTCTGTCAGAACCCTCACTGTCAAATTCATGGCCACATGGTCATTAAATAATCACATGTGTCAGTTTTATGACGTATTCGAGCAAATAAACTGCCATAAAAAGTATCAAAATAGCTTACTAAGAAAAAGAAAGGATAGAACAAAACTACATAGAACAGATATAAATGAGACGTAATCGACTTAACTTATAGATGAATCTTCATGTCTGGAAGTCTGGGTTCTCAATCAGCCATGCCAGGAAGAAAGAATCTGCATCCCGGCGCCGCCAACGATGGTCAAAGGTTTAGAACCTCATGGTGAAGCACTGATAATCCATGATGTGAGATTCCGTCCTCTTCTGGAATTTATTCACGTCCACGTCTTCCGCGTCCACTCGTAAGACAGCTGAAACTTACACAAAATGTTTTAGAGTAGGCTCCAAGCACACACGTAACAGTATTTTAGAAATGACACGTACTTAAGGGATTAATGTCTGCACATTCGACGTCTGATCACAGCACTGTTCTAAATTATATCCAATTTTCAGACGTGTAGAGCACAGGAGTGAAGCGACGTTCCACGCTGAGCGACTGAAGGTGATAGTCCAAGACACGCCAGAGGGTGTGTGAGAGCGAGTATTCGTATCACATGACTTAAATGTCATGTCTGGTGCACATACACGGAAGTAAAGTCAATTGAGGGGCTAAATTCTTCTACTGTACGAATCTACAACTTCATCACCATCTTAGCCACAAGGTCGTGCAAATTATTCCAAAATTTCAGTTTTTAATTTATATCCTCCAAATGTGCTATTCTTTTATCCAGTTTATTTTACTTTAGTCCTTGAGCCTTCCGTGATTATGCACGTCGCCACCAAAGATATTACAAATATTTCATTCATATCATTCCTCACAATTACAAGTGACACGCGCTGGCCTCCTTCTTCCAGTCACCAACCTTCATTTTTTTTATTTTCATTCCGTTAGCCAGTCGGCCGCTCTCTGCACAAAAAAACTCGTTCTCGCCCCTGTCAAGGTCGCGCGCACCCCATCTCGCCGACAAGTAGACACAAGCCGCACCAACACCTGTTCCTTCATTTGTGGCCTCACGGTCACAGTACAATGGGTCATTATATTGTTGCACCTGTGATTGACGGGTCACTTTTGTTCAGTTGGAGAAGTATAGCGGAGATGAGTGATTTTAGAACAAACATACCAACGACTAACCGTTCCCACCGCACAACCCGTGTTCAAGTCAGACATGATTAGATTTTTGCAATGTTCGTAACTTCTTCTTTTCCTACGGTTTTTCCCACACCTGTGAGGTCGCGGGTGCGAACTGCGTCGCACATGTGGATTTGGCCCTGTTTTACAGCCGGATGCCCTTCCTGTACGTATGAAATAATTATTTGCTAAAATTGTTGTACTGCATATAAGGGTCCTGAAAATACTGTTTAAAATTGTAACTCCTACTAGGCTATGTAATATTCTTTCACTTGACAGTCTCCGACAGAAAGCTTCATTGTCCGTGATGTATAAAAATTACTTATAAATTGGCGCACTTAAACGCATTATGTAAATAAATTCAGTAATTCACAATTACCGAGCCTGCGTGGCTCAGTCGGTAGCGCGCCTTCCTCTCACTGCTGGGTTCCGTGGTTCAAATCCCGGTCATTCCCTGTGAGATTCGTGCTGGACAAAGCGGAGGCAGGGCAGGTTTTTATCCGAGTACTCCGGTTTTCCCTGCCATAATTCATTCCAGCAACACTCTCCAATATCATTTCATCTGTCAGTTCATTAATCACTGCCTCAGAGGAGTGCGACAGGCTTCGGCAGCCGGCACAATTCCTATCCTCGCCGCTAGATGGAGCTTCATTCATTCCATTCCTGACCCAGTCGAATGACTGGAAACAGGATGTGGATTTTCATTTTCAATTCACAATCATAATACAAGAAATGTTATTAATATTCATTACACAGTTATCCATTCAAATACTCTTCGCAGTAATTCTTTGTGGCATTATTCTGTTAGTCTGCATAATAAACTGCAAGAAGAGATACAGAAAGCCTCTTCGCAACACATTTTCAAAAGTAGGTTAATGAGCAATCTTAAGTAGAGTATTACTATAGAGGTTATGATGTTTAAATTGAGTTTTTTATTTTCTTGTTTAACACTTAAATAAAATAGTTCAATTATACAAAATGAAACCTTATCAGTCACATATAGGGTTGCCATACGCCACGGATTTCACGAACAGTCCGTGATTTTAGGCTAAATGTAAAAGTTCGGGCCGAAAAGGCAATGTCCGCGATATTTGCTGGATTTGAAGTCAACTTCCGATAATTTAAAAAAATGCTGTCAAAGAAGCATCTTTGCCTTCATCACATTATATAAACTCCAAAGAGAACAGAACAGCTTTCGAGATATCGAAACAGTGGGCAGTCAGTCATCTCTGATTGTATACAGTACATCCTCTTTGATTAGCGAGATTGCGAATTGTCGATACGGTGGGCAGTCAGTCATCTCTGATTGTATACAGTACATCCTCTTTGACTTGCGAGATTGCGAGTTGTCGATACGGTGGGCAGTCAGTCATCTCTGATTGTATACAGTACATCCTCTTTGATTAGCGAGATTGCGAATTGTCGATACAGTGGGCAGTCAGTCATCTCTGATTGTATACAGTACATCCTCTTTGATTAGCGAGATTGCGAATTGTCGATACGGTGGGCAGTCAGTCATCTCTGATTGTATACAGTACATCCTCTTTGATTTGCGAGATTGCGAATTGTCGATACGGTGGGCAGTCAGTCATCTCTGATTGTATACAGTACATCCTCTTTGATTTGCGAGATTGCGAATTGTCGATACGGTGGGCAGTCAGTCATCTCTGATTGTATACAGTACATCCTCTTTGATTAGCGAGATTGCGAATTGTCGATACGGTGGGCAGTCAGTCATCTCTGATTGTATACAGTACATCCTCTTTGATTAGCGAGATTGCGAATTGTCGATACGGTGGGCAGTCAGTCATCTCTGATTGTATACAGTACATCCTCTTTGATTAGCGAGATTGCGAGTTGTCGATACGGTGGGCAGTCAGTCATCTCTGATTGTATACAGTACATCCTCTTTGATTAGCGAGATTGCGAGTTGTCGATACGGTGGGCAGTCAGTCATCTCTGATTGTATACAGTACATCCTCTTTGATTAGCGAGATTGCGAATTGTCGATACGGTGGGCAGTCAGTCATCTCTGATGGTATACAGTACATCCTCTTTGACTTGCGAGATTGCGAGTTGTCGATACGGTGGGCAGTCAGTCATCTCTGATTGTATACACTACATCCTCTTTGACTTGCGAGATTGCGAATTGTCGATACGGTGGGCAGTCAGTCATCTCTGATGGTATACAGTACATCCTCTTTGACTTGCGAGATTGCGAGTTGTCGATACGGTGGGCAGTCAGTCATCTCTGATTGTATACAGTACATCCTCTTTGACTTGCGAGATTGCGAGTTGTCGATACGGTGGGCAGTCAGTCATCTCTGATTGTATACAGTACATCCTCTTTGACTTGCGAGATTGCGAGTTGTCGATACGGTGGGCAGTCAGTCATCTCTGATTGTATACAGTACATCCTCTTTGACTTGCGAGATTGCGAGTTGTCGATACGGTGGGCAGTCAGTCATCTCTGATTGTATACAGTACATCCTCTTTGATTAGCGAGATTGCGAGTTGTCGATACGGTGGGCAGTCAGTCATCTCTGATTGTATACAGTACATCCTCTTTGATTAGCGAGATTGCGAGTTGTCGATACGGTGGGCAGTCAGTCATCTCTGATTGTATACAGTACATGCTCTTTGACTTGCGAGATTGCGAGCTGTCGATACGGTGGGCAGTCAGTCATCTCTGGCAATAAGGAGTATTACCCTCTTTGATTAGCTTGTTGAATGTTCGCATGGTTTGTTGTGCTTGCGATTTAGTTGTGGTATATTGTATTGAATAGTTGTTATTATTTGCCTGGTGGTTTAATAATGTCGGCTAGACGAAAGGTTAAGTTCAGGGAGGAATATACTGAACAGTTTCCAAGTATAAAGCGAGGAAGAACTGAACATGAAGCTTTCTGCAAAATTTTCGGGTGAGTAACATTACGTTTAAACACAGACCCATTGAAATCGTTTTTAAATGGTTAATTGTGCAGGTGCTACATCGTTGTTTTCCTAGAAAAATTTTTCTATCGATTTTCCTCTTCACAGTTCCTACATTTCAATCAGTAATGGAGGTAGACGTGATATTCACGACCACGTGCAATCGAAAAAGCATAAGACGGCAGTGGGTTCATCATCGTCCAAACAGCTCAACAGCTTTTTCAAAACAAAGGCAAATGGTAATAAAGTGGCTGCAGCAGAAGTTACATTTGCATTTCACTGTGTCAAGTACCATCATTTATACAACTCCAGTTCTTGCACTTCAAAAATTATATCTCAGGTTTTTAGTGACTCGAAAGTTGCAGTAAACTTTTCCAGCGCCAAAACTAAAACAGAAGCCATCGTTAATAATCTGATATCACCGTTCATTGAAGACAGAACAATAAACAGTCTATCGAAGGCCGATTATCTTGGTATTAGCGCTGATGCTAGCAACCACAAGTATTTGAAAATATTTCCTGTTCTTGTGCAGTATTTTGATTATGACGAAGGAGTCCAAAGTAGATTGTTAAATTTAGATTAATGTGACAGTGAGAATTCTAGTAAAATAACAGAGTGTGTATACAGTGCCATTTTAGAACATGGGCTTAGTGATAAAGTATCTGCTTTTGGTGGAGATACCACAAATACTAACTTTAAAGGTATTGCGAGGAAAGGAAAAAACAATGTGTACAAGAAACTTCAGAATAAACTGAGTAGGGAAATTTTAGGAGTAGGTTGTCCAGCTCATATTTTGCATAATGCAGTTCAGACTGGTGCAGATGTCCTCTCTCATGATATTGAGAGCATTGTCATAAAGGTTTTTAATTATTTCTCCATATATACTGTTCGTGTAGCATCGCTAAAAGAATTTTCAGAAATTGTTGATCTGACACATAAGGACCTACTTAGAGATGTAAGAACCTGGTGGCTCACCATGTTTCCTGCTGTAGAGAGGTTCATCAACATGTTTAAGGCACTTAAGTCTTACTTTCTTTCACTTGATACGTGTCCTTCCCTTCTCAATAAATTATTTTCTGATTCTGTTGGTGAAATGTATCTGCTCTTCTTGAATGCACAAATGAATCCTTTCCAGAGGGGAGTTAGCAGTACTGAGAGGGAAGACATATCAGTGAATGGGGTAAGATCGGAGGTAGAAAATATACTGAAAATTTTAGGAGAGAGAAAAGTTTTCGTTACGACTAAAGTTAAAGAATTAATGTCTGACCTTACACAATATCAGCAGTCTACATTTCTAGGGGAAGTTTCTCTTTTCTATCAAACTATTATTGATTGCTTGTGAACCGTTTTGTTCATGGACCAATAGTATAGATTTTAGTATTGGATATTGGAATTACATGAGGCCACCCACGAAGTCAGTGTCTTATAGTTTATTTCATAAAAGATTCCAGAAGAAGCGTTCTCGTGTGAAGAGAGCTAGAGCGTCATTATGAAAATCTCCAGAACCTCATTAAAGGGAGTTATGTCCCAAGCCAAGCCTCTTAATGAAGATTGGGGACGCTTCCCGGATCCCGGCAAAACTTACCTTCGGAGGGAAGAAAGAATTAAATTAATATCTTTGGTTACGGAAGAGTTGCATTGGATGTGATACAAGAATTGCAACCTGCATAATTTCTGCTTAATTTTGATATGCATTAGGGCTGCAATCATAAATGCATTCGTTAAGTAGGGTACTTGACGTGCGTTGTGCGGGAAAACTTCGAGTCGCGGGCGCGCGTATCCTGCACGCGATCATGCGGCGTGGTTACGCTAACCTGATTATAAAAGCGAGGCCGCCTGGCACATCAGCCTCATTCTTTGACCGTAAGGCTGCTTGAACGAAGTCGTCATGCTGCGTGTTGGTACTGAGAACAACATTTTATCTTCGAGCTGCACCTACAACTAGTACTACTGAATATGCGAGGAAGTAAGTAATCAACTTGCATATTCAGCTAAAGTCTTGATATTACCTGTGTTGATATGCTATGGTGAGATGAAGTACCGCCTGTAATAGACTGATGAACTAGTAGCTTTATATTTCTGTGAGGTCAAGTTGTAACTGACGTAATGCTAGAATAAATATAGGCTCAGGGTAGTTCTTCCAGAACTACATGTTGTCCGAGTGAAAGGATGGAATAACGGTGTTACTAAGAGTGGTGAAGAAACTATAGTGTACCAGGTTTAAAATTCAGAACAAGACTTGGTCAATGCAACGTGTGAGGCACGATAGTAATGGAAACAGGCATCGAGTCTGGACAGTCTGTAATCAATAAATTTGTTTTCAGTTACCCCTGCACCAAGCCAGAACGAGCTTTTACATCATCAGTGCGAGGAAGCCACAACCGGAGATGAAGCCGACACGACAACGGGAATCGATCCAGGAACGTTGGGTGTACCTGATCAGCGCGACGTCGAAGGGGACATCTTCCAACCACCTAAGGAGCTGTACGAAGGACTCACGCAAGATAGAATGTCTCCAAGTGTTCACCAGTATCTGCTGCAAGCGTCGCAGTTTGTCATGATGTGGTAAATTCAGTGGTCCACAGGGAGGGCCGCTCCGTCATGTCATCAATCACATAAGGTCAGAGCTTTCCAATTCTGTTTCAAGCATGTCATTTAAATTTAGATAGGAATAGGGGGGCCGTCAGCCAACAGGTTAGTTATGGTAGGAAATTTCTTGGTAATAAAGAGCTAGGCCTCAAGCTCGAACCCCGTACATTAGGGTAGATGATAGTTTGTAGATTCTTTGTTGGTGTGTTTATATTTAATTTCGATAGTATTATATTAGCGTACGTGTTATCTTCATGGGTCAGGTCGAACTCCCTTGGTCATGGTAGGTTAGTCTAACAGGCAGGCACTATTTATTGTGTCGCGTTTAGGCATTTATCATTGCAGACGTAGGCTGTATAGTTAAGACCAGGATTCAACCCGTAATTCACCTAGCTTCACTGACAGGGCGAGCGAGTCCGAATGTTTGAGAGATGTGAGCATTATGCATGTAGCTGACTGTATGAATTGATATGAGAAAGCCCAGCACAGTTTGAGAGTGTATTGGATGTATGTGAGATGCCTTATTATGGCCATGTGACTATAGCTTAATGATTTGTGTCTTTGTATTATCAATGTTGAGCCCATGGGAGGCGAAAATAAGATTTGTTATATTGCTGGTGATATTGAGATGAGGGCGGATAGCCCAGGTGTATTTAAAAGAGCGCTTTTAGCAGCCAGATTACGTGAGGTGTTTAGAAAGGCGAGATTTCTTAGCCCGCAGCCAGCTGAGCTCGTAAATTATGTGGACTGCCGCTTGTCAAGTGGTCGAAGGATGAGGGTTGTTGTGTCTGACGTCACAGTCTTGAAACTCGGTTGTATTGCTGTCTGCAGCTTGTCGAGTGTGTAGGGGGGAGAAGACGACCTTGATGTTTTGAACGCTGGGAGAGTTTTTTTTGTGTTCTGTTTGTTCTACTTTAATTTTAACACTGGCCCGTTTGATGTTGACCCCTTGGACATGTTGGTTGTGTTCTTTTTATATTGTTTGTATATGAGTATTCTACGCCTTACTCTTCATGGGACCAGGGTTCGTGACCGAGTCAGGACACTGTACATTATGTGTTAATATTTGTTTGCACCGGGGTTCGATGGTACGAGGCATAGTAAATTTTATGGGAATTACTGTTAGATGTGTATTTCAGCAGATATCCGTTTTTCTAGATTTGATTACTTACACAATTGTAACATGCTTGTTACAGCACAGCTGTGTCGTGAAGGCAGTGAACTGGTTGTCATCGGCTCAACACTATCCTTAACCAAGCATTTGAAAGCTCTTACATTTGTA
Organism: Anabrus simplex; assembly: GCF_040414725.1. NCBI lineage: Eukaryota > Metazoa > Arthropoda > Insecta > Orthoptera > Tettigoniidae > Anabrus > Anabrus simplex. The sequence continues at coordinate 1,670,320,917 of NC_090265.1, forward strand.
AATAGTTTCTGTTTATGTAATAAATCCCTGATTGTAAAACTTTGAATGCAGCGATGTTTTCTGTTAGATATTTTATTTTTTTAAATTTAGCTAATTCTTACCTGATTAGTCACATATCCTAGTGTTTTATCTTAATGTTGCCCATTGTTCACCCATGTTATTCCTGAGAAGTGCATTATTGTCCGGCCGAGCGAGGATGTGTGTTCAGGTAAGACTTTGTGCACAAGCTCACGTTTGTGAGAGTTCTTTGACTACTGTACTCTGGGTTCGAGACCGGCTTTCGCCTGGCCGGAACCATAGAGTCCTGTAGGGCACACTTGATAAAATGGAGTAAGCCCTTGTCTGATATTAAACATTTTGACTGTATTTTGCTAAAGAATGTACCTGCATGGGAAAATGTTGAAAAGGCATTCAAGATGAAGTTCCTTTCATCTGTTCAAGGTTATGGAAAATACGATTGGTATAAGAAAAGCTTAAATGATGACTGTGGAACTTCGTGTACTGAATAATTTAATGTATATTCACATTTTTGGTAGTAAATGCTTTCTTAATGAAGCAGTCCTTCCTCAACTCTGGATCATTAATTAAATGCACATTTCCCTTAACTTAGGGGCATGAGGTCTACTTATTCCTCATATTTGCATTTCTTTCGATCGATAACGCAGACCGTAAGTTTTGTCCTGGTTTTGGATTTCAGGATTATGGAAACCCTAGCCTCACATACAAATATTATTTGCACATACATAAGAATAAATATCAGAATAAATCAACACGACCTTCATTTCTCACATAATAAATGTAGGCCTGCTGATAAGAGGCCTATGTGTATGGTTATATTTCTATGATATTTTAATACTCTACTTGTATGATCTTAACATATGTGTAATAAATTGGATTTCCGATCTATTCATGTAACCAAACTTATTGTTGAAATGTTTTGACGTTAAGAAACGTATAATACTGGTGTGATAAATGTATTTTATAAATACTTTGCAGCCACTATAACACTTTTTGCTTTAGCTCTAGCTCAGGATTCTTGACAAATAATAATAATAATAATAATAATAATAATAATAATAATAATAATAATAATAATAATAATAATAATAATAATAATAATTTAATGGCGTGTGGCTTCCGGAAAGGCCTGGTGCAGGTCTTTTGATTTGACGCCATAATATTACCGTAGTGTTGAACTGATTCCTTTGTCAGCAGGAGTCAATGCAGTTCGTAGAGGTCGATATTTTCGCGTTATATCGATATGAATCAGTGTCAATGATTGCTCGGTTCTTGGGTGGTTCCCAGTGCAGCTAAGGAGAATGAGACACTTGCTCACGTTCAATTGCAATTTCCACTAGACGAATAGACATCCTGGTTTATTCAATGATACCCGGAAATCATTATAGAACCAACAATTAGATTTGAAACTGGAAGAAATCAGCCAGGAGCTGAAAATGCTGAAAAGCAGAACATACCTCCGTTGCGCTGTGTGAGAATACTTCAGCTTAGAATCCGACCAGAAAGGATCTGTTTCAGTAGTTTCAGTAGGCTGAACTGTATCAATAAATTTTCGTTCTAAAGTGGTACATGTGCTGCGGGTCAGTACTTCGCCACTAACCATTGTCACTTAGCTGCATTTCGAGGCGTGACGATGATATATGAGCCAAGAATTGGATATTTCAAGGAAGAATATAATCTGAAACACCTAGAAGTAATAGGACTTGTGATAGGATCTCGCGTGTTATTCCGAAATTCTTTAAGTGGTTTCGGAAGAGCCGTCCCCGCGGTGTAGGGGTAGTGTGCCTGCCTCTTACCCGGAGGCCGCGGATTCGTTTTCCGGCCAGGTCAGGAATTTTTACCTGGATCTGAGGACTGGTTCGAGCTCCACATACCCCACGTGATTACAATTGAGGAGCTATCTGACCGTGAGATGGCGGCTCCGGTCTAGAAAGCCAAGAACAACGGCCGAGAGGATTCGTCATGCTGACCGCACGACACCTCGTAATCCCGGTCGGGTCGGAGATTTTAACCTTCATTGGTTAATTCCAATTGCTCGGGGCTGGGTGTTTGTGCTGTCCCCAACATCCCGGCAACTCACACACCGCACATAACACTATTCTCCACCACAATAACAAGCAGTAACCTACACATGGCAGATGCCGCCCACACTCATCATAGGGTCTGGCTTACAAGGGCTGGATTCGGCTAGAAATAGCCACACGAAATTATATAATTATTATACCTCGTAATCTGCAGGCCTTTGGAATGAGCAGCGGTCACTTGGGAGTCCATGGTCCTTCGGGCCTGTTGCACCAAGGGGTTTGGTTTGGCTTTCGTTTCGGAAGATATTCAGATTATCTCTTTACAAGATGAAATTTTCAACCGAGCCACTTGGCTGTGTGGTTAGGGGTACGCAGCTCAGAGCTTGGATTCGGGAGATAGTGGGTTCGAACCCCACTGTCGGCAGCCCTGAAGATGGTTTTCCGTGGTTTCCCATTTTCTCACCAGGCAAATGCTGGAGCTGTACCTTAATTAAAGCCACGGCCGCTTCCTTCTCACTCTAGTCCATTACATTACATACACTGACTGACAGAGCAAATGCAACACCAAGGAGGAGTGGTTCGAAAGGGATGAAAGTTGGGGAAAAAACAGAGACGGCACGGACGAATAATTGATGTTTATTTCAAACCGATATGCAGGTTACACAATGCGCACGGCATCGACTCAGTAGGATGTAGGACCACCGCGAGCGGCGATGCACGCAGAAACACGTCGAGGTACAGAGTCAATAAGAGTGCGGATGGTGTCCTGAGGGATGGTTCTCCATTCTCTGTCAACCATTTGCCACAGTTGGTCGTCCGTACGAGGCTGGGGCAGAGTTTGCAAACGGCGTCAAATGAGATCCCACACGTGTTCGATTGGTGAGAGATCCGGAGAGTACGCTGGCCACGGAAGCATCTGTACACCTCGTAGAGCCTGTTGGGAGATGCGAGCAGTGTGTGGGCGGGCATTATCCTGCTGAAACAGAGCATTGGGCAGCCCCTGAAGGTACGGGAGTGCCACCGGCCGCAGCACATGCTGCACGTAGCGGTGGGCATTTAACGTGCCTTGAATACGCACTAGAGGCGACGTGGAATCATACGCAATAGCGCCCCAAACCATGATGCCGCGTTGTCTAGCGGTAGGGCGCTCCACAGTTACTGCCGGATTTGACCTTTCTCCACGCCGACGCCACACTCGTCTGCGGTGACTATCACTGACAGAACAGAAGCGTGACTCATCGGAGAACACGACGTTCCGCCATTCCCTCATCCAAGTCGCTCTAGCCCGGCACCATGCCAGGCGTGCACGTCTATGCTGTGGAGTCAATGGTAGTCTTCTGAGCGGACGCCGGGAGTGCAGGCCTCCTTCAACCAATCGACGGGAAATTGTTCTGGTCGATATTGGAACAGCCAGGGTGTCTTGCACATGCTGAAGAATGGCGGTTGAGGTGGCGTGCGGGGCTGCCACCGCTTGGCGGCGGATGCGCCGATCCTCGCGTGCTGACGTCACTCGGGCTGCGCCTGGACCCCTCGCACGTGCCACATGTCCCTGCGCCAACCATCTTCGCCACAGGCACTGCACCGTGGACACATCCCTATGGGTATCGGCTGCGATTTGACGAAGCGACCAACCTGCCCTTCTCAGCCCGATCACCATACCCCTCGTAAAGTCGTCTGTCTGCTGGAAATGCCTCCGTTGACGGCGGCCTGGCATTCTTAGCTATACACGTGTCCTGTGGCACACGACAAAACGTTCTACAATGACTGTCGGCTGAGAAATCACGGTACGAAGTGGGCCATTCGCCAACGCCGTGTCCCATTTATCGTTCGCTACGTGCGCAGCACAGCGGCGCATTTCACATCATGAGCATACCTCAGTGACGTCAGTCTACCCTGCAATTGGCATAAAGTTCTGACCACTCCTTCTTGGTGTTGCATTTTCTCTGTCAGTCAGTGTAAATCAAACAAATTTGTACATGATTCTTCGTAAAAAAATAATTTGAGAGTGCACTGAGTCCGATGGATCTCCAATAGGAGACACTTTTCAAATTAATAGTAATAATAATACAAATAATATCTTCGCTGGAAAGGTAAAAGGTTGTATTCCACAAAGTTCTTCCTATCGATTATTCTCCTTAAGACTGGTCACGCCTCCCAGCCACGTATGGATAAGTAGTCCATCAGAACAAATTTTGTTGTGTTCATTTTCCTATGCCCCTCTGTAAAGGAAAATGAACCTTACAGTACCGTACTGTAGGAATGTACGTTTGCATTACGTATTTACCCACTCCTAGTGTACAATGCATGTAAGGTTCATTTTCGTTTAATCGTCGACATAGGAAAACGAACACAACGGACATTGTCCTGATGGACTGGCTGGGAGCCGTGACCAGTCTTAAGGAGAATAATTGATAGGAAGAGCTTTGTGGAATACAACCTTTTACCTTTCCAGCGACGATATAATATAATATAATATAATATAATATAATATAATATAATATAATATAATATAATATAATATAATATAATATAATATAATATAATATAATATAATATAATATAATATAATATAATATCTGTTTATATTCTTCATCGGTGCATAGAAATAACTAACACTAACCAACTAACTTACCTATGCGAATTTTATAGGTTATAAAAAGATTTTATACGAATTTTGATATTTGATAAAAAAATATTGGCGCGGACCGTTGAGAAGGCAATTATTTTTCCATACCTGTACTCATCTTGGCATGCTGAAATGCTGGGGCCTTTCATCTGCTAACAAATATCTGAAGTATGATCGAAGCGAAATATGAGCTAGGTTGTGGACATATCCTCAGGTGTTGTGTGTGAGTGTGGGGAGCTTGCCTTGTGCTGTAATTATGTGCGAAGCAGGAGGGAGGGATTTGTAGTCGGAGATGGCCTCTATCCATCAGGCTGTCACTACTGTAACAAGCACGGAAACCAGAGATAAATCTTCATTACGGGGAGAACTGAGGTTCCTACACGCCGCCCACAAGACCAGTGTCTGGGACCTCCTCCAACTATAGCATAGTCTACGTAAGTCACTACAGTAACTACAGTTAGGTCATGGGAACTTGGTGTTTCAGCGGTGAAGAGTGAAGACAAAGAAAAATTTCTGCTGTTTGCCGATCACAGACAGCGAATCATATCGATATAACGCAGAAATATCGAGCTCTGTTAACAGTATTGTCTACTGCCTGCCAAATGTATCGGCGTACTACTTCGGTATTGGGAACTAAACAAACAAATTGTAGAATGGGATGCCATGGGATGTGCAGTGTAATAATATCATAATTTCATGTGGCTACAGCAGGTTGGTGCAGCCCTTTTAAAGCAGACCCTCCGAAGTGGTTGGGTGGCATCTGCCGTGTATAGGAAACGGCGAGTCACTGTAGTGGAAAAAAAATATTATAGTGTTGTGTGTAAGTAGTAGCAGTGCTCGGTACATTAAAACACCCAGTCCCCGAGCCAGGGGTTTGCGATTAAAATCTCCGACCCGACCGGAAATCGCACTCGGAGCCCTGACGCTGACCATTTAGCCAAAGAGCCAGACATGTGCAGTAAATACTGTAAACTAATTGAAGGGGTAAATGATGTAGTGATTTGCTTGAGTGAATGTGCTTTACTACTGGAAGGATGCCTTTGCTATCAATAGAAGGTACAGTAAGTAAGTAAGTACAGGAATAATAATAATAATAATAATAATAATAATAATAATAATAATAATAATAATGGCGTATGTGTTCTGGGAATGCCTGAAATGGGTCATTCGAAGTGACGTCCATGGGTGACCTATGCACCTATGAAGGTGGGTCCATACCTAGGATGAAATTTGAGTTGAAGACTGCACGCACACACCCAGTCCCCGAACAAAGGAATTAATGATAGTTAAAATTCCCGAGCAGGCCGAGTATAGAACCAGGAAACTCTCGTGCAAAAGGCCAAAATGCTAACCAGTTAGCCATGGAACAGAAGAAATTCGCGTAGTCGTTCCGAGGTGGTGCAACTCTTATATCACACACACACCACAATGGAGATGAGCTGCGGGCATTTTTTTACCACACATCAGCCTTCCTGCCAATCTTACATTTCTGGTAGTATCGGAAATCGAACCCGGCAGCTAATTGCGCCAACCGTTGTACTACGGAGGTCGGCAGTATAGAAATCATGGAAGCTAATTAAATCTGTAACTAGATTTTTGCCATACGATATTATGTATAAAGACATGGATTAAAATTAATTACAGTAGTAATGCGTTGAATGTTATTTTAATTATTATGCTAAATGTAATGAATAAACCTAAATGAGTTATATCTGGAAATAGGTCCTAAATGTTAACATTCGGCTGGTGATTCAAACCATCACAATTCATCTTCTAAAACCTCTGCGAACTTAAAGTTTCATTGCAGTCTTTCATGAAGCATGAGGCGTTAACTGTTTCGGGCATGTCATATTATCTTATTACGAATAAATTTAATTCAATGTGACCCATTAGCACACACACACACACACACACACACACACTAATATTCAACAACGAATGACCATATCCCACTAATTGTTGTCTATTTAAAAGTATTTGTCCTCTTCACAGAAGGCTCGCGGGTATTACCCGGCCGGCGACAATCCTGGTTTACAGCGCACCTTTCACTTTCACGTCGCCTCGCAAGCCCAGTTACTCCACATCACAGCTGCACGCAGACAGGCTCGAACACAGGGTTGCTGACCACCACAACACACGACGACTGCTCTTGGCTCGATTGCAGAGAAAGTCCGCCACTCATACAATCACTCTAATTGGCCGCTCCACATAGTGAACTACTTAACACTGATAACTAAACAGCGGTCACATAACATCAGCAACTCAACAGTGCTAGCGAGTACAACGTTACTTCTAACAACAACGACAAATTAACACTGCTCCATCTCGAATCACCCCTTCCAGGAAATACCACTGGGAGCTGCGACAGAGCTGGAACATAACAATACGTTATACGTACGGTTATTTTCTTAGTCATTCCAATTCTGTGGTGCCATCTGTTACGGTTAGCTTTTGTAAGAAATCAAAAAGAAGACCAAAGTGCAAATATTTGTACTCAGATTTTAATGATTTAAAGATTAGAGACGGAGAACTAGACAAAGACAGTTGATTCACTTCTGTTCGCCTCTGTGGTGTAGTGGTTAGTGTGATTAGCTCCAACCCCCGCAGGGCCGGGTTCGATTCCCGGCCCTGCCAAGAAATTTGAAAAATGCTACAAGGGTTGGAACTGGGTCCTCTCAGCCTCGGAATGTCAACTGAGTAGAGAGGGGTCCGATTCTCACCTCAGCCATCCTCGAAGTGGTTTTCGGTGTTTTTCCACTTTCCTTCCAGGCAAATACCGGGATGGTACCTAACTTAAAGCCACAGCCGCATCCTTCTTCGTCTGTACCTTCTGAACTTCCCCTCACCCCCACAAGGCTCCTGTTCAGCATAGCAGGTGACGTCATCTGGGCGAGTTACTGGTCCTCCTCCACAGTTGGATCCCCTGACCCAAAGTCTTACACTCGAGGATATTACCCTTGAGGCGGTAGAGGCGGGATCCCTCGCTGAGTCCGAGGGAAAAACCAATCCTGGAGGGTAAATGAATTAAGAAACAAAGAATGAGAGAAAGAAAGAAAGAAACAAAAGATCCACCTCCAGTTCACATTCTACGTAAAACTGGAGGTGTCATGTTTATGATCACGATATCAACAGTCAAGGGAAACTGAAACTCACTCCTTATGTGTCTATAAGAAGAGGAAGAAAAGAACGACAACAACACTGAAATAATAGAAGATCCTTATATTAACATTACAAGTTTACTGTCTTTCTTTTCTTCTCGTTCATGTTTCCTCCCTCTACAACTTTGTATTTTTCCTTAGCAGATGATTTTGCAGTCAGTTCTCAATTTGTAATTGTTTGCAAGTCCCCTAGCAATTTTCTCTCTAACCCTGCATGTTAACAATGAGAATTCCTATTTTCCATGAAATAGCCATACATTACCGGTGAAGGCTGGAGCTTACCCTGTTCGCGTGCCCTGTCAGCATCTGTTTGTCCGTTTGTAACGGACTGCGATCAGCAGATAGCACCAGCTTCCGTGTAGCATACATTCGACTTAATAGGCTGCCTACAAGACGAAGAAAAATGCCTCGTACTGGCTACGCAGTGGTGTTCGTGTGAAAAAGTCATTCCACTAAATTATTGCCTCCTTGGTAAGTTATGAACACGTGAATTGAATATTTAATATAAGCGCTCATCCCTTTGGGAATGTAGAACATTTCCCTGAATTAAACTGATGAAATGTCTTCCAGGATACCATCCAATCCTTATCCTATAGCACGCATGTCGACATTTTCTTCCTAATGGAACTCTTTCTTAAACCGATATTCCTGGATTACTTTTGGTACGGGCTAGAATATATTTGTTACTTTTATTGACCTGTCTCAGGCTCATCCTTGGCTTTGACAACATTAATGTGTCTGATGTATGAGATCATTTTTGTGCAGCTCGTTCCTGTGGTGAATATTGTGAATATATTGAATATGATGTCGGTTTTTGTGTGCATTTCAATGGGCTTGACGTATTGATATGTTGGGGACGGATGTTGTTCAAATGTCATCTTTTTTCCTTTTGCATTAGAATGTTGCACAGTGGTATAGAAGTTCATTATGCAATATAACAAACGATAATGATACGTTTTCATTTTGCATCATTTTTCATGTTTTAATCTTGAAAACATTTCTGAACAGCAGTGGCGGCTCGTGGATATCAGCAGTGGGGGGCGCGCCTTACTTTTATAATTCCACAAATATCTCAAGTTCTTCAAACCATGTTATCAAGATACACACTTCGAACACTATACGGCGCAATGCATATGCAATTGTTTTTATTATTATTATTATTATTATTATTATTATTATTATTATCTGCCTGTTAATTACCTGCCTGGTGTGAAAATGGGAAACCACGGAAGACCATTTTCGGGGCTGCCGACAGTGGGGTTCGAACCTACTATCTCCCGAATACTGGCCGCACTTAGGGTACGTTTATGCTGCAGCCTGGCTGCTGGCACATCGCTAAGCCTCGCTGCTCGATGTTAAGCGATGATGAAACAAACCAATGAATCTCAATCAGTGCATTTACCCTGGAGCCCGGCTCATAGCTGCGCTGCTGGCTGCTATCCTTGCCACATCCATGGTCTCAAACACGTTTGATTTTCGAGCCTGGCCCATCGCTGGCAATCTTGTAACTTGGACTGTGATTGGTTCTTTCAAGGTCACCCGCTCTCCCACTCCTTTCTCTCTTCGCACTCTATACACACGTTCAGTGATCACTTGCTCACTTGCTATCTGAACCTGTCTTCGAACGCAATGCGATTTGGAGCCAGCGGCATGCGGATCATCACACGAGTTTCATATGAGATAAAAGGAGTGACGAGATGACGAGCCGCCAGTAGACCTTTTCCTACGATTTATGAGAGAGAGTGGCTTGTTTTATCGTGTTTAAAAGTAAAGTAACTATTTGTGTTTTAATTGGTTTATTGTTAACTACTATTTTACCCTAGCGGGCGAATTGGCCGTGCGATTAGGGGCGTGCAGCTGTGAGCTTGCATCCTGGAGACAGTGGGTTCGAACCCCACTGTCGGCGGCCCTGAAGATGGTTTTCCGTGGTTTCCCATTTTCATAGCAGGAAAATGCTGGGGTTGTACCTTAATTAAGACCACGACTGCTTCCTTCCTATTCAGAGGCCTCTTCTATCCCATCGCTGCCATAAGACCTATCTGTGTCGGCGCGACGTAAAACAAATAGCAAAAAAAAAACTATGTGTTTACCTTTGTGTATTTTTAATTGGAAATAAATATATTATTTTACTTCAATATCAGTGCATTGCGAATTAGATCCACTGCTTATTTTAAATTAATAATTTTCCTCATCATTATCATTTTTCTAATCTACCGAGTTCGATAGCTGCAGTCGCTTAAGTGCGGCCAGTATCCAGTAATCGGGAGATAGTGGGTTCGAGCCCCACTGTCGGCAGCCCTGAAGATGGTTTTTCGTGGTTTCCCATTTTCACACCAAGGCAAATGCCGGGGCTGTACCTTAATTAAGGCCACGGCCGCTTCCTTCCAATTCCTAGGCCTTTCCTCTCCCATCGTCGCCGTAAGACATATCTGTGTCGGTGCGACGTAAAGCAAATAGCATTTTCCTAATCCTAGTCAGTGGATTAATTATAACTTTTAATCCATTTCGTCTCATCTCGTACCATCAGGGGCCGATGACCTACATGTTAGCCCACTTTAAACAACAAGCATCATCATCATCAAACTATCGAATGACGTGGCAAAAGAATGCGGAACGATTACATCAACTTTGTTCTTTTAATCTTGCCATTTTGGGGACCTCTATTTTTACAAGCAGGTGATTTATATGAAGTACCTCGTTTTTCATGGAAAGTTCGACAGTTATTTTTTCAAACTGTAAACACATTTTGTTAAGGAGACCTAACTAAAGTCAAAATGACATACTCCATAACCCCCTATTTTACATTATTTAAAAGTACACTATTAAATTACGAAATGAAGCATTTGTAGCTTCATTCTTCAATCAACTCCCGCAGTAGAAATGCACTGAAAAATCCAGGCGAAGCATTTTACACTTTTTATTTCACATTCAGTACACCAAATTATTGTAAGATACACTCGTCAACAGAACTGCGACTCACTCGTTAAAAAAATCTCTGAATTTATTCCGCACTTCAGAAGCTTCAGCTGGAGCTGTGTTGTTTCTCCTCGACGGGGTAGCTCTTCGTCTTCGTAGTCTAAGAGGTGTTTTTTTTACGTCGCACCGACACAGATATGGCTTACGGCGACGGTGGGATAGGAAAGGCCTAGGAATTGGAAGGAAGCGGCCGTGGCCTTAATTAAGATACAGCCCCGGCATTTGCCTGGTGTGAAAATGGGAAACCACGAAAAACCATCTTCAAGGTTGCCGACAGTGGGGCTTGAACCCACTATCTCCCGATTACTGGATACTGGCCGCACTTAAGCGACTGCGCTATCGATCTCGGTAGTCTAAGTGTTCATGCCCTCTATATCTATAATCAAATTATGCAAAATACAAACCGCCTTAACTATCAGTTCCTCTGTTTTGAATTTTCGACTACAGCTGAGAGCTGCCAGCAGCGTGCGCGCGGGGCTGCTGCAGGGTAAAAGCTCCATGGCGAGCAGCCAGTCTATAGCCAGCAGCGAAGTGCTAGGGCGAGCATCCATGAGCCAGCAGCGAAGCTGCAGCATAAACGTACCCTTAAGCGACTGCAGCTATCGAGCTCGGTTTGTTATATAGTCACGAGAATTAATTTGTCTGTGGAAAGCCCTATTTTCAGTGTCATTTTTCTTGGTCTCCGATTTTTTCAACAAGAAGTCTACCACACTCCTTCAGTTCGACTTTCTACTCGATAGAAAGAGAAGAAAACGTTAGTTCTTTAATATGTTCGACGGTAATCATACCGTACGAAGTGCAAACATAACACTACGCCTACATATATATCACAACCTTCCTTTTCACAGTCACCTCACGAGATCATTCATCAACACAAAGCTAAACATCGCGCTCTCCAGTGAGTATGACCAACATGAGTCAAGTGCGAGGAGACTAGTTACGCTCCTTACTCGTTTCGTTAGTTAATAGTCCTAAAAATTACAAGACTATTTTAAACATATACCGACACATTTAACTCACGTAAGTGCCTGAGTAAAGTAGTTCCTATTTTTAGGAGAGGAATGGCACAAACTGACCCCTGTTAAATAGAAATAAAATCACGAATGTTTCGGGTAGGTTGGCTACAACGACAGGCCGCGGCAGAAACGCGCCGGAATCTCCGCTAGAACAGCACATCTCCACTCTGGCTCTGATTGGCTCCCTCAAGGCCAGTCAAGCGAGACTCGCAGTATTTGGTCCGCTATGAGAGAGCGCCCTCCTGCGCAGGGCCAGCAGCGTATCGGGCCGCAGTACAGTACAACTCGCGCCCTTGATTAGAATCTTATAGTAAAATATAAAATATTTCCCTTGTTAACATTTAAGATTAAAATTCCCGAATTTAATGGAACCCCGTGGGGGGCGCGCGCCTTAGCGCCTCCCAAACGAGCCGCCACTGCTGAACAGACAAAGCAGGAAGTCTCCAAACTACGACAAAAGTTAAAATTTACTTAATTGTGCCGACAATTGACGGGCTAAAGGGCCCGAAAAGGTTTCAAACTGTGAGTTTTGGGTAGCTCTATCAAACTAAAAATCAAATTTCGAAAATCACTTCCGGCCTAAATGCAGTTCCATAAAAACTGCCTAAAATCGATTGTTTCTTTACTCGTTTGATTTTTTATTCTTTCTGCAATGTGTTCCTTGGTTCAATACCCGCATGCATTTTTTGATTTCTGAAAAATGTCTACACCGAATGTACTTATTAGGTCTTAAGTGAAACTCTCCATTGACTCACATTAGCGCTCGTAGTGGTGCTTAAGTGAAACAATGCATTGACTCACATCACTGCTCACATCACTAATCGACCGGATAACGATAATTAAGGAAAATATCGTAATTTTTAGGAAACAGTAAGGAATATAATCTCATAATTTATTATATTTTATTTGCCTAAAATTCGTAGCTCATATCCCTAGGATGTCTTCAACATTGAGGTGGCTTGCCTCTGTGCATTTTTTGTAGATTTGAGATGATCAGTCAATATTTCAACTTTCAAGAAGGTTTCAGATCAATATATAGCATTTTGAGGAATTTGTAGGTCATTTTAGTATTTTTTAATTTATGCACGTATTCTTTATTGTGTGACAGATAATTGTCCAAAAGAGAGGGCATAAAAAAATTATACATTTTTCTTACATATGGTTCAATTTGCTAATTTAAATACCTTTCTATTTGCATTACGTCGCACCGAACAGATACGTCTTATGGCGACGATGGGATAAGAAAGGCCTGGGAATGGGAAGGAAGCGGCGTTGGCCTTCACTAAGGTACAGCCCCAACATTTGCCTGGTGTGAAAATGGTAAACCACGGAAAATCATATTCAGGGCTGCCGACAGTGGGGTTCGAACCCACTATCTCGCGGATGCAAGCTCACAGCTGCTCGCCTCTAACCGCACGTCCAACTCGCCCGGTAAGTACCCTTCACGCCCAAGCAAAATGACCAGGAGTTTTGGGTGTCTAAGATAAGGTAAGGAAAATATGTATACCTGTGAGACTTGTGTTTCCAAAGATATCTGCAGGAACACAATACAGAACTCTGATAATTCACTTTCTGACGTGTTTGGATCACAGCGAATGCAGCAACATTCGCACCAGCCCCTGCAGCCAATCGCCCACCCCCGCATACCTCAAGGTCAAGAACAATTGGAAAAGAGAAGGGAAAAACAGTTTTGTAACTTTTCCAAGTAGTTTTGTGAAAGGGAAGCACCAAAAGTGAAATCACCAGAAGATCTATTTTTAATTGAGCTAGTGAATCAATTTGGAAAACACGTGTTTATAACCGATGGGCATGTTTTTGTAAATTGTGCGGTGCTAAAGTGATTATGAAAAAGAAATTTCTTGTGTAATAGAAAATTAAGCGAGAAAAACATCTGAAAGCTGTATTGAGTGCGAAGAACAACAAGTGTTATCAGGTTCTTCGGGTGTAACTGAAGTCTTGTAAGGTACCCGAAAGCGGTGAAACAGCGGGAGTAACTTCAACTAGCACTGCATCCAGCAAATCATTATGTCCTTATTTGTTTACAAATCCAAGTAAATTCATTATGTCTATAAAAACAAGAGATGTGCAGTGAACAGAACAGGGACATATTATTTTTGTAGGTCTAGTGTAAAGAAGCCTAACATCTAGGTCATAGGCCCCTAATGGTACGAGGTGAAACGGAATATAATAATAATAATAAAATTAATACAAATTTTAAAATTAATTCACTGACTAGAATTTTAAAAACGGTGATGAGGTATGAATACGATTTTAAAATAATCAGTGGATCTAATTGGCAATGCCTTATTTCTTTATAAAATGATGTAAGAAGAGTATTGCAATAGGATAAGGCATTGTCTTCGAAGTGATATCATATATAATTGTATCATGTTTAAAGTGGAGGTTTATTAAAGTGGAGTGTGGATTAATTATTTGTCATGCATTATTAAAGGGAACTACCGAAGTATGCATTTAATAAGACACATATTAGGGACCTCATATGAGATTTGTGAGCACAAGAGTGTTAAGCTATGATATTTTTTACCATAGCTTGGGACCAGAAGAATTCCACATATTGTTTCTCTATCCCAGAGTGGATAAGGGGATGAAGAAGACATTTCATTGCGGTCACTGTCGTGGTGACTGATGACAGGCGGTTTATTTACCTTCAAATCAATCTAAGTTCGTCTTATTGTGTGACGGATGGACCTTATTGACAAAGAAGGCTCTCAGGTAAAGTGCAGCTGGCGTACAGCTGGTCACAGCAGGATGACAGGTACATTAATGATGATTGATTAACACGTCAGAGGGCGGTCCGCGTGGGTGGCACCTTTCCTCCAGCTGTAGGACTCACTTTCTCTCCATTGTCCTTCAAAAATAATGAGTTTCTTGCCGATGAATTGTATTGCAAATAGTGCATGTTGGCCTCGTAAACAAAGTTGCATAATACATAGATCTTCGTCACAGACCGTAGCTACCTCTCTGGGTCAGTGGTGAAGTGTCGGTCACCGGATCCCAAGATCTAGGATTTAAAGCCGGCCGAGGTAGTCAAACATTTGAAGAGAGGGCGGAAAAAAGAATCCATTCGTCACTCAATGTCGAACGCTGTCAATATATAAAAAATAGCCGGTGACTCATTTGGGGTTCACTCGATAAAATATAAAACTCTGCCATAGACCATCCAACGGAGTTCCTGGTTACACTGCCATCTGGTAGGATGAAAGACGAATGTCGAAACTGACTAGCAGACAGCTTAAATGGCATAAAATTAAAAAGTCTGTACAGAGTAGCTGAAGCCAAACTATTCTCCTTCCTTTTCTTTTTCTTCCACACCGTTATACGCCTGAACGTTCAGTCTATAAACCTCCGTGAATGATGGTGATTGTCGTGGTGGTGGTAGTAGTAATCATTGTTTAAATTGCAAGCTCAATTCGGTAATCGTCCCCTCTTAACCAAATCTGGTTTTTAATTTTGCCAAGAGGAAAAGTCCTTTCATGATAAAGTAGCTCTAGGTGTTCACTTTAAGTACCTAGGTGTTAATATATCGTCGCACTTATGCCAAAACCGCGAATGTGCCAATGCTCTTCCTATCCATTATATCCTTTGAGAGTGATCACGTCTCTCAGCCACATATTGATACGCAATCCATCAGAACAAATTTCGTAGAGTTCATTTTCCTATGCCGGCGTGTAAAGAAAACTGAACCTTTTTGTACTGTACTGCAAGAATGTATGTTTGCATGACATATTTTTACCCGCTCCTAGAGTATGACGTATTTTAGGTTAATGTTCCTTTACACACCCACAGAGGAAAGTGAACTCAACCAAAATTGTTGTGATGGTCTGTATATCAATATGAGGCTGGGTGCCGTGACCAGTCTTAAGGGAAATAATAGATAGGAAGAGCATTGTCACATACGCGGTTTCCGCATAAGAACGACGAAATGGAAAGGTCTTAATTGGGGTCTCATATTAACGGGATTTTGAATAAAGGTTAGAGATCTGATCACATGAATGAGGGTATTTAAGGGGTGTAGTAAGGATGTAAAGAAGAGGGCGTAAAAGTATTTAGTACGGCCCCAGTTAGAGTATGGTTCCAATGAGTCACTTACCAGGATTATAAGAGAAATGGAAAAGATCCAAAGAAAAGCAGCACAGTTTGTTCTTGGTGGTTTCCGAAGAAAGGGATATACTACGCAAATATTGCAAACTTGGAGCTGCGAGGAGTTTGGAGTAAGGAGGTCAGCTGTTCGAATAAGCGCTATGTTTATAGCTGTCATTGGAGGGATGGCGTAGACAAGGGATGAAAAACCTTTACCGACTAGCATGTCAATTAAGGTCTTGTTTATTACTTTTTACTCTCTAGTATACCATCAATTATTTTCCTTAAAATCTTCATGAAATCTGACTTCATGTAGGCATTAGTTTGCATTACACATAAATACATTCGACTGATTGTTTCACGACTTTATTTTGCAAACACCGCTGAAATATGTAAACTTTTCCTTTAATCTAAAAATTGTGTGAAGAATAAGGCCTAGAATTAATTGAGATACACTTCTTTATTAAATCGTAGTATTAACATATCGTCGCTGCCGGGAGAAGACCTCCTATGTGAAATATTTTAGCTTAGAACTTTGAACGGTAAGGTTCTGTCATCTAAGGTGCAATATTCTGTGAATATTGTCAAGGCATTCTCGCTCTTCACAATGTATGTGCTGCGGGTCAGTATATCTCCAAAAATATTATCACATAGGAGGTTTTGTCCCGGCAACAACGATATCCTATGTTGCTAGATTTTCGGGCTATTTACTACATGTTCAAAACTTTCCAAATATGTTAGTATGTTGGCTGACGTGCCACAGAAGTCGTGTTCACGTGTCATCTCGGCACGCGTGTCATAGGTTCACCATCCCTGGTGTAGGGGAATAAAGTGGAGATTTTAAAATTAGTAACGATCTATGAAGATAAAGTCGGAATTCAAGAGGACAAATTGGGGCAAATATTCATTTATAGGACGAGAAATAAAGGATTGGTGTAACCTATCCAGGAAAATGCTCAATAAATTTCAAAGTTTTTTGAAGATATTTAGTATAATACTAGGTAAATAATTGATAGGAAATCTGCTACCTGGGTGACAGCCCTAAGTGCACATTGACGATTGATTGACTAATCAGAGAAATAACTATAAGAGCTCAGACCCTTGCAGAAATAAAGTATTTACAAAATCAAGGAGAAGGCCATTAAGGCTACGCAAATTAAAGGTTCACTGGGAAATGAAAGAGAACATGAGTTGGCCAAGGGAGGTCAGATGTGTGGAACCTTGCTCAAGCAGGTAGAAACAGTGTCTGATTACGCTTTCTGGGCTCAGTTATCACCAAGCCATGCTCACAAGGAGAGAACCACTTGATATCCTCCATTTGATTGCTTCTTACCACAGACGGGGAATAATATTGGTGTATTCTTTACCCACCACCTCCATCCTCACCCATAGGTGGATCTGTACGGATTAATTTAGCGCCTCCATAATCCTGTGTTTACAGCCAGTTCTGTGGCCACTTTTAGTCCTCCACTTCTTACCATTGAGTCATTAGAACCTGAGTCTAACCATCGTTGCTTTTTTCTCCCTCTGCTTCTCATACTCTCTACGCCGAGTCCACCATTCTACTAAACCCATTCTCCTCTATTTGTCTCGCATGATTTCACCACTGAAGTTGATTCAAAAGCACATTTTCTTCAACGAGTTCATTTCTAGAATAAATGTTTAACATTTGTGTTTTGCCAGGAATGTTACAAATGAAATACAATGTGGTTGAGGAATTCCTTCAATTACCTCTTGTCACAACATGAAAGAAATACCCGAGCGCTCAGAAACACCCTTTTTCCATAGCTGATCCACAGAACTACCACGTTCATCAACAAAATTCCTGAAAATATCAAAACAGAATTACTTTCAGTGCAGCTGTTTGTGAGTTCTTGTGTAACTCGTTTGGCGTGTCGCCTTCCTATCTATTGGCAAAAATGAGGGCTATTGAACTAGACAAAAGAGTGACTGAATGGGTGGCTATATTTCTAGAAAATAGAACTCAGAGAATTAGAGTAGGTAAAGCTTTATCTGATCCTGTAATCATTAAGTGGGGAATTACTCAAGGCAGTATTATTGTATCATTGGACCTTTATATTTTCTTACATATAAATGGTATGAGTAAAAAGTGGAACCATTGATAAGGATTTTTTTCGGATGATGTTATTCTGTATAGAGTAATAAGTAAGTTACAAGATTGTGGGCAACCGAAAAAAGACCTCGACAATGTTGTGAGACGGACATCAATGGCATGATGATAAACAGGATTAAAAAGTCACGTTGTGAGTTTCACTAATAGCATAAGCCTCTCAGTTTTAATTACTGCGTTGATGGGGTGAAAGTTTCTTATGAGGATCACTGTAAGTACCGAGGTGTTAATATAAGGAAATATATTCATTGGGGTAAACACATAAACGGGAATGCAGATGAAGGTACAGATCTCTTCTGCACATGGTTATGAGAGTATTTAGGCGTTGTAGTAAGGATGTAAAGGAGAGGAAATGTAAGTCTCTGGTAAGATCCAACCAGAGTATGGTTCCAGTGTATGGGACCCTCGCCAGGATTACTTTGTTCATGAACTGAAAAAAATCCAGAGAAAATCAGCTCGATATTTTGTGGCTGATTTCAGACAAAAGAGTAGCGTTACGAAATTGTTGTAATGTTTGTGGTGGGAAGAATTGGGAGGAAGGAGACGAGCTGCTCGACTATGTGGTATGTTCCGAGCTGTCAGTGGAGAGGTGGTGTGGAATGTCATTAGTAGACGAATATGTTTGATTGGTGTTTAAATGTAAGAAAGATCACAATATGAAGATAAAGTTGGTGCAAATATTCGTTTATAGGTAGGGGAGTTAGGGATTGGAATAATTTATCAAGGGAGATGTTCAATAAATTTCCAAATTCTTTGCCATCATTTAATAAAAGGTTAGGAAAACAACAGATATGGAATCTGCCACCTGGGCGACTGCCTTGAATGCCGATTAAAGTTGATTGATTGATTGATTGATTGATTGATTGATTGATTGATTGATTGATTGATTGATTGATTGATTGATTGATTGATTGATTGATTGATTGATTGATTGATTGATTGATTGATTGATTTGTTTCTGTGTGCAAAGGAATTTTAACCTTTCTTCATTATACTGTACGAGGGCATAAAATAATACGTCATGCAAACATACATCCATACGGTACTGTATGGTAAAGTTCATTATCCTTTTACACGTAACCATAGGAAAATGAATACAACGAAAATTGTTCTGATGGAAAGCACATCCACAATGTCTTAAGGCACATAATGGACAGGAAGAGTTTCTTTGTTTTTTACAACTTGTTTTACGTCGCACTGACACGGATAGATCTCATGGCGACGATGGGACAGGAAAGGCCTATGAGTGGGAAAGAATCGGCCGTGGCTATAATTAAGGTACAGTCCCAGCATTTTCCTGGTTTCAAAATAGGAAACCAAGGAAAACCATCTTCAGGCTTCCGACAGTGGGGGTCGAACCCACTATCTCCTAGATGCAAGCTCATTGTTGCGCGCCCCTGAGCACACGGCAAACTCGCCCGGTGGAACAGCATTGTGAGATCTGAAGTATTGCTTCTTAGGCGACACTCGCTCCGCACATCTCCCCCTTTCTCACTTGCTCTACAGCTCTCCACCACCCGAGGAGAGTTGAGTGTAGCTTAGCTGAGATTAGCCGAGTCACCCCGAGAAAAAACGCTGGTCCGAACGGAACCGAGTCGGACCGATGCACTTTGCACAGAATCTCTGCGCCTCGGTTTGCACGCATAAGATTTTGGACGTTTGAGAAACCCTGTGCTTCAGCCAAAGTGATCCACTGCACATTTTACAACCTTTATCACAGTGCTAGATGTTTAGAGGACGTAATATGCAAATCATAACTTCTCACGGTGGAGTATAGTCCTAGTAAGGTTATTGCGGAATTATCCTCAAATCGTATCTAGCGGATACTCTCATACTTACATTTAATTGTAAACAAATCGATGTCAGTAATTATCAACCTGGTTAGATGAAACAGATGGCTGACATTAATATAAAATATCCATGACACTACAGCCAACGAGGTGTGGTATGGTCAGCACGACAAATCAACTCGGTCGTTATTCTTGGATTTCCAGATCGGGGCCGCTGCCTCACCGTCAAGTATCTCCTCAATTGTTATCACGTACGCTGAGTGGACCTAGAGTCAGGCCTTAGATCGAGGCAAAAAATCCCTGACCTGGCCGGGGATCGAACCCGTGGCCTCCAGATAAGAGGCAGGGGGATACTCCTATAAAACGGGACAGGCTTGTCTTACAGGATAAATAAATTCATTAGTAATTAATCAACATATTGCATATTGAAAAGTATGAAATTCGAAATTTTCGGTGAATACTTCCACTGTTTTAGCCATAAATACATTTATTTTAAGTTTCTTTACGAGAAATCTGAATTTATTTCAAAAGAAGTATTCGGTAAGGTTTTATTCTATACAGAAAGCATCAAAGTGTGGACGTCTGTGATGGTGGTGACTGATGCGCAGTGTATCCTTCAAGGAACAAAACTTAATAAGAAGATCTTATATAAATGCAAACCTTGCCAGGCAGTGATCTGTCCGAAAGCCTGATAAGGAACTGAATTTTTGAAAGCTACAAAAATAGAAATGATCAAGAAGTTGGAACAGATCGAGAGAAACAGTTCTGATGAAGATAATGGTAACCCAATGAACAGAGGATGGGTCATAGAGAAAGGAAGGAAACCAAGAACTGTGTCTCAGGACCGAAAACCGAGGAAGACTGAGTAACCAAGTAGTAAGGTTTCTGGAGATTTCGATGCTAGTATCAGGCGGTAAAGAAGGGCCTGGAAGAAATGAGAAAACAAGGAATGGAAGTCAGCAACAGGGAAGCTACAAGTAGAGAATAAAGAAGACGAGTAGTTTCAAAGAAAAATGTATGTAGATGCCGGATCCAAGCGCCGTGGACGGAAGGGAGGAGGAGACTGCAGGACTACTGGGCGAGGATCAAAGCCCAGCAGCAGCTGAAATAGAATTAACATGGTCCAGAGTAGGTAAAACTGAAAGAAAGGATAAAAGAAGAATAAATAAATAAATAAATAAATAAATAAATAAATAAATAAATAAATAAATAAATAAAATAATAAATAAATAAATAAATAAAGTAACCAATCAATCAATCAACATCACAATATCAGTATATAAGACAGCTGTTAATGAGAGTTTGCTGGTTGTATTATATTGTGTTACGTTTTTAAAAGTATGAAATTTCCGAATTTTCGGTAAATTACTTTCATGCTTTAACAATTTGCGAGAAATGTAAATGTCTTTCAAAAGAAGAACTCGGTTTTGATTTTATCCGATAGAGATACCATCACATTTTGACGTCTCTGATGCTGCTGACTGATGTGCAGTGTCTCCTTGAAGGAACAACAAGCTGTCATTAGATTGTATTAACGTCAAACATATGGCCTATAATAAGACACTGCAATTATTGGTGATAGAAATCTTTCTTTTAATAAGTTGACGTAAATCACTGTCATTAGCCGCGGCTACGCCTATCATTATGTGGGTAGAGTCGAGTTGATTGCTGAGATAAGGTCGTCCCATCCATCTTAATCCTTTACATTCTTAACATTAGCACATGTCTATAATTAAACTCCTTTCTGTATATTTGCTGATAAACAATACCATTATCTCTAATCACTTATGGTAATTTGAGAGTATATCTCCTCTAATAAGATGTCTGCTATTATTATCGTGAAATACAAAAGACAGACTTCAAATCCCGTATAAATATTTAGACATGTCTTCATTGAAAACAGTAGTCGTTATTTCACAGATTACAGACGCTTACAGATTGCGTCCTGTTGTAAGTGTGTAATTATTTTCGACTAAGAATATCAATTTTTGAAAGTACTCTCCCGCCCTAGACATAATTTATCTACCTAAACTGATCTTCCATACATAATGGTATTTTGGAAGAAAATATGTTCTGACGTTGAGATAGACAGAAGTTGATCGCTACATGTGAGGAATAAAGTGATTACGTGTAGGATGTTTGATTACTAGAAACCGGACTGACATGTTTTGTTCTTAAAAAAACATCATCAGGTTCTATCAAGCTACATTCATTATTTGGAGATACGTATATCATTGAATCTGAAATTTGGAACTTATCTTAATGAATCCCTGCTTCGTCACTATTCCAGCTTACACTGCAGTATATTCTTTGCTTAACCCTTAGGTAATCGCGTGACAGAAAGGTTCATAAACAGTCGCATCGGGTCTTAATGACCTACAGTTCAAAATGAAAAAGTGTATGGTGTATTCGAGGAGTAATATGAAGGAAATTACGAATTTTTATACACAATATGAAGTCCCTATCATTGGCTGGATGATCAACATTAGTGGTCTTCGATTCAGAGTGCCCTGAGGTTGATTTTTGGCTGGGCTAGGGATGTTAACTTTGTATGGTTGATTTCTCTTGATCATGGACTTGGTATTTGTGTCTGTCTTAATACACATAGAACGCACCATACTACCTACTATTACAGAACATTATATCGTCCCTGTTCTGCCAAAACGGCGAATGTAACAATGCTCTTCCTATCCATTATTTCCCTTAAGACTGGTCACGCCTTCCAGCTATATATTGATATGCCATCTATCAGAACAATTTTCGTTGAGTTCACTTTCCTATGCGCGTGTGTAAAGGAAAATGAACCTTAAATACATCACACTCTGGGAGTGGGTAAATGTCATGTAAACATACATTCCATCAGTATGGTACAGTAAGGTTCATTTTACTTTACACACGCACATAGGAAAATGAATTCAACGGAAATTGTTTGATGGACCGAATATCAATATGTGGCTGGAAGGCGTGACCAGTCTTAAGGGAAATAATGGATAGGAAGAACATTGTAACATTCGCCGTTTTGGCAGAACAGGGACGATATATATTTGTTATATGGCGTCTGGCCTTCGGAGAGACCTGCTGCAGGTATTTCGAATTGATGCCCATAAACAACCTGCACATTAGTGAGAGTAGAGAAATACATGCGATGTCATCTAATGTTGAAGTCAACACAAACACCCAGTTCCGAGCTGGAGGAAATAACAAATGAAGGTCAAAATTCCCCAAACCAGCCAGAAATCGAACCTAGGAACCCTTGAACTAAAGGCCAGCATGCTAACAATTTAAAACATGGAGCCACGCCATAAAGTAACACTTACACATAAAATAAGGAAATTTCTAGGCATTTTTACATACATCTTCTGGTAGAGCACACACATTCATATCGGTTCAAATCACCTAACAATATCCGCCAGAAATTATTGTCATAAATGACCACTACTGCATGATGACAAACAACTCACAACAGATGAAATTACATAGTGCTGGCGATATTTTATATTATCATATATAAAAGGAAATTGAGAAAAGAAAATTTATTTGGGTCTCTGTGACTCAATGCGAGTAATTAAGGGTTAATACTATGTACTCCGCCACTAGGAATGACTCGGATTTCGTAGTACCGGTCCCAAGCCCGGTAAGGGAGAAGGGTCAGTGGCTGGTTGTTGAGCCTTGGGGGTTGCACTGATGTCGAGTATGTGATGCCATTAAAATTCAAGAAATGCTTTAGTTGACATTCCATCTGCTAATGTAACCAGAAAATCCTACCCCTCATGGGGATGGGTGAAGGCGAGTACCTGGCGCCTTAAAACTGGGTCCCTCGTCTAAGGTATGGTAACCCCGACAGAAGAGTCCCTGCTCCTCCAGGTTGTGGGTTGTGCGAAGGGCTGGTAACTCTTCCACTTAAAAACTGCCTTACTCATAAATCTCGGATGAATATACCGTAAACATCTTATTCAAGTTATCCAAAGTCTGTAGAAAAGGATGAGATTTGTGTTAGATCTAGGATACAAACCAACGGAAGAAATATTAATTAATTAATTAATGAAATTAATGTGTACGTCAGGGATATATATAGACGAAGTAAGCAGAAATTGGAAACAAATCGTGCACTCTGGAATAAAATTCAACACAGACACATACATAAATACTATGCTCTTTGCAGATAATCAATTTATCCTGCAGGATGATGAAGATAAACTCCAGAAATCAATACATCAGTTAAACACCATTTGTAAAATTTATAATCTTCGGATATCCAGAAAGAAAACCAAAGTTATGGCATGGCAAGGGAAGTATCCTATCAGAGCGAAGATAGTAATTGACAATCAACTAGTAGAACAAGTCTCAAACTTTAAATACCTTGGTTGTGGAATACCTTTTAATGATGATGATGAGGTGAAGAAGAAGCTTAATCGATTTCAACATATGTGTGGGACAATTCGCCGAACACTGAAAGGAAAAGTAAGAGAAGATACTCAACTTAAATTCCATAAGACTATGGCTTTACCAACTTTGTTATATGGAAATGAGACATGGGTGGATAAAACAAGGTATAGGAATAAAGTACAATCATCTGAAATGAGATTCCTAAGATCAGTGAAGAGATACTCCCTAAAAGATAAAATACGGAATGAAGCGATAAGCAACAATTAAATATAATTATTCTCAGTGAATGAAAGAATATTCCACAACAGGGTAAATTGGAAAAAGTTACGTTCTGAGGATGGATAACAACAGCATCCCAAAACTTGCCCTGGAATACCATCCTACAGGAAGAAGAGATATTGGTCGTCTTATGAAGAGATGGAATGAAATCTGAGGTCGGAACAGGCTATTAGCCTAATCGATAAAGAGGAAGTAAGTAAGTAAGTAAGCGAGTACTATGTACTTATTCCTTGTTTGATAATATGTGTTTTTACAGGTATGTTGTAGTGTAATATTTTTATTTAAATTATGTGTTCGGCAGCCAGGGAAAGTTTTTAAGTTTACATTTATAATAATCTATATATATAAAATAAGAAATGAAATGGCGTATAGCTTTTAGTGCCGGGAGTGCCCAAGGACAAGTTCTCCCGTAGACGACCCGCGCTTCATGATGAGGATGAAATGATGATGAAGACGACACATACAACCAGCCCCAATGTCAGCGGAATTAACCAATTATGATTCAAATTCCCGACTCTGCCGAGAATCGAACCCGGGCCCCTGTGGCCAAAGGCCAGTACACTAACCATTTAGCCATGGAGACGGACATAAAATAAGAGTTTTGTCTGTACATTGCTTAGAATTTGAAAAGAATGGTATTTCTGTATCGGTCATGTCCATAGTAACAAGGAAATGCACTTTAGACTTCCCATAATGTCTGTCTGTCTGTCTGTCTGTCTGTCTGTCTGTCTGTCTGTCTGTCTGTCTGTCTGTCTGTACGTACACGCATCACGAGAAAACGGTTGAATGGAATTTAATGAAAATTGGTATGTGAAGTCGGGGGATGAGACACTACAATCTAGGCTATAAATCATTTTACTCACGCTGAGCGAAATGGTAGTTTGGGGGAAGGTCTAAAATTTAATTCTCAAATATTTATATCATTAGTGGTCCTATCGAAAAATACTACATTACTAAAGTTATACAGAAATAAATTCCCGATCATTTATGTCATACATTGCTACTGTATCGGCTTTGATGACA
Source organism: Anabrus simplex (assembly GCF_040414725.1). Classification (NCBI taxonomy): domain Eukaryota; kingdom Metazoa; phylum Arthropoda; class Insecta; order Orthoptera; family Tettigoniidae; genus Anabrus; species Anabrus simplex. The sequence continues at coordinate 1,670,346,445 of NC_090265.1, forward strand.
CAGATATTCATGAATTTGTATTTTTGTTACCAAGTCCATATCAACGCCGAGCTACGAGAAAATGGGTTATATATATATATAGTCCGTGAATAAGAAACTACAGTACAGTCTAAGCTATAAACAATTCTTTTCACCCTGGATTAAATTGTAGTTTAAGGGAAGGCTCCTAAAATGTAATTTTTAAATACCTATGTTATTGGTACTATCCAGAAGTAATAAATAACAGAAGTTATAGGGAATACAATTTCCGATCATTTATGTTTTATGCAGATTTATCGTACGAAATTTTATAAGAGTCGGAAGAAAACTAAATATGAAGGCCTACAATATTGAAAGCGCATAACATTGATCAATAACATTATACTGACCATTGTTTTGTTGATGTTCTTTGCTGCCGCTCACCTTCGATAGATGGGATTACTGATGGGTACCGAGTGTAACAGTCTGACTGAATATTGGCGAGAAATAGCTGAGGAGTTAGAAAACTTTCTTCTTTAGCATGTCGTTTCTCTGGTCCATACATTTTCTGATACTGTACTGCTGGTACGTAACTCACTGGTTCATCATAGTATTACAGCTATTCGATCCCTACTCTGACGTGCTGTTTTGAATGAGGGGTGTGCATTCTTAAGACAGAGGCTCACTTAGTAGTAGTAGTGGTAGTAGTATGACCTGGTCTAGAATTATAATTTAGGCATATTCCAAATTATAGCACCACAATTCACTACATAACTCAAAAAACAACCATGGAAAGAGCTGTTTCTTAAAAAGAGCTTTTATTAAATTCTACATTCATTTTATTCAAAATTAGAAGTGAAGAGAGGGTTTTTTCCACTGGCTTAGAGGAAAAAGTTGCCTCCAAGTCAGGTAGATTTTTCCACCACCAGTGTAGTGAATTGAGATTTTCTGATTCAACGGGCACTACTAGGAAACAGGTTAGTAAAAGGGCATCGTTTTTGCCCTGGGACTATCTGCTATTCGACCCCCCCGCAAAAAAAGTAACTAAGAGTGTTCACGAATCATGGCTGTCTGCGGCCTGGCCATTCCACCTCTGGAACTTTGGACTCTTAGATCGGCAGCGTAGTACTGTTCGTTAAAAGTGAGAAAATGCGTGGTTTTTCATTTGATCAAGTATTTCATGTGAAATCATTGCTTTTACTTGCACCATTCCTACTGGCGACATTGTAATGACCTATGTTTATTTGCGTTGGGAAAACCACTAAGACAGTCTTTCTGAGGATGTAAAAAGGAGGTGGAGAGAAAGCGTCTGTCATTATAATGAAAACTCCTCAACCTGATTGTGACTGGTGGTAGGCAAGCGGGCCTACTATTACAATGAAAATTCCCTAACGCAGTCTTCATATGAGAAAAGACGTTTGGTGATTTCTCCGTCGCATTTCTACGGGTAACGTTAAGAGCTATGCACTTTAATACAGTCTTGCTCACAACGTGTACTCTACCTAACCTACAATTATGTATACAATGTAGAATTCCGTAGCGAAGCACGGGTACATCAGCTAGTCTATAACTAAAACTCGAAATGAAACACATAACAATAATTTAACACCGTAAAAAAGTTCGTAAAATGGCAATAAACGTCACAAATATTCTCCAAAAATTCACTTCGCACATAATTGACAATTAATACAAATCCTAAAAGTAAACACTTGAAAAAGGTACCCGGGCACAGTGCGAGACAAAAATTTGAGTACATAGAAATTTGTGTTGTTGTTTGAGTCATCAGTCCATAGACTGGTTTGATGCAGCTCTCCATGCCACCCTATCCCGTGCTATTTTCATTTCTACGTAACTATTGCATCCTACATCTGCTCTAATCCGCTTGTCATATTCATACCTTGATCTACCCCTACCGTTCTTACCACCTACACTTCCTTCAGAAACCAACTGAACAAGTCCTGGGTGTCTTAAGATGTGTCCTATCATTCTATCTCTTCTTCTCGTTAAATTTAGCCAAATCGATCTCCTCTCACCAATTCGATTCTGTATCTCTTCATTCGTGATTCGATCTATCCATCTCACCTTCAGCATTCTTCTGTAACACTACATTTCAAAAGCTTCTATTCTCTTTCTTTCTGAGCTAGGTATCGTCCATGTTTCACTTCAATACAATGCCACGCTCCACACGAAATTCTTCAAAAAACATCTTTCTAATTCCGATATCAATGTTTGAAGTGAGCAAATTTCTTTTCTTAAGAAAGCTCTTCCTTGCTTGTGCTAGTCTGCATTTTATGTCCTCCTTACTTCTGCCATCGTTAGTTATTTTACTATCCAAGTAACAATATTCATCTACTTCCTTTAAGACTTCGTTTCCTAATCTAGTATTTCCTACATCACTTGCCTTCGTTCGACTGCACTCCATTACTTTTGTTTTGGACTTATTTATTTTCATCTTGTACTCCTTACCCAAGACTTCACCCATACCATTCAGCAACTTCTGGAGATCTTCTGCAGTCTCAGATAAAATAACAATATCATCGGCAAATCTCAAGGTTTTGATTTCCTCTCCTTGGACTGTGATTCCCTTTCCAAATTTCTCTTTGATTTCCTTTACTGCCTGTTCTATGTAAACATTGAAAAGGAGAGGGGACAAACTGCAGCCTTGCCTCACTCCTTTCTGGATTGCTGCTTCTTTTTCAAAGCCCTCGATTCTTATTATCATAGAAATTTATAACTTCATTTTTACAGATATTGATACTTAATACGAAATAATACAAGCACGTGTATATACCGGGTGGTAGGAAAATAACGTGAACCAAGTATAAGAGCGTTAGAGTGTTTGTCATACTGATAAGAAATTTGAAAGCAATACTTCGATATTTCAAGCCGTTGGCACTTTATCAGCTGCTGAAATTAGCCAATCAGACCACGTCGCGCGTGAATCCAAATCGGCTTTGCGAGGTGGCGTTGCTAAACCTGTACCTGGCTTAATACCGGCTCTAGAGCACCAATTGGGGAAAGAACTTCGTAAAGGGGCCCATAGACGTGCAATATTATTGCGCAAAATGGATTGTGCAATATATTGTTAGCTGCCCATAGACGTGCAATATTATTGCGCAATATCGGGGTTTGTGCAATATAACTGATAGTGTGTACTTAATATTGAAGGGTTGTACAATATATTGTGCAAAGCGGTCACAGACGTACAATATGCGTTGCAATATATAGTCAGTCCATGTCGTTATTTTGTTTGGTGAACATGTTGAGTGACACTGATCTTTGCTGCGTTTTGCTCGCCATGGGCGTAAGTGCCAAAAAGAAGCAGAAACGGAAAAGGAGGACATGGGCCAAACAGTGGTTTCTGGACAGAGAAAGGTACACTCTTGAAAATTTACTCACTGAACTGAGAAAATGCGAGCCAAATGATTTTGGAAACTTTCTGCGCATGAATGGTGAATTGTTTGATGAACTTTGGTTACGCCTCAAATCGAGAAAAAGAATACTATTACGCAGAGAATTGATTTTTTAATAACTTCTTGTTTATCGGCGTTCGGGTATTTTTCGCGATATTTATCAATAAGCACCTCGTACTGTTCACTTTTTTTAACGCGATTACTGTAATCTTTGCTCTTAACGTCCCATAGAGCCGGAAGGTCATGGTACACTTCGACAAACTACAAAAGAAACTTTTTCTCCTCCTGTTTGTCTGCCATCGCGATACGTTCCCCACCTGTTGATAACAACTGGCGGGAGGAAGGGATATTGCACAATATTACCAACACACGGCACAGTATTTTGTGCAATATATTTCAAACTTCTTTGAATTCGTACAATATATTGCACAACCCTTCAATACGAAGTACACACTATCAATTATATTGTACAAACCCCGATATTGCACAATAATATTGCACGTCTATGGGCCCCTTAAGGATAGGAATTTGAACACGGGCCTCCCAGATGACAGTTTAACGCCATTGCAAGTACGCTACGGCGACAATGGGTGAAACCCCCCGAGCGTTTACGTTTGATGCTGATTTCTCGCCAAGGCTCTCAAACCGGTCTAAGTCACGTAGAGATTTAGCAACACCGCCTGGCAAAGACTATTTGAATTCGCCCGGGAAGCGATCTGATTGGCTAACATCTGCAGCTGATAACGGCGCGAGATATCGATTTTTTTTTCAAATTATTTATCAGGATGACCAACCCTCTAATGCTCATATACCCGGTTCATGTTGTTTACGACCGCCTGGTATGAAACACATGTTGATGACAGATGTGGAACAGCGATTCATTACAGTCCTATGCTCAGAATATTCTGAAACCAGTAGCGAAGTGGAGCAGTATCTCATTAGCACCTGACCCTCGTGACGGGGCGCGGAAACCACTGTGTACGCACTAACACTGCGTGTCTGACAGGCAAGTAATTTGCGTGCCATACAAAGAGATTGCACTGTCCCGAACTGTCTATCACCAGAGAAGGCCCAGCACGCGAGGTGAATTACTAATTCCCTGTCTGCTTCCTTTCTTGAAACATGTGCTCTGTCTTACTCGTTATTGTGCGGACAGATGGACGGTTATTTTCAATAAGTTGTCAGGATAATACAGCGGAACCTGCGTCAAACTTGGCTTCTTCCCTTTGTATTTCGTTTAGTAGAGTTGAGGTATTTATAGAAGTTTGCTTTGTATGGATTTTCTACAACTCTACATAGTATCTCTACTATAATAAATTCACTGTTATGTTTTAAATCAGCCTTGTCAACTCTTAAAATCACATTATTAATTATTTATTATAAAATAAAGCGTACACGTTCGATGATCTTAATGTCCACTTTATCAAAGATTTACTCAAACTACTAAATACCTATCCCTTTTTTTCTTTTTTCTTTTGCTGGTGGCTTTACGTCGCACCGACACAAATAGGTCTTATGGCGACGATGGGATAGGAAATGCCTAGGAGTTGGAAGGAAGCGGCCGTGGCCAAATTAAGGTACAGCCCCAGCATTTTGAACGTGAAGCGCTAAGTGTCTACGCCCTACACATTCTAAATTTCCTTCAGGTTACCCAAGATTATTTCCAGAATTTTTGGAGCCACAATGATTAATTCTTTTATTTTGGCCGGGGTTTCTAAAGCGAGATACCCTTTATGACACCATATACTTTTCCCAGGACTCGGAATCCATTAGGATTCAAACTTCGGTATCCTGATAGAGAAAATAACAGCTAAGCCCTTGTGCGATACATAGGCTACGTCCGCTCTTGTAATACGATTTAATAAAATTGATTCCACTTCCCATATTTATGCTGTCACATATTATTCCCTCCATGACTGCCGAGAGCTGCGACGCGTGTCCGTGCTAAGGAAAACAAGGGGTTCCTCCCCAAGCTCCGCCCACCCTGCTCCCATTAAAAGTTGGCATGTTGCAGTTTTGAAATATACGGTATTCAATTGGTCGAACAATGAGGAGTGTGAGAGCTGTCATTCATCCTGACAAGACATCTACTGAACACTAAGTGACATTTCTTAATTCGTTGCACAAAGGATCACAGCAGCAAATAATGAGGAAGTTACGTAGAAGAGACGTTTCAAAGGGTCACAGCCAGTGGGAGTAAACATATTTTTTTTTTTGCTAGTTGCTTTACGTCGCACCGACACAGATAGGTCTTATGGCGACGATGGGACAGGAAAGGGCTAGGATGGGAAGGAAGCGGCCGTGGCCTTAATTAAGGTACAGCCCCAGCATTTGCCTGGTGTAAAAATGGGAAACCACGGGAAACCATTTTAGGGCTACTATCTCCCGAATACTGGATACTGGCCGCACTTAAGCGACTGCAGCTATCAAGCTCGGTGGGAGTAAACATGGTTGAGGAATTAGAATAAGGAACAGTTTCAGTATTGACTATAATACGATGCTAATAAGTAAGAAAGTGCAAAATGCCGAATTTACAAACGGCAAGATATTGATGAAGAATCGTCTCTGAGAATTAAATCAAACAAATTATAAATTTTAACTGGTCTTTAACAATAGTTGTTTTGGGATTCTTTCGTTTCCTGTTCTGTTCACATGCTCCTTCCAGTTCTTTTAGTATTTTCTTAAGAATTTTAACATGGATTCCACCTTCAGTTCTTTCACCACTTCTTCGTTCCCTTTGTGGTCCCATCGCGTGTACATCTCATCTCAGCAGCGGTAATAATAATAATAATAATAATAATAATAATAATAATAATAATAATAATAATAATAATAATAATAATAATAATAATAATAATAATAATAATAATAATAATAATAGTATGGCCTCAGCTACCGTGTGCAGACATTTCAATTTGACGCCATCTGGCTGTCTGCTCGTCAATTTCGACGTTCCGTTTTACTCTAGGCCCACTAGATGGCAGACCAAGTAAACCGAAACTCTCTTGGGTGTCTATGGCTGAGATTGTAATGAATTTTGTCGGGTGAACACCAAATGTGCCACCAGAGATCTTTTACATGCCGACATCGTATGGCATGGAGTGTCGAATGGACTTTTTTCCGCCCTTCAAAAATCCGACTACCTCGGCCAGGTTTGAACCTGCTATCTTGGGATCGGGAGGCCGACACTCTACCACTGATCCACAGAGGCAGCTTCAGCAGCGGTTATTCGTGTTTTTGGTCTCTTTTCCTGATCGTCTATGCTTAGCTTCCGTACAAGACGACTGGTCTGGTTAATGTTCTATAAATTAGACAGATTTAACATTTTAACAGTTTTATTGTGCCTAATGTCCCGTTCTATTCATTGCGTTGGATTATGGTGAGGAAACTAAATAAGTTATTTTGTAGACAAATGCCATGTATTAAATATTCATTTCATTAGGTTATGCACAGGAAACAAAATGAATTATTGACATGTGATAACTAAAATCTTCTTTGACCTGTGCTCATAGACATATCGCAGCCCAAGATAGAAGCTTGTTTAGGAATACAACAAAAACAATGATTGACAAAATTGTATTACGTAAACGTAATATACTCAGCCAGGTACATTGCTGTGGCTTTGCTTGCTCCTTGACTCTGCATATCGGCATCTAGTCTTTACAGCAGACGCTCTCGGCTCTTCCCGCGCTCATGCTGTTAGCTTTAGGAGCGGGACTCTCTCCTTACCCATCTATGATCTAAAGCAGGGCCTCTCAGGGTGCATGCGCGTGGTGCATGCACTGTGCACAGTGCAAAAGACGACTTGGCTTGGTTGACCAGAGTGCAGACCCCCACTCCTCGATTTGGAGCAATAGCGCTTACTCTCTCTTTCCTCACGCCTGTCTCGCTCGCTCCGCCTGTCTCCCTCTGCCCCACTTGCGCCGTAGCGCTCCAAATCCGGGCTGACTTGAGCCGAGTATAGGCGAGTTGAGCCGAGCTTAGCCAAGTAGCCCAGAGACGAAGCGTTGATCCGAGCCATGCCGAGCGGCAGCGATGCACAGTGCACGGAGCTCTTGCGTCTCTATCTGCACGCGTGAGATTTTGGGCGTTTGAGAGGCCCTGATCTAAAGCATCAAATGTGTGTTTTATACCCTGCTTTGCTATTTTAGACATGTGAAAATAAGCGTCGTTTTCAGCAATTCGTAGTGCCTACCCCACCCGAGCAAGCAAGTGCGCCTTCAGACCATCGTTAGTTCATTGTCTGCTGAGCAGATCACAAAGCGGCTGTGGAGGTACATATCTCCCCTACCGCTTCGTCACTGCATTTGAATTAGGGATGGGAACAATGTACCAAAGGAAATGTTCGATAAACTTGCAAGTTTTTTAAATTCACCTAAAAAAGGTCTATGATTATGCCACCTGGGCGACAGTCCTAAATCTATTTCAATAATATTTATTGAATTAATTGATTGTGGTCTCTAAGATGTCACGAAAGATACGACTTAGTAGTTGCATACGTTCAAGAAATAAGAGGTGTGGGTGATTCACCAGTACAGTTGGAGAACATGTATAAACATATCAAAGTTTAGTACACCATGTCACTTTTTCATAGTAACTTCCCGAGAGAACTGAACTGTCAAAGCTTCCTCCAAAATCAGATTAGAGGCCTTTGGAGTGTGGTTACATAGAATATTGAGAACACCCCGGGCAGATTTTGTAACAAATAATTGGATGCCGTTATGCATCAGTAGACTAAGCGCCATTTGATGAAAATTGAGATTTTAGCGCCATCTTGTAGAGGAAGGCTTGAACTATTTATAAAAAAATCCCCACTGCATTACAAGAGGCCGTTAGTTGTTAGTAAACAGAAAACCTAAGCGACAAAGCGGAAATCAGTAAAAACGTAAATTGCATCAGTAGACTATGCGACGTACCAGTCTGCATCATTGGATCAAGCGCCACATTCCTCACATTGCGCGCTGATGACAGCGTGGGAGCCCGCATTTTCGATAGTGCTGACATTTTTACGTGGTGATACATTGAGTGGTTTATCAAGTGACGAAATTCAGCGAAGTATCAAGTACTTCCAAAAGTAAGGAGAAGGACAATGTTACTAATGCAGCTTGCTAAGAAGGTTGCGTTTGAGAATCATTCTCTAGAATTTGATGGTGAATCTCAGGAAGTAAATCTAAATAAGTCAAAACAGGGACGACCACGGGAAAGTAGAGTTCCATTTCACCAGGCATTAATACCTCTGTGGCCAAAAGGAAACCCTATCTCTGAAGCCAAACTAAGAGACTTTGGTTCGCTGATGCACCTAATACCTACAGATGCCAAACAATTTTACCAGAATCTTCAAGCAGATTCTCAGATCGTGGATGACGTAGATGAATTTAATGGAGATCCTGATTTCGAGATTGAATGAACTGAGAGCAACAATCTTATTACCTGTCCAGTGATTTGTGTGTATTGATGGGAGAAAATATCTTTAATCACATTTTCTGTCTCAAGCAGAACAAAACTTACCCATAGGCTTAAAAATATCACGTCAATACTGTACTCTCAGAATATAATAGGCCTATCGTGAAGGATAATCCATTAAAAATTGTATAGACTAGAATGGCTCATGTCTTACCATTTGTATTTGACTCAAATAAGTTGAAATTCCTAAAATCAGTAAGTCGTTATAGCAACGACTTTAGAGAATAGCTTCCCTTCTAGAATTTCTCCATCTAAAACTTGAATAATGTACCGGAGTTGTGGCGCGGCTAGTGGTGGTTCAAGCACTTTGCGGGCCTTTTCAGACAGTAGGAGATTCAGTTTTTAATCATGGCTGCCGCCACGTTATATTTTTTGAATTTTTACTCAGTAGATATTCAACAGTTAGGTGTTATTGGTGTAGTATCGTGATACATTATTCGCACTTGAGGAAAACCTTAAATTGCATCAGTAGACTAAGCGCCATTTCTTGAAGAAAATCTATGTAGTGCGATTATAAAAATGTTGAAATTTGGTGAGAAGGTACAATCTATTATCCTACAACACCAGTAATACCATATTTAGTAAAATTATGTTCGCCCGAATTTACACATAGACCCAAATTTAAACGCGATTATCTCGCAACCAACTTTTGGCGCTTGGTCTAGTGATGCATAACGGCATCCAATTAAGTGTTAAGGAGAACTAGATCTGAGCGTAAGTTGGCAAACATCATGAAAGCCAGGAAAACAGCTTATTTAGGTCATGCTCTAGGAGGTAAGAAGTACGTGCTTCTACATCTGATACTACAAGGCTAAATATAAAGCAAGCGAGGAGCTGGTAAACCACGGATATCATGACTCCAAAACATCAAAGACTGAACTTGCACCAACAACACCAAGCACCTGCACAAGTTAGCTAAAAAAAAAGGGGGGGGGGAGGGATGTCTCCAGGGTGATTGGCAACGTCTGGGGGACCGGTTATGGCTCTTGAAGAAGAATGCAATTTCTGCTCTAATTGTCCTAATTATTCCAGAATGGTACCGTTAAGTCGGGCATATGATATAAAGATCGTGGACTCAGGATGTCTTATTCATAAGATAGAAATAACAGACATGAACGTAGAGAGAATGATGTCTGGTAGAACAGGTGGGACCGAGCTCGATAGCTGCAGTCGCTTAAATGCGGCCAGTATCCAGTAATCGGGAGATAGTAGGTTCGAGCCCCACTGTCGGCAGCCCTGAAGATGGTTTTCCATGGTTTCCCATTTTCACACCAGGCAAATGCTGGGGCTGTACCTTAATTAAGACCACGGCCGCTTCCTTTCACTTCCTAGGCCTTTCCTCTCCCATCGTCGCCATAAGACATATCTGTGTCGGTGCGACGTAAAACAAAATAGCAAAAAAAAGAACAGGTGGGAACAACAGCAGGAGGGTATTCGGAATGAGGAGATAAGGGCTAAGTTGGGTATGCGGTATGCACAAACCGGCTTCTGTGGTGGGGTCCTGTGAGGTATGGAAGAATATAGGATTCGGTGTTTGAAAGCATGAGAAGAAGAGGGAACCAACACGACGATGGTTAAACTCCATTTCTCATGATTTAAAGATAATATTTTATTGCAAACCCTTGTAAGGCAGACCCTCCGACAAGAGTGAATGGCATTTAGCGTGTATAGGAAACTGCGTGTTGTTGTAGTGTTAAGTGTCATGTATGAGTTGCAGGGATGTTGGGGACACTACAAACACCCAGTCCCGAGCCAGGTGAATTAGCCATTTAAGGTTGAAATATCCGATCCGTCCGGGAATCGAACCCCGTGCCCTCTGAACCGACATTCATTCAAGGAGTTGGATAGTAAAAGATGGGCATGGTACTAAACCAGACCTCGGAGCTAGTTACAAATAGAGGATTATGGAAGCGTTTATTAAATTCTCGGAGGCTTGTAGACTGAACGCTGAAAACCACTTGTGGGTGAGGGCAGTAGAATAACGCCCACAGTATTCCCTGCCTGTCGTATAAGGTGACTAAAAGGGGCCTCAGGGGCTCTTAACTTGGGGGCGTGGGAGTCTTTAGCTTAGTTTTGGCATTGATTCCAATTACTTGTGGCAGGCTCCTCACTTTCATCTATCCTATCCGACTTTCTTTGGTCAACTCTTTTTCTTTACCGACCCCGACGCTATTAGTTTGCGAGGGCTAAGGAATCTTTCATTTTCATGCCCTTCAAAGCCCTTGTCATTCTTTTATCGATACCTTCATTTTTGAAGTGTCGTATCCCTTCCATCTTTTTTTTTTTTTTCTGATTAGTGTTATACGGTATAGAGGATGGTTGTCCATTTGTGCTTCCTCTTAAACCAATAATTCCCACCACTACCATCACCTTAACACGGAAAGGCATACCAGTCTATAAAGAAGATATCGGTCTTTGTATGTATGTAGGCCTATACATGTAGCCTATGTATGTTAAGTGATTTGAAGGTGGAATGAACGTCAGTAAACACTGTCTCGGAGATCAGTTGCTTTATACACATCATGAGAGAGTTTTCTGCAGTAATCGTGCCCATTTCCTTTATTCTATTTTGGCCGCAGCCAAAAGGAGGTAAGAATATAACATTTTAAATATTCCAACAAAAATTCTTGCTACTCTAAACGGATCGTGTAGATACAGCAATTTACTTAATACAAGCGGTGTATTTGTGCGGCCAAGCTCAGTATTTACAGCAAATTAAAGCGTCGGGTGCTTAGCAAGTCCCTTCTTGGCACCGGTCTCTTCATTAATCGGCACCTGGGGCTTACAGGGCGAGGACAAGGCGAGGGATTTGGACGACTGTGTTAGAATTATATCCTGCCCAGGATTATGGGATTTGGGCGGCCGCGCTGTAAGAACAATGCTCGGCTACTTTTGTTACAAGAGTCTGGACTCTAAGTCCTCATTTCAGAATGCAGTTAAGTTAATAGCCTCCACCCTCGGTCGCCCACAATAGCAGATTTCTCTGTTTCATGAGGACTTAATATTGCCGTATATCAAGTTAAAACACCTCTCTTAGGACAAAACATTTGGCAATGTCTTGTGAGCACAGTCATAAATACTCAGTCATTCTCTTCCTGGATTACTAGAGATCTCGAGCGTTACGAAGAAAATCTCGGTAGACAAAAGTACTGCGGAAACAACACCGGTTTATTTGAATATTCATAGTTCACATCTCGAAATTCGTTTTTTTAATCTTTGGAAAAATCAAATGATCAAAAATATATCTGATGAATAAATTGCACTTAAACGTAATTAATTTTCATCAAACGAATGCTTTTCGAGCGACATCTGTATGGAATTTGAAGTGGACAAGTGTAGAGTTCGGTGCATCGAAAAGGGAAACTGACTCAGGGCCTATGTACTACCACGAATGAAATAACCTGTTCTCTAAAGTATGACGGGATGAGGTTCGTTGATAAAAGAGACTTCTATCTGGCTCAGTCATGGTCATCCATCAATATTTCACATCCCAGTCTGCAAGATCACATCAACCATCTGTACTGTACTTCGCATCACAGCGCCGCTGTTGCTAGGTAACGCCGCATCACGCATTTTGTATCGCTAATTTCGTGACGCACATTTTCAGATGAACCCCAATCGTAAGATAGGCTATATTAAGGTAGCAATGAAATGATGCCTGTCTGCCTGCCTTTCGAAACGACATCACGCCTAAGCCGATCGGCAGAACTTCATGAACATTTCGATGGCTTTCTTTAAAAACCTCGTAAGTCCGAGTACTCTTCCTATCCATTATATTCCTTAAGACTGATCACGCCTCGGAGTCTCATATTTACATTTAGTCCAAAAGAATAATTTTCGTTATGGCCATTTTCCTCTGGCACACTGTAAAGGAAAATGAACCTTAAATACATTATACTGTAGGAGTGTGTAAATTTGCCATGCAATCAACATCCCTACAATACGGTACGGTAAAGTCCATTTTCCCTTAGACACTAGCAAAGCAAAATGAACACAGCTAAAATTATTCTGATGGACTGCATACAAATATATGACCGGGAGGCGTGACCAGTCTTAAGGAATATAATGGGTAGGAAGAACATTTGGACATACGAGGTTTTTAAAAAAAACCATCGATTTGCGGTAACGTTTTCAGAGAGAACTGTCACATATTATACTACGATTTATTTAAAATTGTTGACCCAAAATACATCATTGCAAGAAATCCTGCAATACCTTAAAATGAGGTGGTGTATTTCTCACTCGCTCAATTACGCAAAAACCACTGGATCAATAGGGCGAAAATTTTGTACGGATGTACATTAATGCTCAAACCTATTTTGTGGATAGCATTTGTACGAAATTCCTTTAAGAAACCATTTTGAATTACAAAACACCAGTCACCAATCAATTTAGTGTTAACACAACTTTTATTTAAACATAACTATCTTCCATAAAATAAACCTAGAATTTCGTGCATCGAAACTATTTTGTAGATAGAACTATACATGCTGTAAATACACAAAATCATTGTCAGGTACTGAAGTACAAATTTAGTCTTTAGTTTCATATTCGTGAGGGCTGATAACAAGCAGCGACTTTTTGTCGCATGGAATTCAGAAACTTTTGTGAACGTACGGATGAAAGGTTAGCCCATTCTTCGTGTACGGTGGCAAAGAATTAGTCACAATTTTAGAAATTACTGCATCGTACACATCGGCCCAATTTCTCCCATATGTGTGTATTGAGTTTGGCTTGGTTAATCCAAACTGTTGTCTTTATTTTCTGAAAACAAATTCATCACATACCCGAAAGAATGCTTTGGATCATTGCATTGTTAAAATATCCAGTTTCGAAGTGTATTTTTCCTTCCATACGGTCATCTTATATTTTAGAATGTTGAGACCCATAAACTGGGCCATTTTCCTTCCTATTCGTATGAGAGGATCAATACATGAAGTAGAAAAGCAACCTCACACAATGATGCCACCACCTCATTTTTTTTTGTTAGTTGCTTTACGTCGCACCGACACAGATAGGTCTTATGGCGACAATAGGACAGGAAAGGGCTAGAAGTGGGAAGGAAGCGGCCGTGCCCTTAATTAAGGTACAGCTCCAGCATTTGCCTGGTGTGAAAATGGTAAACCACGGAAAACCATTTTCAGGGCTGCCGACAGTGGGGTTCGAACCTACTATCTTCCGAATACTGGATACTGGCCGCACTTAAGCCACTGCAGCTATCGAGCTCGGTACCACCTCATGTTTAATAGTATCGTATATTATTTCTATGTTTTGTTGGCTAATTATGTTTTAACCTTACTTTATTACAACTTAATGTTAAAGTAGTAGTAAGCTCAACCTATAGTTTTGTAAGCCATAGTGTTAAGTACTGGAAATAATTAAGTTGTGTATGAAACTATATATATGACTGAGCTTGCTACAACGAGGTTCGCGGGCCGCATGTGGCTCTTGAGTCAGTCTCATGCGGCTCTTGACACCAAGTTTAGAGTAAAATTAATTGATATAATTAATTGAAACTAACAACAACTCGCGGTTTGCGGCAGTCAGCAGCAGCAATGTGCGGCTTAAATTCATTAAATCTAAATATCGATCTGAAGTAACTGATGAACATTTAAGTGAAACTGTGCTAACTGCGCTTACCAATTATCAGCCAGATTTTAGAAAAACTAACAGCAAAAATGAACACCCGAAATAGCACTTCTCAAAAGTTAAATCTCTTTCCTTGATGTGTACCTGAACAATATTGTTCTGTGTAGTGTAGAAAACAAATGTTTCTTCATTTGTAATAAAACAAAAAACGTGTCTTCATTTTACAAACCATTTTGTAAACATTCTCCCAATTTTGTCTCCTAAATTTGCGGCTCCCAAAATTAAGGTTAGCGGCCATCCCTGGTATATGATGATGCTGGATTTAGAATGTTAAACTATTAGTATTTCGTGTAATTTTTTTTCCATGGAATTGCTTTTTTGCACTCGTGTTGTTGTAGTTGTTGGGTAGTTATGCCTTTAACTTTACTTTATTATCACTTGTGGTGTTAAACTGGTAGTAAGTTCAACCTATAGTATTGTACAGTAAGCCGTAGTGTTAAGTACTGGAAATACTTAAGTTGTGTGTGAATTTGTATATAACGACGCTGGATTTAGAAAGATAAACTAGTAGTATTTCCTGTCATTTTCTTTTCATGGAATTGCTTGTTGTTCTCTCGTTATTATTGTTGTTGTTGTTGTTGTTGTTGTAGGGTAACTATGTTTTAACTTCACTTTATTATCACTTATAATGTTAAGCTAGTGGTAAGCTCAACCTATAGTATTGTAAGCCGTAGTGTTAAGTGCTGGAAATACTTAAGTTGTGTGTAAATTTGTATATAATGACGCTGGATTTAGAAATATAAACTAGTAGTAGCCTATTTCCTGTCATTTTCTTTTCATGGAATTGCTTGTTGTTCTCTAGTTATTATTATTATTATTATTATTATTATTATTATTATTATTGTTGTTGTTGTTGTTGTTGTTGTTGTAGGGTAACTATGTTTTAACTTCACTTTATTATCACTTATAATGTTAAGCTAGTGGTAAGCTCAACCTATAGTATTGTAAGCCGTAGTGTTAAGTGCTGGAAATACTTAAGTTGTGTGTAAATTTGTATATAATGACGCTGGATTTAGAAAGATAAACTAGTAGTAGCCTATTTCCTGTCATTTTCTTTTCATGGAATTGCTTGTTGTTCTCTCGTTATTATTATTATTATTATTATTATTATTATTATTATTATTATTATTATTATTATTGTTGTTGTTGTTTTTGTTGTTGTTGTTGTTGTTGTTGTTGTTGTTGTTGTTGTAGGGTAACTATGTTTTAACTTCACTTTATTATCACTTATAACGTTAAGCTAGTGGTAAGCTCAAACTATAGTACTGTAAGCCGTAGTGTTAAGTGCTGGAAATACTTAAGTTGTGTGTAAATTTGTATATAATGACGCTGGATTTAGAAAGATAAACTAGTAGTAGCCTATTTCCTGTCATTTTCTTTTCATGGAATTGCTTGTTGTTCTCTCGTTATTATTATTATTATTATTATTATTATTATTATTATTATTATTATTATTATTATTATTATTGTTACGGAGTTTTCCGTGGTAGTTAGAGGTGAAAGAAGGTGCGGGGGGGTGAACAGGTCTCAGGCTACGAAATTAAAATGAATTTAAAATTTAACAAGGTTATATTTTCTTTTCAAAATTAAGAAATAACAAGCATGGCAGGTACAGAGTAGCAAAGCCACTATTCGAGAATGTACAATTACAGAGTTACAGGATGGGCTCCGAGAGCCAAACCCACAATACATGAACAATTAGCTCAATCTTACGATATACAGAAATTCAACAAAGGGGCAGAAGACCCCAATCATGCCCCGGAGCACTTGCTCCGAATTACACAGTAAAGCCTCCTCGAGGCATACAACACTCAATTTTCGAGAAAGAGCCACTCGCTCTCAACATTAAGCCTATTAAAGGCCACACCAAACTCCACCTTCAAGTTGTCCTCTAAGGACATAGATACAGGGGTAAAATACCCAACCTACTGAGGCCTATTAAGTAAGAAAAAGGTTAATTACATGACCTCAAAAATAACCACTTGAGAGGAGGCGATCTGCGCTCCTAATACATTTTGTTTAAAACCTAATCTGGCTCTAGGCCGCTAATGCAAGGGCAAATCCCATACTACAGAGGTGACTTTAGAAAAGAACAATTTACCTTACATTAAGGAAGAATCGGTTGTGAGAAATAAGTTCACCTCAAAGCAATATGAGTGGGAGCTCGAGAGGGTTAAGCACTCTCTATCCCAATATGTAGCTTTAAAAGAGAATAGGTGCTAAGAGTAGTTACATTTTTAGGAAAAGGTTACATGGTGGAAACGCTTCGGACCCGCCCCGAGAGTTAAACTGCTGAGCTAGCAAGAAAAGAAGTTATTAAAAGGCCATTACCTGGTTATTGAGCTGCTGCCCGAAGAAAGAGGCGCTTCCCGCCCCCTGCTACGTACTTTACACACTGAAAGATGGTACAGAAGTGGCGCAGAGACCCTAAAATCAGCAGTTTATATACTCTCGCAGAAAGTTCGAGGCGTTTCAGGAAGAAAAACACCCGCTCACAATCATTTATTGGCTAGGGTACAGCAACATATCCCCTTTGGAGAAGATACACCTGATTGGTTAGAAATTAATTTTTAAAAGTTCGGGATTGGCTAAATACAAAACAAGGGGAAAGAAAGGGGTATACAGCCAACTTAAACAATAACAGAAAGAAATTTAACAAGAAACAAACTTTTGAAAATAAAATTTCTCCAAAAAACAGTTCTTTCACTTCGCACTAGGGTGCACTATTGTTGATCTTCAGTAGTGTCCTCTAGAAGAGAATGTTCACACTTCTTACTACAAGCAAAACAAAAATACGTCGAAAACAACACAGTTCAGAAACTTCAAAATTTCCAAGTAGTGACATCTTCAGGGTAACTTGAAAATTAACACATAAGACAAAGTTCAGACTTATTCCAGTAGGGGAGTTTCAACTGGCGCAAGGTTTGAATTAGCGGCGTGGAGGTGTACCGCCCGGTACAGACCTCCCCTCCCAAAAGTCCCATCCAGGGGTGACACATGAAATTCGTTAAAAACAAGGTCCAAGAGATGATGTTGATATGGAGATTAATTGCAGAAGTATTTATAAAAATTTTCTAAATTTGGTTTGATCCCGTTTCAAAATTCTTGTAGTAACTGCTGAAGTAATGTCTTTATGTTTGTAGAAGTTGAATTCAGAAGGAAATCTTTAGTTTTTAAAGTTGAGAAAAAATTTTCTAAGTCCACCAAATATTGCAGTAGAATTCCCAAGTGTAGTAATTGCTGATAGTAAATGTCCATGTAGTTGATTAAATAGGATGGCCAGACCAGCCGCTGCAGCTTGTGTCCAGAGGAGGCCGCTTGGACCCCTCAAGTACCCTGAGATACCGCTCGCCCGCACTATGGGAGGAGTAGTGGTGTTGAAGCACGCCGCGCCCGCGGTAAACATATACAGGCTGCGGGCAAGTAGCAGGTCGTGCGCCGCACATCAGCCTTGGCCGGGAGGAGGGCTCCGGCTCGCCGTACACTGATCGACCTCGCTGGAGGAGAGGGGGCCCTTCCTCTATTCCAGTAGCGGTACGGCGCCGCGCGGCTGCGGGGGCACTGAAACATTAAAGCTCGGCGGCAGAATTTCTGTTGGACCAAAATGATTTTAGGGTATATTCATTGTGGTGAGGTTGAGGGGCCAGCGGCGTGGAGATATTTATTTAATTCCCATAAGCCACTGTGTGTAGTGGAGCAGGAGACGGGAGCGTGGTAATGGCCGTGGTAAGGACAGAATGGCAGTTTAATGGTTCGGGGCAGGTTTTACAAAAATGCTTACATATAAAACAAAATATTATAGAAGGGGCAGAAAGCCTTAAAAGTGAAAACCTTCAAAAAAATATAACCTTCGTATTCCTTTCAAATTACATGAAGCAAGTTAACACAAAATTTACACCGGTTTCACCTGGGACAGGTGAACCCTAAATATCCTCTCGGTGGCTGGATTACTTAATAACAACGTAACCGGCGTAAGGAAATCGAGAATGATACACGGCCCATGAAGTCTGGGGGCAAGCTTGCCCGCGGGAACAAAATTCTTGACCATCACTTGGTCGCCTACCTTCAAATTGGTGGGTCTCCGTCCGCGATCATATCTTTCCCTAACCTTTTCATGAGACACTTTAAGATTGGCTTTAGCTTTCTTCCAAAGATCTTTGATATTATCCGGATCTATTGTCTCGGGTAGAATGTCACTCAGAGACCAGAGGTTAGAGAGCGGCGTGTTGGGAACAAACTTGAACATCAAAGAGGCTGGAGTAAATTTATGTGATTCATGAACCGCCGAATTCAAAGCAAAAGCTAACCAATGCAGGGACGTGTCCCACCTGGAATGATCTTCATGATGATAGGCAATAAGCGCGGACCTGGGATTACGGTTAACCCGTTCAGCCAGAGATGGTTGAGGGTAATAAGCAGAAGTAGTCACATGAGAGATGGACAGATCAAAGCAGAATTTACGAAATAGATTAGATGTAAACGCCTTAGCATTATCAGACACAATATATTGACACGGACCAAAAGAAGCAAAGATAGAATTTAGACAAGTAATGGTGGACTGAGCGGTAGCCAGCCTAGTCGGAAATAACCAGGAAAATCTTGTAAAACCATCTACGCATACAAAGATGAACTTGTTGGCATTTCCCTTCGACTTGGGGAAGGGTCCTACATAATCAATATACAGGCGTTCCATGGGGCGCGACGCTTGATGCGAAGACAGAAGGCCTACCTTGGTGGACATGGTTGGTTTACTAAGCAAACAAGATTTACAAGCTTTTACTGGTTCACGGATTTCACCGTCCATACCCTTCCAGATGAACATTTCACGAATCTTTTCACGGGTTTTAAAGATTCCAAGATGCCCCCCTAATGGGGTCTCATGATAATACTTGAAGATCATAGGTACAAGAACAGCTGGAACGACAACTTTCATCATCTTATCATGCCTCGATGGGCAACATAAAACACCATTCCTCAGAACATAAGGGACGACATGTTCCCCAGAAGAAAGGGTTTCCATTATCGGAGCCAGCGTCGGATCTTCACGTTGGTATTTCTCGATATCCCTAAAGAGCATGGGAGCATCTGTTAAGATGGCATTAACATCAGATAGCATGGACTCGGGAGGTGAAGAACTATCGACCGGATCATGGGTCTCGACCTCGTTGGAAAACATACGGCTGAGTCCATCAGCAACAACATTTTCGGTACCTCGGATATGCCTAACATCAAATTGGAAGGCAGAAATACGGATGGCCCAACGGGCTATACGACCAGCACGACGCGGCCTACCTAAGACCCAGCTTAAGGCTTGATTATCTGTCTCCAGGTCGAATTTGACATGTTCCAGATAGAGACGGAACTTTTCTAAGGCAAATAAGACTGCCAAACCTTCGAGCTCATAGATGGAATACTTGGCTTCTTGAGCCGATAGAGTCCTAGATGCATAGGCGATGGGTCGCCTCCCTAGTTCAGTCTCTTGAAGAAGGACTGCAGCTACTGCTGACGACGACGCGTCAGTTTGGACGATGAATTTCTTTGAGAAATCAGGCATAGCAAGGACAGGGGCATTACAGAGAGCTAATTTAAGATCTTCAAAAGCGGCTTGTTGAGAAGGTCCCCACTCGAATTTGATGCCTTTCCTACGAAGAAGGTTCAAGGGCGCCGCTCTATTAGCGAAGTTAGGAATAAACTTCCTGAAGAAATTCACCATACCAATGAACCTGGCGATACCTTTAACGTCCTTGGGAGGTTTAAAATCACGGATGGCCTGTGTTCTGGAATGATCGACGGCAACACCATCAGGTGACACAATATGCCCTAGAAATGACATAGAGGGCTTAGCAAAGGCAACCTTGGACAACTTGACAGTTAACCCAGCCTTACGAAGGCGATTGAGAACTTCTCGCAGATGATCTAGATGTTCTTCAAAGGTCTCCGAAAATACGACGACATCATCCAAGTAGTGATATAAGTACTCAAATTTGATGTCGGAGAAGACCCTATCTAGTAGTCTAGTGAGTACAGCTGCTCCCGTGGGGAGCCCGAAAGGCACGCGGTTGTATTCATACAAATTCCAATCCGTGGCAAACGCTGTAAGATGTTTAGACTCTTCCGCAAGGGGAATTTGATTGTAGGCCTGATTCAGGTCCAAGATAGTAAAGAACTTGGCCTTACGAAACCATGAAAAACAAGAATGAAGGTCAGGAAGGGGCACAGATTGTAACACCACCTTTCGATTGAGAGCCCTATAATCAATGACAGGCCTGAAGCCCCCTTGGGGTTTCGGGACTAGAAAAATAGGCGAAGAATACGCCGACTTAGAGGGCCTAATAATACCATCCTTCAACATCTGATCGATGATTTCTTTCAGAGCCTTCATCTTAGGTGGAGATAGCCTATAAGGTGGAAAACGGACAGGAATCGAATCCGTGACCTCAATTTTGTATTCAATAAGGTCAGTAACACCAAGAGTATCAGAGAACACCTCTGGAAACGACTGACACAACTTACGAATACTATCAGCCTGCTCCTCAGGTAGATGTCTAAGGTCTAACAACATCTCATCCTGGGCAGGCGAAATAGATGAACATGATGCAGAATTACATTTTAACAAGGGGATTTTACAATTGGAAGAAAATTTGAATGTGCACGACCTACTCTGAAGATCGAGCACAAGACCAGTGTAAGAAATGAAGTCAGCTCCCAATATAATGGGGCAAGACAAGTGCTTAGCCACAAACAATTTGATTTTCCAGGTAAATTTAAAAATACGAGTTTTGACATTTACAGAACCGAGAATTTCTAATGGAGATGAATTAGCCGAAACGCATTGAACAGGAGATGAGCCATAGTCAGGTAGTTTACAAACAGATTTCAATTTTGAATACCATTCAGCCGAAATAATAGAACAAACACTGCCTGAATCTAATAGAGCTGTTATAGGCTCATTATTTAACTCAATTTTGAGAAAAGGGACCGGTGCGGGGGTATCCGCCGCAATCCTAAGACACTCTTTGGGGAATTCAAAAGACGGATTTGCAGATTGAACGGTCCCTGAATTTTCGATCTGTTTACCAGGGGCTGAGCCTCGGAAAGATGGATTAGTCGACTCAGCCGAAGCCACTAGTCACTTTTTATTATTGGCATTGGTGGAATTTGCACCAGAGGTTGAGCAGGAGGGGGTGCTATTTGAATTTGGGCAATTCTTGGCGATATGTGAGAAAGCCCCACATTTAAAACAGCCTTGTGATGAACAAGCTCCATTCCTTGTCCCACTAGACTTGATTGATGGACACTTATTGCGAAGGTGGTCAGGCGACCCGCAAGCATAACATTTACGAGGTATGACTGATCGGCGAGGTGGAGGCCGAGTATTACTAAAAGAAGGCGGGGGTTCTTTCGCGACACGCAAGGAATCGGTGTATCTAACTCCTTCCGCTGAGACGGCCAATGCTTCAAGTTCAGAGAAAGTTTGCGGGCACGCCGCGAAACACAAATATGACCTATAGGATGGTGAAATGCCTTCCACAATAGCTTGTACAATTTGATCCTCAGGGAAGTGAAGAGCAAACACCCTAGTATAGAATTTAATATCTTGGATGAAATCTGCCAAGTTTTCATCCAAGCGCTGTACCCGATAATAGTACTTCTGAATAAGGGAGGACCTTGCCCTACCCGGGATGAAGTTAGCTATCAAGTGGGCGTGGAAATCTTCGATCGATGATTGCTCGGCAATGGCTCTAACTATTTTGTCTGAGAGAATACCTATTGCATAGGGATAGATGATTTGCAAAATCTGACATGTGGAAAGAGAAAAAACAAGGGCATGATCCTGAAATTCAACTAAAAACCTTAAGAAAGAAATAACTTCACTGGTAGTGTTAACCGAAAACTTCGAGATACCTCTGAGCAACATTGCCAATGGATGAGGCAAGCTGCTGAACCCAGGTGACATAATAGGTAAAGGTTTCAGTGGCAAGGACGTTAATTCAGAACGTACATTATTCAATGAGTTACGGCGTTCAGACTCGGTGTCCAATGGGGCAGAGGTTGTTTGAGCCGCAACGGTTTTCCTATTAACGTCTCCCTTAGGAGGCTCTTCCTCACTACCTCCATCCACCGTAGTGGGTTGATCAGTTTTGGGAGGAACTTCCCCAGTTAACAATTGGGTAACCTTACTGGATAATTCAGAAATACTTTCAAGCAACGTACTAGCTTCCTTCCTCTGAACGTCATTCAACTTCAGAGACAACAGATCGTTAACTCTATTTGAAAAATGAAACAGCCTGGCTTGCACACGCTTAATTTGATTAGGAGAAGGATCATTTTCGTCAAAAAAACTAACTACAGATGCTAGCCCAGTAATATTCTCGAGGATCGTGGGAAGAGAGTCGTCAATTTCTTTCTCTCCCAAAGTGGGGATAGAAATGGGCAAATCAAGGGACTCTCTAAGCTTGTTTGTGTCTACTGCAACCGTGCCTCCAGATTGCACATTTCTGATAGTTAACTCATAGATCAACTCCTCCTTGCGCAAATAGTTAAGATGGAGAACATCGCGAGGGCCGGGCATGATGACAGAACAATTTTGAAAAAGGAAAATTTAAAAAATTCCAGCAACTGAGACAATTGTTAGAGTTCGAATCAAGGCAATGTTTAGCCGTCAAAAGGGGCTAAATTGAGACCCATTCATCCACGCTCTGCTACCACTTGTTACAGAGTTTTCCGTGGTAGTTAGAGGTGAAAGAAGGTGCGGGGGGTGAACAGGTCTCAGGCTACGAAATTAAAGTGAATTTAAAATTTAACAAGGTTATATTTTCTTTTCAAAATTAAGAAATAACAAGCATGGCAGGTACAGAGTAGCAAAGCCACTATTCGAGAATGTACAATTACAGAGTTACAGGATGGGCTCCGAGAGCCAAACCCACAATACATGAACAATTAGCTCAATCTTACGATATACAGAAATTCAACAAAGGGGCAGAAGACCCCAATCATGCCCCGGAGCACTTGCTCCGAATTACACAGTAAAGCCTCCTCGAGGCATACAACACTCAATTTTCGAGAAAGAGCCACTCGCTCTCAACATTAAGCCTATTAAAGGCCACACCAAACTCCACCTTCAAGGTGTCCTCTAAGGACATAGATACAGGGGTAAAATACCCAACCTACTGAGGCCTATTAAGTAAGAAAAAGGTTAATTACATGACCTCAAAAATAACCACTTGAGAGGAGGCGATCTGCGCTCCTAATACATTTTGTTTAAAACCTAATCTGGCTCTAGGCCGCTAATTCAAGGGCAAATCCCATACTACAGAGGTGACTTTAGAAAAGAACAATTTACCTTACATTAAGGAAGAATCGGTTGTGAGAAATAAGTTCACCTCAAAGCAATATGAGTGGGAGCTCGAGAGGGTTAAGCACTCTCTATCCCAATATGTAGCTTTAAAAGAGAATAGGTGCTAAGAGTAGTTACATTTTTAGGAAAAGGTTACATGGTGGAAACGCTTCGGACCCGCCCCAAGAGTTAAACTGCTGAGCTAGCAAGAAAAGAAGTTATTAAAAGGCCATTACCTGGTTATTGAGCTGCTGCCCGAAGAAAGAGGCGCTTCCCGCCCCCTGCTACGTACTTTACACACTGAAAGATGGTACAGAAGTGGCGCAGAGACCCTAAAATCAGCAGTTTATATACTCTCGCAGAAAGTTCGAGGCGTTTCAGGAAGAAAAACACCCGCCCACAATCATTTATTGGCTAGGGTACAGCAACATATCCCCTTTGGAGAAGATACACCTGATTGGTTAGAAATTAATTTTAAAAATTCGGGATTGGCTAAATACAAAACAAGGGGAAAGAAAGGGGTATACAGCCAACTTAAACAATAACAGAAAGAAATTTAACAAGAAACAAACTTTTGAAATAAAAATTTCTCCAAAAAGCTGTTCATTCACTTTGCACTAGGGTGCACTATTGTTGATCTTCAGTAGTGTCCTCTAGAAGAGAATGTTCACACTTCTTACTACAAGCAAAACAAAAATACGTCGAAAACAACACAGTTCAGAAACTTCAAAATTTCCAAGTAGTGACATCTTCAGGGTAACTTGAAAATTAACACATAAGACAAAGTTCAGACTTATTCCAGTAGGGGAGTTTCAACTGGCGCAAGGTTTGAATTAGCGGCGTGGAGGTGTACCGCCCGGTACAATTATTATTATTATTATTATTATTATTATTATTATTGTTGTTGTTGTTGTTGTTGTTGTTGTTGTGTTAGGGTAACTATGGTTTAACTTCACTTTATTAAGCTAGTAGTAAGCTCAACCTATAGTATTGTAAGCCGTAGTGTTAAGTGCTGGAAATACTTAAGTTGTGTGTGAATTTGTATATAATGACTCTGGATTTAGAAAGTTAAACTAGTAGTATTTCCTGTCATATTTTCTTTCCATGGAATTGCTTGTTGTACTCTTGTTGTTGTTGTAGGGTAATTATGGTTTAACTTCACTTTATTATCACTTAATAATGTTAAGCTAGTAGTAAGCTCAACCTGTAGTATTGTAAGCCGTAGGGTTAAGCACTGGATATACTTAAGTTGAGTGTGAATTTATATAATATGATGCTGGATTTAGAATGTTGTGTGTTTGTTCTTATGTTGTTGTTGGGTAATTATGTTAAATTTACTTTATTATTACACTAATGTAAGTGACCATTGCCATCGGGATATTTCCCATTTGTGATGTATTTGTTAATGATAAATAATAATGAATGTACCTAATCCCGTCAGACGAAATGCGGCTGAATTTACTTGCGTCGTTCCAAAAGACCTTCGACCAATATTTATCCTTCCTAGTAAATCCTAACCCATCTCTTCTGTTTTTTTGGAAAGATCTGTGGTTTTCTTGCAGGTCTTCTATCATTTAAATCGGCAGCTGTTAAACGGAGGCTAACGCTGGGAACACGAAGCTCCATTGTATGGCACTTTTGTAAACAGTCCCTGATTTTCCTTGCAGATTTGATGGGGAGATGGATAAGGAATGATCTTCATCGCGGTAATCACATTAACGAGGTTGTAATGAGGTACATTTTATACCTAGAATCATTCGTGAGGCGATAGAAATTGTTAAACACCCGAATAATTTTATCAAAGGTGACGGCTATATACTGAGTAGAACAAGGCTATCCCCCATAGTTAACCCGTCAAGATCATTCTCCTTGACTATGGAGGCCCTGGAATGAACTATATTTCTAACAGGATCTCTCTATCTTGAGTCTGGTTACTATGGAGTGACAGTCGCCAATACATTATTTGTTATCCTAGTCGCAGGATCGAAACGCGTCAGCAGATTATTAACATTACGCGACCTAATATACCCAAATTAAGTAATATTTTGTACAGAAAGGTAACAAATATCCTGACATGGTTATGAGGGTATTTGCTAAGGATGTAAAGGAGAGTGCGTAAAGTTTTTGGTAAGAAGAAAGTAACTAAAAGTATGATTCCAGTGTATGGGAACCACATCAGGATTACAATTTGAAAATATCCAGAGAGGGAGCCGCACGATTTGTTCTGGTTTACTTCCAACAAAACAGTTTTAGTCAATGTTGCGAACTATGGGCGGGAAAGACTTGGGAAAAAAGGAGACGAGCTGCTCGACTAAACGGTAAATTCCGAGCTATTAGTGGAGAGTAGGCGTGGTGTGACATTAGGAGCCGAATGAGCCTGTTTGGAGATCGATAGGGAATCTGCCACACGGGCGACAGCGCTATATCCAGATCATTGACGAGTGATTGAAATTTTTTATATATCTTTGATATTTTTGACTTTTGACTGCTTTCGAATTGTTCTCTCCGCCCGTATTGTTACTATCAAAGAATGACTCGACCTGAGTTCTGTGTGCGCTTCCTTCTTGTTGTTGAAGTCGATCCCGTGCATTAACTCGTTATTGGAGTCCGCCTGCTGGCCATGATCGTTACGGCGTTGAATTCTATGTTGCACCAGTATGCCGAATGCAGAGGGTGTAATATGGTCTGACGCCATGTTTAGCCTGTTCGAGTCCCGTTGGCCGAAAAACCTTTTCACCATCAGAATATTGGCCAGCAGGGTAGGAGAGGTGGTGGTATACCATTTTTGATTGCTGAATTGCATGCCGAAAACCTGGAATAAATTACAAACTTATCCGCAGTGCTTATATGGAGTAAGGGAATATAACGTTGTTGATTGTGATTCGTCCATCGGATAGGGACATAAAGCATTGAGCAGACCCTTGGTGTTATTCGACAGGAGTAGGCTAAGTGCCAGCACCAGCTTTCACCTTCTCCCTACCTCATCATCGTAATCATACAATATCCAGACGCGCAGGTCGTCTATAGGCGTCAAATATAATTTGTTTTATTTGCTTTACGTCGCACCGATACAGATAGGTTTTATGGCGACGTGGGATAGGAAAGGCCTAAGCGTGGGAAGGAAGCGGCCGTGGCCTTCATTAAGGTACAACCCCAGAATTTGCCTGGTGTGAAAATGGGAAACCACGGAAAACCATCTTCAGGGCTGCCGACAGTGGGGTTCGAACCCACTATCCTCCGGATGCGAGCTCACAGCTACGCGCTCCTAACCGCATGGCCAACTCGCCCGGTGTCAAATAGAAAGACCTGTACAGACGTGCACATTAATGGTGTCCCGACATAAACAATCAACACTGCCCCACTCCAGTACTGAAAAGAAGGGGAGAGAGTGAAGGGGTAGTGTTGAAGGCCAATCCAGTACAAAACATGGGGGAAGGGAGTGAAGGGGTAGTGTCGAAGGTACAATGACTCACCTTCTCGCTTAACGCATTGCTGCATGGACTGCATGCAGACAGCCCGCTACAAGACTTCGTTGGGATCGAAATGGGCACAGTGCCGGATGTATTGAAGTACAGCATTAGGTTACCTACTCGTCCGGCCTCCCCGGCTTCGATTCCCGGCCGGGTCAGGGGGTTTTAATTGTAAATGATTATATCCCTGGCCTGGGGACTGCGTGTTTGTGTCGTCCTCAACGTTTCTCACATTCAACACTCAACACTTCCGCAATTCCAATTACATGCAGGTTCATATATTGTGCAAGTAGGGGCAAAAGAACTCTATAGGTCGACGCCCCGAACAAATAGCATTTTAACATAAAAAAATTAAAAAGTAACCTACTCTGATAATTACAGTATTAAGAGGTAAAGGAGGTTTTTAACCGAAAAGTATTTTATACTAGTTAGGAATATTTTGTAGCTGCGTTATATCGGGTCTACCAATCCTTCTTTCACCTCGTTCTTGCCATATTTCTATCCATCTCCAAACTGTCTTAAGACTGCATGGTACTGCTTGTGCTATTGCTTGGAGGACCATGTGAGCCTCCCACATGCCAATAATACGTCCTCGATTCACCTGTGAGAAGATAGGAGCCATCTTATTACAATGTTACAGTATAACGCCGGAATACACACACTGTGTATTCAGCACTGCCTGTTCACTCCCTTCCCCTCCTTTTCAGTACTGGAGTGGGGCAGTGTTGATTGTTTATGTCGGGACACCATTAATGTGCGTGCGTTTACCAGGGGAGGCGAACATGCCTTCGGACACTTCCGGCTCTAAAAGCCATACAATAAATAAATTAGTTCATTAAATAAATAAATAAATAAATAAATAAATAAATAAATAAATAACCATTTGTTGGGTTATCCTGAACTTCCAATCAAAACTAGATGGGAAACCACAGAACACAGAAAAGTATTCTCAGGACAGCCGACGATGGTATTCGTACCAACGCGTCTCCCGAATGCAGAGCTTGGCTCCATAATCGTAGCTCGTTAACACTCGAGGCCACTCCACTCCACACTAACTACTCCTGTCGAATAACATCAACGACTCTACTCAAGGCTGAACGTCTCCATCCGACGGACGAATCACCATGAACACCGCCATGTATGCCTTCAATTCATATGGAAATTCCGATGAGGTTTCGAATTGAATCCAAGCTTTTGGCAAGCAAACTAGTGATCAGAAATTGTATATCACCACCTCTCCTTCCCTTGGTGCTACTCGACACGAGTAGGCCATGTATCGGCACCGGGTTTCACTCCTCTCCTTCTACTATTATGTAGCCTATCACGTCATTCATTTCATCTCATTAATTCTTCTGATGAGGTGACTCCAGGAAGGGCAGCCGGTCTCGCTGCTAGAGATTGGCAAAAATTAACCCAACAGTTATTTTGGAACTGCTCTGGTATCGCAACTGATCTTTAAATGAACAGAACGCTGGAACACCGTGTTCCGAAAGAACAGTGTTCCGTGTCGCCTGCACTCCAGCCAAGACCAACTACAATATAACTATACTATTGTAGTTTGTATTGCTACAGCGAGATTGGTCTAGCAATATCCTGCTCCGAAAGAACTGTTCCGTGTCGCCTGCACTCCAGCCAAGACTAACTACAATATAACTATACTATTGTAGTTTGTATTGCTCCAGCGAGATTGGTCTAGCAATATCCTGCTCCGAAGGAACAGCGTTCCGTGTCGCCTGCACTCCAGCCAAGACCAACTACAATATAACTATACTATTGTAGTTTGTATTGCTACAGCGAGATTGGTTTAGCAATATCCTGCTCCGAAAGAACTGTTCCGTGTCGCCTGCACTCCAGCCAAGACCAACTACAATATAACTGTACTATTGTAGTTTGTATTGATCCAGCGAGATTGGTCTAACAATACCCTGCTCCGAAAGAACTCTTCCGTATCGCCTGCACTCCAGCGAGATTGGTCTAGCAACACCCTGTTGCGAAAAAAGTGTGTTTCCTCTCGCCTGCATGGAGATGGATTGCCCGAAGGGCGACTCCAACGGTCTTGATTGGTCTAGGTGTTTGAGAACCGCGCTATGTTCCGCTGGTTGGCTGATTGTTCCTACTCCAGGCGAATTTGAGTGCTAGTTCTCTACACTGATTTCGATGTTCTTTGATACTAGCCATTGGCTGCAATGAACAGCAGGTCAGCATCAAGGGAAGGGGAAGGGAACCCACGAAATATTATGAAATTTTAAGAGGCGCGCATCTTAGCGTTTTGACAGACAGCGATTCCGCGGAAAAGTATGCATGACACTAACTATTATTCTTTGTTCGTATGAATTCTTGCGGCCTTAAAACACTTGCATCGTTAAAACATTCTTCTACCACGATTTACGACTCTTTTTGTTGTACTATCCACTGTAATTTGTTAGAAATACACTATATATATACCGGCATATAAAAACATGACAATGACAGTATACCAAATGTTATTGAACTACAGTAGACCTATATGTTTCATATTTTCCAATACCTAACATCTTTCGTCAGAAAAAAACACTTAGTTAACTAATTTATGATTAAATAAGACTTATAAAATACCTGAAAATTAAA
The DNA here is from genome assembly GCF_040414725.1 of Anabrus simplex. Lineage (NCBI taxonomy): Eukaryota > Metazoa > Arthropoda > Insecta > Orthoptera > Tettigoniidae > Anabrus > Anabrus simplex. The sequence goes on from NC_090265.1 coordinate 1,670,376,342, forward strand.
ACATATAACCACAGAACAAACCTGAATATTAATTCAATTTAATTAATGTGTTCTTTTCAGGTTTCATTAATACCCCATTTGTTGTGATGATACTATGTTTCAGCGTTTTCTAGAGACATTAAAATTAAAGCATGAAACTATCAGTGAGGAAACCACTTCCGAATTAGCATTTATGAGTTTTGTTGATATTTTCTTAATTCCCCACTGCCTAAACATTTAACTGTTATTTTGGAACTGTTATTTGGAGCATAGTATTTTTTCGGAACAGGAACAAGCGGAACTGTTCCAGTTAAGGAACAACTTATCCCATCTCTACTCGCTACGAAGATTCATCTCAGTTCAAGGGTTGGACATACATATATGAAGATTACCTACAGCCTTTGCTATCCGATAGAAATATTGTGAGTGCGAATTTTGGGATATTCAGTCACAATGAAAGTGATTGTATTGAGCTACAACGTGATTTTCCTGGCAGTAAATAATATCAGGGAGGCAGTTGGGTACTGGAGCTCAGTGATACGGGATTGAGAGCTTACAGCAGCTTGTCGTGCTCAGAATGCGGCAGCACGCCACCTAACGACTAAGTCAGGGATTAGCGCCTTCTACTGGAATCACTCCTAAATTTAATAACCCTCTCGGCCGCCCAGCATCACAATTTACTGCTTCTTGTGCTGTTATCGAATTGAGAATTCCATATTGCACCCCGTAATGGATGTGTTCCCTAAAGTTAACGGAGTTATCGTTACACTATAACTTACTAACGCAATTTGCATTAATGGGTACAATTAGCACTTACTCCATTTACATAAGATAGTATGGTTTAAAATAACGACGAATATAAAGTGAGCTTTCAGTCCGTAGTTTTTCAACATTAACTTCAAACGTGGTTTTTATAATAATGTAATGGTGGTGGTGATTATTGTTGTTCTTATACGATTTGCTTTACGTCGCAGCGACACAGATAGGGACAGGGACAGAGACAGCGATAGGGATAGGGGTAGGGATAGGGATAGGGATAGGGATAGGGATAGGGATAGGAAAGGGCTAATAGTGGGAAGGATGCCACCGTGGCCTTATTTAAGGTACGGCCCCATCAGTTGCGTAGTGTGTCCGGCTCCATGGTTAAAGGGGTCTCTGGTTCGATTCCTGGCTCGGGAGGGGTTTTAACATTAATTGGTTAATTCCGATGGCTCGGGGGCTGAGTACCTTCTTCAGCTTTAGAATTCTTCACATGTAGGGCCGCATATTCACAGACACGTAGGTCGTCTATGGGCTTCAACTCGAAAAACCAGCAGCAGGCCTCTCCGGAGGCAATACGTCATTACTATTATTATTTGCCTGGTGTGAAAATCGGAAACCACGGAAAACCATCTTCAGGGCTGATGACCCACTATCTCCCGAAAGCAAGTTTGGAGTTAGGCGACCCTAACCGTACGGCCAAATCGCTCCGTAATTATTGTTTTAAGAGGAAGTATAACTGGACAACCATCCTCTCTCATGACTAATCAGAGGGTAGAAAGTAAGAGGTCCGGTTCTTCAGCGAATGAGGGTATCGGCAAAGAAAAGAGAAAGCCTTGAAAGTCAAAGGCCCCCTACGCCTCGAAAACCTAATACATCGGGTTCGGAAGAGATGAAGAGTTGACAGAGAGTGGGCGAACAGGAAATATGAAAGTGAGGAGGCTGACAGAAGTAGGTGGAAGCAATGCCAGACTCAGGTTCTGGAACCATGGTCACCAACACATGCTCCCAAGTTTAGAGCCTATGGTCCCCCTTTCAGAGGTATTTTACTACACTGAGGGAATACCGTGGATGTGCATTACCGCCCCCACCCACAGGGGTTACGATAAGTAGTCCATCTCCTTGGCTGAACGGTTAGGATGTAGTGTACGGTTCAGGTGCCTCAAGATTTGAATCATGTATCACTCGACAATAATATAGTACCAGTTCAGCTACTCGCAAACACTACTCACGGCGACACTCTCTCAATACCCACATTTCTTCTCCAACAACTACTCCTGTTCACGGCGAGCCAGCTTTATATCCTTGGTGATGACGTACTAGAACCTTCGGGTTGCGTTCGGAATAGGATAATTCTAGTTTCGACTTCAGAAAATTCGCGGAGAATCCAGAAGAACGCAATAAAGGGAGAGGCCGACAGATGCACGCAGGCCAGCTGGGAGTTCTCCGATCTGAATCAATCAATCAATCAATCAATCAATCAATCAATCAATCAATCAATCAATCAATCAATCAATCAATCAATCAATCAATCAATCAATCAATCAATCAATCAATCAATCAACAAACCTGGTGTTCATGTATGTTAATTCGAAAATTGGTTCCTCACTGTGAGTTGCATGCCTTGTTTTCATTGTATGAGCTTTAGGGAAGTTTAGCCTAAACAAGGTAAACTACCTATCTTTATCCGAGAAAACTAGGAACAATATTAATAGGATTGCAGGAATTCAGAGATGATTACGCGATTTCTTTAAAGAAACTTGCTAGTTGAAGTTGAATCTCTGGGCTAAGAAATCTGCATTGAGTGACAAGTCTTTCACGTCATTAATTACCTTTACTTATCTGACGGTATTAATACATTTACAGTAATTGTTAGAATATGTACTGTACCCGGATGAGAAAGGCCCTAGCTTTCATGATTTGATTTCTATACGATAAATACAGATATATAGGAATATTAAATGGAATACAGTGTCAGTTTTGTGTGGACGGAAGGATTTCTACATAGCTAGACATATCGCGACTCTCCGTCGCCACAGTTAAGCTTGTCATTATGGGGAGAATGTTTCTTGGTCAGAAGCTAAGAGGATTAAATCTAAAGCTCACAACAACAGAAGTAATGACTACAAGGAAGTGAAAGAGTATGTATTTCGGAACAAGGGCGAGCAGGTGCAGCACCAATACCGAGAATATGACGTACCAGTTTTTCCACCGCCTCGAGGCATTTTGTGTTGTCAGGTTGCAACGAAGAGATTTTAAACTAACCGATGCGGTGTTGACCAATGGAAAGATTTATTATAGGCCCGCAGATAAACCAACATAAGAAAAACTCAGAGTGAACTCCAGTTAGCTTCTCCGATAACAATAATTAAATTATTCCAACCACATAATTGAATAGAGGGGATTTTTGTGATATCGTTCCCATGTTGATTCAATGTTATCGTAATAAATTAAGGTAATGAATTCGTGGAAATGACCCACGCTATCTCGCCATTGGTCGAGATGACCACGCCATCAGGGACGCCGAGTTAGCGCGCGAAAGGTGGAGGACAGGAATTAAGTGATATTTCCATGATCATCGAACGATATGAGTTCAGAATACGACACATGAATGTGTATCGCCAGTTTATTAAGTAGAATAAAGCAAGGGATCAAAATCCACCTGCATATGCCAATTTAGGATAACCAACCCCCCTCCCTAGGAGATGACCGCGGATGACCCCGGCGGGAAACCATGTCGTCCATAAATAACCAGTAGTGGGACCGCACATCAACCAGTTCTTACTAGTCACCAGTTGTTACCGGTCACCAGTCGTGTCAGCCATATGAAGTAGAGACTCTGACACGTTGACTCTGTAAGTCAGTACCTCGGGACGCATTCGAAGTCAGTTAGAGCTGAAAGTGCGTGAGTTGTTAGGAGAATGAAGACGAACAGTGAGATTATCCATAGTACCGAGTGTAAATAATCAGTACAACTGTATGTTGAATTTAATAAATGTCATGTGATTAAATAATACATAATTAACGGAACGCCGATAGTACCTTTGGAAGGCAGTGTGCGGAGCCTGAAGTAAATAGCTCAAGATAGACGGTGAATAACTATCCGAGCAGGGAACTATAGGAGCTAGGCGATTATCAAGACGGCTTGGAAATAAACCAGGAAGTGCCGGTTGAAGACGCGATACGCTCCGGTTCAAATGAACGACACTTCGTCGTAATGTGTCACGACGTGTGTTTCGGGCTTATATGAAGAATATATTGTGCGAGTGTCAGGGGTCTAGACGCACCTATAAGTGTATTTTAAATTAGTATTCTTGTATAAAATAGTGTAAATTATTTAATAAGGTGTTAATCATGGGTAATCGCACAGAAGTGTTTTGCTGTGTTAATTTTATATTGTGCGACATGATGGACGAGTAAATCACCATGGGGCCGTGAGGCCTATCTTCCACTACGAGACAATGGAATTCTACATAGGAATGAGTACACAAATTTAATATTTGGGGATGTTATCGCGACTAAACGGGGTCCAGTGTAGATTAATTATGGTTACTTAACATGGTCCGCCTCCCGAATCCATGATTTTAATTTTTTGTTAGACGGACGAACTAATTTATATTAACGTAATAATGGGTTAGATTAATTAATTTGAGTATTTGTTTGTTGTATATAATGTAAATACGGGATATATTTCTTTCAATTAATGCGTGCTGTTTGTAATACTTTGATTTAAGTTCATTTCAAGTGTTAAATTCCTTTTTGTGCTAACCCATTTATTTGATTTCAATCACTGCGGTGATTATTTGTATTTTAGTTAGGAATATTTTCTACCAGACAGCCAGATTATGTAAGTGCCAGGGTATGTAAAATTTGTGTTGCGTACGGAAGGTCATAAAAATAATAATGTTCTATCTGCTTTAGGCGTTCGTAAGTTCTATATAATAATAATAATGCTCGGTGTGTTTGCGAGAAATGTTTGTGAGTTGGCAAAGGAAAGTAAATTAATAATAATAATAATAATAATAATAATAATAATAATAATAATAATAATAATATTTTGTCCGTTTGCAAGTTAAAGTATAATAATAATAATAATGACAGTGCTTCGTGAGTTAGCTAGTGCAAATAATAATCAATGTGGAGATGACATGTAGCGGTAAAGACTTTCATTCGCGTAATCAGTTTAATTTTACGTAAATTTTTGATTTCACGTTTTTTGACTTTATTTTAACCATTAAAATTTGTTTAAAAGCGATAGAGGCACGTGAATTAGAATGGTCACGATATGTTAAAAGCCCAGAGTGGTTTGAGCCCATATTTAGAGTTGGAAGTCATAAGCGACGAATATCCGGCGTGAAATAAATTGAGCCGTATTGTTTGTAATAGATGAATCTCAAGGCCTAAGATGATATAAAATGCATATTCCGGTGTTATTAGTGGCAGAATCCACGCACCGAGGATTAATTTATGAATTAAATGTTTGAAGAGTTCCGATAAAAAGAAATGGACTTCAAATTGGAAGGAATAGTTTAGCAATCGCCGGCATTGGAGATATTTGCCCAGCCGCGATGTGCCATAGGTTGTGAGATGTGTCTTGGGAGGACGTGTGTCCCCATATAAAATTAACGGCAGTACGAAACTGAAGGTACGGTCCCGAATACCGTGTTGTCCCGACCGATATAAAGCAGATCTTAGTGGTTCATAACGGGATTTAACATATGTGGCTAAATTCTAAAGAGTGGAAATTAAAATATCATCTTTCCATTTTTAATAATAATAATAATAATAATCATACTCCAAGTGAACCTTGTCTTAAATCAATTGCTTAGTGCCAAAGTAGACTGAAATTGTAAAGGTTTATGCATTTAACCATAAATATCGCTAACGGTAGTGTAAACGTGAAATAATAATAATAATAATAATAATAATAATAATAATAATAATAATTAAAAGTTGAAGAAGAAGAAGATGAAGAACTTGCAACAGTATTTTGAGAATAATAATTATGATGAAAGGAAATGAAGATATTTAATGGGCGATGATTCATTGTTACGAATATCATAATAATAATAATATGTTATTACGAAACTGATCATTAAATTGTGCGGATAAATTACGAGGAAGAACGACCCTTGGTTTGAAACGTCGGCAAGGGTTGGCATATAATCATCCCGGATAACAAATGATAATAATCAAATTCAGGATTATAATTGAAATTAATGATAATAATAAATTTATTGATGACAATCAAAGAATATAATAATGATCAGATAAAGAATGATAATTATATTATTTAATAATCATAGGAGGATATGATAGGGACAGTCGTCATGTGTCGAACTGGTCTGAACCAGGTGTTGGGTTTTCACGGGGCAGATTGTTAGCGGTAGATACGAAAATAACCCACGGACGGCACATGTCTTCATTGTCAGAGCATAGTAATGAACCTTTCCGTACGTCTTGTCGTATTGACAAGTGTAAATATTGAAATAGGCTTTGAGTTAATGAACTCTACCTGGCGTGTTTGTGAATCTGGAAATAATAGGCTAGAGTTTGTCCGTACTATAAATTCCCGTTTTTTCGAGGCGATAACATTTCCACGGTGGGTGTCCGGCTCACCAGAATGTACATACCGGAAGTGTCTCATGTCCAAACGGAACGAGGAGATGATAGTAAAAAGTTACTGTCATGCCTTCGTCTCCGAAAGAAGATCTCCAGCGGTGAAACGTCCACTCATACGGATCTGAATTCGATCCCCAGTAACCAATTGGGGCGAATTCACCAGATGTTTTACACTACCAGAGTAGTGAGGTAAATCCAAGTAGTATGTCATTTATTTTTCAGGATGGAAGTGTCCCAATGTAATAATTGTCATCATGTGTAGTTTGCAAAATAAGTGAATAAATTGCTCCTCATTGCAATTTCAATAGGAAACAGTTTCCATATCTTTTTATTGTAGTTAGTCCAGTATGCCCATGGAATTTAAGTTGTCACTTCCCAGTCCTATTGTGGAGTCAAACTTTGTATCCATGAATGAGTCGTCCCCCGTAACCTTAATTCGCATGCCCCGTTCATCCCTGTGTTCATTTGATGCGCCGATATATAATTTGATTTTCTTTATATTAAAATTTTTTGTTATCGTTTTCGAACTTATCACCCCTGAGATAAATGCTAGTCTGGGATTCAGGAAGTGAGCGGGTGCAGTACCGTCTCCTCTAAAATTTATAAATTGCTGTAGATCAGTGCGAAGCGTGAACTAAGTAAGGGGGTAGACAGATTATTTAAAATTAAACTATTGCAATCATATTATTATATGGAGTTTTGTTTTCAACGCGTACATATCTATATTCAATGTTATATTAATGAATATGAAACTAAGACAACCTCTATCATAACCTATAACTCTACGTGCGAGCGTTTTACTTTTAAATATAGACTAAATGGGCAGCGGGAGTTGTCAAATAACAACATAACTTTTAGAATAAGAAATAGCAATATATTTCATTGTTATGTAAATTTAATAAGAGAAATAAGAAACAAATAGCTTTTCGTAAAGTCACCTTAAAGAATATTCTTGTAAATGAGTTCAATCCGCCTGTTCTTCAGTTCAGCAAATATATCTATTACTCTTGTCTTGAAGTCAGGCGTCTTGCTAAGATTCCACAGCAATTCCTTCTCTATAGGTAGAGTTACCAAGTTAGACAGTCTCTGCTTGGTCATCGAATTCCTTAAATACGTTTTAATTCGTTTAAAGCCACTCATAGCGCGTTCACTAGAAATTGACTTTAACCCTCTACTGCATGAATTATTTTTCGTTTCCGTTTGGTGAAGAAAATTTCAAGCTTTAATGTTCAACATACGCTCAGTGGTTTAGATATACCAACAATTCTTAACTGGGCCTAATAGCTTAACACTCGTATGTGATGTGGATTGCCATATTGGAATATATATACGATTTTTCACGATTTTACGGTAAGCTTTTAACATTCAAAGACCGACATTACTGCCTACCGGCCATGGGTACGTATTGCAAGGCGCAAGTATACTTGCACGACCGTAGGTCGGTAATGTCTTTGAGGTTGAGCCAGAGGTACGTAAAATAAACGGTGGTTGGTTCGCGTGGATGTTGACGGGGTGGAAGGAGTACCTTTGGCTGTAGGGCTGTTTTGTCTTATGTTATGTAAAAAAAAAAAAACAAGGCATCACTGGGATATGTGTTTAATTGACTGTACAGTTGAAGGTGTGCCGTAAAACTACCTCTGTCTATAATATTTATCCATTTACACAGGTGAAAAGTTATTTGTTGCCTAATGGCAACAGTATGCAGTAGAGGGTTAACTGATTATACAGCGTCAAGTTAAGCAATTTTGTTGTTTCCGTATGCACACTCTGGAGTTCGTTATTAAGAATGTAAGCCAATAGTTGTTGGGGTTATAATACCGTAACTAATATTGGTGGGCAAGGAAATGCATGTACCTGAAGTGTTTTGATGTTGTCATTCATTTATTAGGTGTAAGTTTGCTATGCTTCGTATTTGAATGTATTGTCTTGTTATTTTATTTTTAGACGTGTCTTATACTAAAGTAAATTCAAATTAATTACGTTAAAAGCATGTCGGAGATGGTAACCAATAAGAGCACTTTTATAAGTGAGATCCAAATACTAGCCAATGAGAACAAGAAGAGACGCTGGTAAGTCTGTCTACTGGGCGGAGAAATCTCGCTATACTTAAGTCATAGTTCCACAGTCAGGACCTACAGATAGCGTTAGTGTTGCGCTTTGCCCCTGCTGTAGATAGCACGATACAAACAGCCGTAAACGGCGATAAAAGCACCAGTACAGGGTCTCTCATGTAAACTAAGACCGTTGAAGTGGAGTTTTTACTCTCCGAACCGTAAGCTGGAGTATGGGAGACACACTCATAGTTCTTGACCTTGCAAGCAGCCTGCACGTTTTCGATCTGAAAAGCATCAGTCGCCAGTCTGAATCTCAGCTGATAACACGGTGAGAGTGTTATAATTTCAACAGTGTATTTTCGTATGTAAAAGTTCTGGTTTCATCTTAATGGTCCTGCAAACAGTCATAACTGTCGCTATTGGTGTGCAGAAAATCTTAACGGAGTTTATGAAGTCCCTCATTATGATAAGAAGATTGGTGTTTGGTGTGCTGTTAGTGTAGGAAGAATAATTGAGCCTATTTTTTCGAGACGACAGCAAGTGAGGGAAGGTACCAAGGTGACATTTTGACCCCGTTCTTCCATCAGTTAATAGAAGAAGAAACATCGCGTGGTTGGTTTTTCAACAAGATTGAGCCCCTGTTCATACAGCAGAAGGTTCCCTTCTTACAATCTCGAAAGTGTTTGCAGGCAGAGCGATCAGTGCTGGTCTATTTCCCCCTCGTTCTTCAGATCTAACAGTGTGTGATTTTTACTTGTGGGGTAAACTGAAAGAAAAAGTACCGTATATCGAACAAATCCTTAACACATTGTAGGAAGTGAAAGAAAACATTACGAATGAAATCAGAAACATTACAGACGCAGAACTCACTCGCGTCAGTCAGAATGTGATTACCAGGCACAATGCCTGTATAACCGAGAAAGGACGACAATTCCAGCATCTTGTGTAAGGTAATATTTCATACAAGATTGTACACACACTTCAAGCAGGGCGGTCGGGCACGACATAAGTTCGGCGGAGGAGCACCCGTAGCGTACAGTACAAACACTGTGCGTTCGGTCTTAGTGATGCACGTGATTAAACACAGTGAAAATTAAAATGAACACAGGTTAATTATCAATGGCATGCATGTTTACCCACGGATTCGCTGTCTGTTGAATTACTGACTGAGATGCGCGCTTCTTACAAATTCATATTTCGCAGGTTCCCTTCCCTACAGTTCATAGTAGTCAGTGACTAGTTCCAAAGAATATTGAAAGCAGTGTGTATAACTAGCAGTCACATTCTCAGGAATCGGAGCAATCAGCCCAACAGTGTGAGATCCTCGACACTTAGACCAAGACAAACTGAGATATTGTAGATGGTCTTGCCTAGACCTATCCCGAAGGAATGCAGGCGATTCGGAACACTGTTATTTCGGAACAGTACGTTGTGACATACTCCAGTATGCTTTCACATACTGTTCTTTTAAATAACACTTCCAAATTCGGAACAGTTAGAAAATAACTGTTCTGTTATTTATTGCCCTTCTCTATTGGAGGCATTCACAGGGTGTGAACAATGAGTGAGATACGGCCCGTTTTTCTTATCTTGAATTCACGGCACTTTAAACCACATGCAAGTGCAATGACGGAAGAAATTATGAGGAAGTAGGTTCGAATGTTCAATGAAGATCGTCAACATTTGCAAGACATCCAGTGGAGGGACCAACCTTCTGTTGTCACAGATGGCCTGATGTGTGCAATTGAAGCAAAAGTTTGTGAGGACAGACTGTAAGCAATTCTATGACTCTCTCTGCTTTGAGTGACTTTTTAAGAGGCGGCGTCCTTCTACGATGAAGCCATCCAAAGCTGGTGTCCCGTAATGACAGTTGCCCTAATAATGGTGCTGACTGATGAACCGTATCGATCCAGCATGACGCGATTATTTATGAACGCTTCATGCATATCATGTATTAGCGCCAGGGTTTGAAGCTAGGATAGAAAGCCAGACAGTGAGACGATACGCAATAGCGTGACCCACGATGTCCAAATCATCATCAAGTGCGATAGGTAGATAATGATACTCGCTCTCACGAGGAATGCGTTCTTATACAGGGTCTTTTACTCAAAGTGGGGCCGGCCGGTCGGCGGAGCGCAGCGGGTATATGGACGAGCTGAACGTCAGACGAGCACATGGCAACTCGCTTAGCTTGGGGCCGGAAGAGCGCCCATATGAATCGCATGTAAATAACAAGCACACATATTAACGCACAATCAAAGTAAAATAATTTCTCACCTTGTCACAGAAGATGTTGAAAATCTACACATTTCTGGCTTCATGTAAGGAACTTTCATTCATACACATTAGTTCATCTACCGAGAGAGCCTCAATTTCTCAGGTGATATTTTCTTTGAGTTCATCTGGAGTGTGAGGGTTTATTGCATACACCTCATTTTTCAATTTTCCCCATAAATATAAATCACAAACCGTAAGATCTGGAGATCTTGCGGGCCACAATGGTTTACTAATGACCCTGTTGTCAAAAATTACCTGAATTAAACTTAATGACTCGTTAGGTGTATGCGTGGTTGCCGAGTATTGCTGGAAATATCCAGATTGGCATTCACTGTCCGTCAATTGTTGAGAAATGATACGAGAATATCATCCTATTGTGCCCGTCCTAGTCAGTCATCGAACACGAGACACCCCAGGGGTGCTCAGTTCGGTGGCTGTAGGCTTATAAAATAGATGAATGTGGCAGGATTATCATAGGGTTCATCAAATGAGTGCGTTCCAAATAGAAAACAAATATGACACTTTTATTCAATTAAATGCAGTATTGGCCATCCTGAAATCTATGATTATGATTATGATCGTTACGTTAAGGAATTTAATCTGGCTCTTGATGTAACAAACCTAGGCACATACAAATGGGATGGTACACGGCAGTTGTTTCCCTGACATTCTAACAGAGTATTTACATTGTAAAAATCTTTTTTATCGTCTTCAAAGTTATTAAGTTATTTGTTTAAAGTTGAATTAAAAATTTTCATTCAGAAAAATGAGGTCTGGGCCAAGCCTTCATCGATAATCTGGAAAAAATGCAATAATTGTAAGAACGAATTTAATAAAAAATAACCAAGATTCAAAAAGTTAACACTTATGACAAAATAATAAAATTTACAATCGTTATCTTAACGATAAAATGAAAGGTTGAATTTGCCTTGGTTTTCTCTAAGTTAATCCGAGACGTCGGATATATCTGTTCACGTCGTCTCACATCTCCTTTCGTGAGAATTTGTATTGAACGTTAAGTATTTGACCAATGATTAAACTAAATAAAACGCCTCTCGGGCTTGCAAACGTAAATAAATGGGGATAATGCCAACCATGTGGAGATCCCGTCCACTATCAATCGATAATATCAATGTCACATGTTTCAGAATAGAACACACAAAAAAAAATAACCCTCTAAATACTAATAAATCACTACTTCTACAGCTAACTACAGAAATTGGTAAGAAGACTGTGAGTACTAAGAAGAAAATATCTACACTATGTACATGTCGACGAGTGTCGATCAACCGTTTTACTCTCCTATTAACAAATTTATTGAGTTACAGCAAGATTGAGTTATCACATGAGAGTAAAAATTACATCAACGAATGAGCTGGTATAATCATGAATCAGACATTATTTAGATATTTCGTCGAAGACTTGTTCTTTAGACCTAGGGCCTTCTCGAACATTCATCTGTACCTTGAGGTTGAAATTACTGGATTACTTGAGAAAATTTGGGATATTCCCACGAATTAAAAGTACATCGATAAACATGGACTTTCATTTTCTTCATCCGAAGACACTAATATTAGGCTACACTGCATTTATCGCGAATAATCCATAAACACGTGAAAAGCTCAGTATCGCGAAGATTCATGCCAATTATTCCATAAACTCTATACGTACACTGTACCACAATGACGACTTTAATTTGTCGCATCTTAATCTCAAATATGTAGCCGTGAAATATCAGGACCTACCATCGTCCTACAAATACACAATATCCACTTAAAAGTGTCTCGATGATTTATTACATCCAATTAATTATCACATGCTTCCAATGCACATGTTCACATTAAATTCTCACATAGAATTCGGACTCAATATCCCGATGACACGTTGTCTCAGACACGAGGTACAAGTAGAAGTTCAAATACAAGGAAAATATAGAAAATACGGACGAAATATCCTACCATTAAATCCATCAAACATAAACTAATTCATATTCGTGACGAAATTTACTCAATAAGCAAAGATGGTGTCGATAACACATGGATAACTCTATCAGAACCCTCACTGTCAAATTCATGGCCACATGGTCATTAAATAATCACATGTGTCAGTTTTATGACGTATTCGAGCAAATAAACTGCCATAAAAAAGTATCAAAATAGCTTATTAAGAAAAAGAAAGGATAGAACAAAACTACATAGAACAGATATAAATGAGACGTAATCGACTTAACTTATAGATGAATCTTCATGTCTGGAAGTCTGGGTTCTCAATCAGCCATGCCAGGAAGAAAGAATCTGCATCCCGGCGCCGCCAACGATGGTCAAAGGTTTAGAACCTCATGGTGAAGCACTGGTAATCCATGATGTGAGATTCCGTCCTCTTCTGGAATTTATTCACGTCCACGTCTTCCGCGTCCACTCGTACGAAAGCTGAAACTTACACAAAATGTCTTAGAGTAGGCTCCAAGCACACACGTAACAGTATTTTGAAAGTGACACGTACTTAAGAGATTAATGTCTGCACATTCGACGTCTGATCACAGCACTGTTCTAAATTATATCCAATTTTCAGACGTGTAGAGCACAGGAGTGAAGCGACGTTCCACGCTGAGCGACTGAAGGTGATAGTCCAAGACACGCCAGAGGGTGTGTGAGAGCGAGTATTCGTATCACATGACTTAAATGTCATGTCTGGTGCACATGCACGGAAGTAAAGTCAATTGAGGGGCTAAATTCTTCTACTGTACGAATCTACAACTTCATCACCATCTTAGCCACAAGGTCGTGCAAATTATTCCAAAATTTCAGTTTTTAATTTATATCCTCCAAATGTGCTATTCTTTTATCCAGTTTATTTTACTTTAGTCCTTGAGCCTTCCGTAATTATGCACGTCGCCACCAAAGATATTACAAATATTTCATTCATATCATCCCTCGCAATTATAAGTGACACGCGCTGGCCTCCTTCTTCCAGTCACCAACCTTCATTTTTTTATTTTTATTCCGTTAGCCAGTCGGCCGCTCTCTGCACAAAAAAACTCGTTCTCGCCCCTGCCCAAGGTCGCGTGCACCCCATCTCGCCGACAAGCAGACACAAGCCGCACCAACACCTGTTCACTCATTTGTGGCCTGACGGTCACACTATATCACTGCCCAGTGATTGTGGTTTCAAAAATTATAGGCCCTATTATCCTGTCTGCAGTTTCTGCCGCCAACACTCCCATTTTCACACTCTAGATGAACTCAAACAAAGTATGACGAGAGAAATTGAGGATATCTCGGTAGGTGAACTAATGCGAATGAATGAAAATTTATTTAGATGAAGCCAGAAATGTGTGGATGCAGGTAGAGGACATTTTCAACATCTTCTGTGACAAGTTGAGAAATTGTTTTACAGTACTTTGATTGTGCGTTATTATTGTGTGCTTGTTATGTACATGCGATTCATACGGTACTCTCCCGGCCCGAAGCTCAGCGAGTTGCCATGTGCTCGTCTGACGTCCAGTTCGCCCATCTAACCACTGCACTGCGCCGGCCAACCGGTCCCAATTTGAGTGAAAGACCTTGTAGCAACGTACAGATGTTGCAATTGACCTAGTATGCATAGATGACGAACATTGGTCGTCATGGTTGCGATGGTCAACGGAAATTAATGATGCTAATTAAATGTACCCCCAGTCTAGAAACATGTCCATGTAAAAAAAAAAAGTCAAAGTAATGTTGTACTTCTTTCAACAACGCCGGCCCGCGGTGTAAGGGTGGCATGCCTGGAACATAGGCTTCGATCACATTGGAGGCACGATTGTGCAGTAATTTGGTAGCGCGCGCGTGCGCAAGCTGGCGTGAACAGCAATATGCTCACACTAAATGCAAGCAGGTCAGTCGAAATGGAGATGTCAGGCGATGAGGACATTGTTTTGGAAAATGGTGTTTTAAAGTTTTTTTAAATCAGGGAAGAGTGGGCGAACGAGTATTTTTTTGGACAGAGAGGGAGATGGAGAGTACGCACAAATATTCAACGATTTGCTTAGACAGCCTGATAAGTTTTTTGAATACTTCAGAATGATACCGGACTCTTTCTACTATATACTAGACAAAATCACATCTAGAATAAGGAAGCAATCTCATTTCCAAATGTGTGTATCACCTAAAGAGAAGCATCGATGGTCAGAAATCAACTGAGATCACGCACGCTTGCAACTACAAAACAAAAATTTTTGTTTCGAAGTGGAGTCGGATCAAGCTGTTTTCTACGCTGTTTTCTACACTGTTTTCTACGTCATTTCCAATGTCCACTTGCTTGTGGCGGGCAGTGTGAGCAGCAATGGACAAGTCACCACTTGTTTCTGTCGCTTTACTGCAGATTTTGTTTATATGTGCACGCTTGCTCACGCGCGCGCCACCAAATTATTTGCACAAGCGTGCCTCCAATGTGATCGAAGCCTTACCCGGAGGGCCCTGGTTCGCTTCGTGGGTAGGTTGGGGATTTTACCTGCATCTGAGGGCTTTTTCAATGTCCACTCAGCCTTCGTGATTAAAATTGAGGAGCTATCTGACGGTCGAGGAGATTCGTCGTGATGACCAAACGATACCTCGTAAACTGCAGGCCACCGGGTTGAGCAGCCGTCGCTTGGTAGGCCATGTCCCTTCGGGGCTGTTGTACCATGGGGCTTGGTTTGATTCCCTTGAAAAAATATCGGTATATTAAAAGCACACCTCGTACATTTTAAGGACGTTTACTCTCAAAACTTGAAGTTGTGAAACTACTTTATAGACTACTGTGGAATTACCAGTTACTCATTTTTATCAAGACTGGGTCTTACAATCTGTTTACATGAAATTGTCGGGCCACGCTTGAATTAGAACTAAGAAACACTGTTTTCTACGTCATTTCCAATGTCCACATCATAGGAGACAAGCCGTAGCGCTGATAGTGATACAAGTCAGCCCAGGAGGATTACTAACAATTCTATTGTCGTGTTATTAATGGAGAACTACTACTATCCTTACATGTAATCCATCACACAATCAAACGCTGAAGGTGTGGGGCTGGCGACAAGACGACGATAACTTATTTTGACAATCGCTGGGCGTGGTGACACCAGCCAGCCAGACGGCTCGTTCATCATGTCAAGCTCGCGCTTCTTGACAACTGACACACCTCCAAGCGCGCTAGACACACAGGGCCTCAGCAGCTGACTCACAAATAAGACAAAATGTGCTAAAACACTGTTATTATTTAATGGTTGTACATAAAATATATTTAATAATTATGGTACGTTTTAGATGACGTTTTCATCGCAAATTAATTCAATTCAGGGACTTAACGTTTCGATTTTATTGAAAATCATCCTCAGCATACAAATAGGACAGGAATAAAAATTACACTCTTTTACATTTACTGCGCTACGCGGAAGAGCATAGAATCATGGATATGTTTATGGGCTTAGATGACGAGAGAACGAGTGCACATTCTTTGGTTGTTCCCCCTCTTAGTAGCCTCTTACGACATGCAGCGGCTTCGGATAATTCCCTCCTTTTGTCCACCCACCGGGGAGATAAAGATTTCTGATAAATCGAAAGAAAAACGAATGTATCCACAAAAGAATTTTGATGAAATGAAAGACTCTCTAGAACTCGTAAATATAATCTATATAAATAAAATTGTTTCTGTTTGTCTGTTTGTCTGTCTGTTTGTCTGTTCCACCATCACGTCGAAACGGCTGGATAGATCTCAACCAAACTTCATATTTAGAGTATACTGACCCCGGGGAAGGTTTCGATATGCATATCATTTTAAAATCTTTGAAAAGACGGGGGTTTTATAGGAAAAACGGTTTTCCTCCATTTTCTCTTATACTATTATAGGCAAAATATCGAATTTGTCGTATAAGGACGAGACAAAGCTCAATTTAATCCTCTTGACGCAAAGAACAAAACTCGGTAAGCCCTACGGGCCCGAAAACCATGTTTTAAGGCCCTAAAACCAACCGTTACGGAGATATTGGCACCACACTACCCCTGCTCTAGGAATCGGATAAAGAAATGAACTGCCGTAACCATGGCAACGTCAGCTCCAGGATTCTAGAGCAGTGAGATTATGCATGTACGTTTGGGCATAGCTGTCAACCAAAATAGGTACAAATAAGACTTAATATCTGGGAAAAAAATATACTGTTGTGTAAGGCACTCATAGGACTCCTTTGGGCGGGGATGGAAAGGAGGTGAAGAACGAGTGTAAAAATCTTACTATATATAGAAATGGAAGTGTGTGTGTAAATGACACATCTCCAACTAAACCACCGGAGCAATTTCAACCAAACTTGGTACACGTATCACTTACTATCGGGAGACGAGCACTGTGGGGGTTAAGCCATCCCTAGCGCCCTTAAGGGAGAGGGTCAGGGGGGGTAGTTACAATAATAATCGAGAATAGTGTCGAATTCATAGTTTTCGGGGTCGCTGAGTTGAAAAGTAATACTCTAGAATTTTTTAAAGTCCAGCCCCCCTTTTTTTTTGCTAGGGGCTTTACGTTGCACCGACACAGATAGGTCTTATGGCGACGATGGGATAGGAAAGGCCTAGGAGTTGGAAGGAAGCGGCCGTGGCCTAATTAATGTACAGCCCCAGCATTTGCCTGGTGTGAAAATGGGAAACCACGGAAAACCATCTTCAGTGCTGCCGATAGTGGGATTCGAACCTACTATCTCCAGGATGCAAGCTCACAGCCGCGCCTCTACGCCTCTACGCGCACGGCCAACTCGCCCGGTAGAGCCCCCTTTTAGGTGGGGAGCAAAGGGTGGGGGTGAGATATAGAAATAATAAAAAATAAAAAATAAACAGTTTCGAATCCATAGATAGTAGGTTCGAACCCCACTGTCGGCAGCTCTGAAAATGGTTTTCCGTGGTTTCCCATTTTCACACCAGGCAAATGCTGGGGCTGTACCTTAATTAAGGCCACGGCCGATTCCTTCCAACTCCTATCCCTTCCCTGTCCCATCGTCGCCATAAGACCTATCTGTGTCGGTGCGACGTAAAGCAACTAGCAAAATAAAAAGAATAAAAATGTTTGTTTGTTCCACCATCACGTCGAAAGGGCTGGATAGATCTCAACCAAACTTCATATTTAGAGTATACTCACCCCGGGGAAGGTTTCGATATGCATATCATTTTAAAATCTTTGAAAAGACGGGGGTCTATAGGAAAACCACAACGGTCTTCCTCCATTTTCTCTTATACTATTGATTTTCTGCAAACTCTGTGGACCGTATGTGAAAGGTCTCTTCATCACAAACAACTTTCGTTGTGTTCATAATTTACCTTACTCTTCAAATGACGGAGAAATTTACTATTTTCTGCCGATACCATGCTCGGCATTGAGGGACCGACAGAGCGATAACGAATATATGGGTTACCATGGCAACGTCTCTGACTGCTTGCCAGCAGGGAAGTAACGTATTGTCATTTTCCTCATCATTCCTTTAAATTCGTGGTTGTTCCTTGGGTAGAAAGCAAGAGAGTCGTCAATCGGCCATTCTGCGGGATATTGGCGGAATATCATTAGAGGTTATAACCGTCCTCGAATAGCATAAGTAATAACACAAATATTCATCTTCTTATCTGATTACCTAAGAATCCCTGCGCCTAAATTTCTCTCCGATTACCGCTTTCTTATATCCATAACTCACTCCGGCATAATTTATTGAGGAGCATTTGATTTTCCAATACATTCACTTGGTATTTATATATTTGTCGTCATCCGGATGTCCTCTGTTATAATCTATTTTCTATTAATTTCAACTTACTAAACTGTATTACTTTCTTCCTTAATTACCACGTATGTATGCGAGTGCTAATCCCGAATGCTGTACACTCTTTCCTTTGAGGAAATATTCTAAGCTATGCAAATGTATAACTTCTGGCCAAGGAAAATTCCGAAATATGGATGCAATTTTAACGGCGGTGCAGACCTTCGTTTCGGGGTAATTGGTGGCTAATCAGTAAGTCGTATCAAAAGTCACAAAGCAAATTGCGTTTCATTTTGGAGAGATCTACAACTTTTGTCCTGTGACTTTTCGTCGTATTTCTATCCCTAATACATTAAACACAAGTTGATTTTGTACTTTTACACGTATATGTTATCATTTGGCACACTTATAGGAAAGGTAGAATCATGACATTCGGCACGCACATTGACATGACCATTGGCAATGTTATAGCCAAATTTTATGATTCTAGCTGTCACATGAGAATCAAAAATATAAAGTAGCATTCAAAAACTGTACAAGATTTCACCCCATTCAATGACTCTAACTCAATCTAACCCATAAATAAAGGAGATACGAGAAGATGTCATAGGACCAACCATGTAGAGCACTGAAAGGGGCGTCTGATGGTGAAGTCCGTTTGTAGATACGTCGTACAGTTGCAAAGCAGTAACTATCGAAATAAAGGTCTACACTTCTAGAGTATGTCTGTACATTGACAATTTTGGCGAAATTTCCGTACAGTTATCCGTTTCAGGTGTAATAATGACCATCTGCATATATTCTGTTTTGGTGTCTGTCTGTTTGTTTGTTTGTCTGTTTGTCTAAAACTTGGAAACTACTGGATATATTTCCACCAAACTTGATATTTAGAATCCATCTGTCCTTTGGTAGGTTTTAGGGCAAGTATTGTTTCTGAATCCCTGAATTGACTGGGGGATTATACGAAACCGAAACCGTCATTTTGCAACCAAACTTAATGTAAATTTAGCTGCCGTAATGGAAATTCATTTCTAGGCCTTTTTCCTCATGTGCATCATTTCAATACGAGGATTAATAAGGGAGATATCATTAACGGACCGTTTTCCGGTACAAGTCCCACCGGACTTAACTCAAGAGCGGGTGCGTGTAAAGCGTATGTTTTACAACTTGAAAACTACTGAAGATATTTGAGTCAAACTTTATATTAACATCCACCTGTCCAACGGTAGGTGTTAATCGTCAATAACATTTCATGTTCCCGGAATGGACTGGCGGTTTATAGGGAACCGAAATGGTGATTTTACTCTTCCAGAATATATACAGTACAAGACCAACCTGACTGGAAATCGACCAAACATGATGGAATTCCATCTCTAAAACTTTTTTTCATGTGCATTTTTTCGACAGGAGGATTAATAAGGGAGATATCATAAACGGTCCGTTTTTCCGGTTAAGTCCAGCGGATATAGCCCAAAAGGTGTTGTACGTGGAGCAGGTTCCTTATTTATCTATGTAAATAAAATCGTAACTACTGTGTGCCTGTACATAGACTATTTTGTCGAAATTTTCGTACAGCTACACGCTTAAGGGGTAATAATGATCATCTGCATATTTTTTGGTTTAGTATCTTGAAAGTTCTACTTTTTACACTTCTCACTGAAAACCCAGATTGCGGCATAATCTGCCAGTCGAGAAAGAAAACTGAAATTTGGCAAAATTTTACGACTTAGCCTGTAACGGGCGGAAAACTTCCAAGAGCTTTAAATTTTTCCCTTTCTATCCCGAAGAATATCGAAATATGGAGGCAATTTTAATGATGGTGCAGACCTTGGGGAAGTATCATCTCATAACGGATGGCACAATCCCCGTTCAATTTGGAGTGATCTACAACCTTGGTCGTACGACTTTTTGTCGTATTTATATCCATTTTACGTTTGACTTTTCTCTATTTCTCGATCTTAAGTAAAGTAGTACTTTTCACATACATAATTCATACCTTCCATCACTTAGAGGAAAGATAGAATCATCATACTCTACACGAAAATTGGTCCACCCAGTAGCCATATGTGAGCCAAATGCTATGTATGTAGCTGTCACTTAATTATCCGAAAAGCAATGCAATGTGAGATAATCTTACACAAATTTTACCCAAGTTTCTAACTCAATCTGACCCATGAATAGATGAGATATCATATGACCAGCAATTTAGGCCGCTAAATCCGGCGTCTTATGGTACAATCTTTTCTCGATATGATGTACCGTTTAGAAGCAGTTAATCTGTAAATGAAGGTCTGCAATATTGTAAACAAGCACATACTTTCGTATGTCGAACTATATATATTCACTGATGTCGATTTTGTAGCGATCGAGAAAGGGTGTGTCTGCTATTGTAATCAGTACTCCGCACACCGACTATGACTGGCAGTAGGAATGGAGTCCTTCTCCAATTCCTGTGTAACTGGCATTAATGAGGCAGGCCTACCATTGTAATGAATAATTCACTTCTCGATTTGACTTTCAGAAGGCAAGGGAGCATGCAGCATACAGTCTTTGGCTGTAGGCAAGCGTTCCCG
This sequence comes from Anabrus simplex, assembly GCF_040414725.1. Taxonomy (NCBI): domain Eukaryota; kingdom Metazoa; phylum Arthropoda; class Insecta; order Orthoptera; family Tettigoniidae; genus Anabrus; species Anabrus simplex. The sequence continues at coordinate 1,670,397,353 of NC_090265.1, forward strand.
CAGTTATAAACAGATGTACCCATCTAAAATGTGACTGGCATTAGGCATACTGGCCTGCTATTTTGATGGAAACTCATCAACTTGGTGTGACTGGCAGGAAGCTGGCTGGCAGTTGGAAAAGGGGCCTATCATTATAATGATAACTGCACAACTCAATTTTGACTGGTTGTAGGGAAGTTTCCTGCCATTATAATAAAAACTCTTCAATTTGTAATATGTCTGGAGGTAGGAAAGGGGGCCTGCAATTGTAACGGAAACTCCCCAAATAGATTGTGACCGCGCAGTAGGCAATGGGGCCTGCAATTATAATGTAAACTTCCCAACTCGATTGTGAATCGCAGTAGGGAAGTGAGCCTGTCGTTATCATCACAAATCCGTAACAAGCACTTTACACTGGAAACAACGTATGGGGACCTCTGCATATTGTTTCTCGGATAACGCTAAGAGACATGCTATTTTAAAACAATCTTATTTACTGCATGTACAGTATTTACTTCAATATTCGTATACAATGCAGAATACCGTAGCGAAGCACGGGTACATTTGCTAGTCTATCTATATAAATAAAATTGTTTCTGTTTGTCTGTTTGTCTGTCTGTTTGTCTGTTCCACCATCACGTCGAAACGGCTGGATAGATCTCAACCAAACTTCATATTTAGAGTATACTGACCCCGGGGAAGGTTTCGATATGCATATCATTTTAAAATCTTTGAAAAGACGGGGGTTTTATAGGAAAAACGGTTTTCCTCCATTTTCTCTTATACTATTATAGGCAAAATATCGAATTTGTCGTATAAGGACGAGACAAAGCTCAATTTAATCCTCTTGACGCAAAGAACAAAATTCGGTAAGCCCTACGGGCCCGAAAACCATGTTTTAAGGCCCTAAAACCAACCGTTACGGAGATATTGGCACCACACTACCCCTGCTCTAGGAATCGGATAAAGAAATGAACTGCCGTAACCATGGCAACGTCAGCTCCAGGATTCTAGAGCAGTGAGATTATGCATGTACGTTTGGGCATAGCTGTCAACCAAAATAGGTACAAATAAGACTTAATATCTGGGAAAAAAATATACTGTTGTGTAAGGCACTCATAGGACTCCTTTGGGCGGGGATGGAAAGGGGGTGAAGAACGAGTGTAAAAATCTATATAAATAAAATTGTTTCTGTTTGTCTGTCTGTTTGTCTGTTCCACCATCACGTCGAAACGGCTGGATAGATCTCAACCAAACTTCATTTTTAGGGTATACTCATCCCGGAGAAGGTTTTGATATGCATATCATTTTAAAATCCTTGAATAGACAGGGGGTTTATAGGAAAACCAGAATGGTTTTTCCACCATCACGTCGAAACGGCTGGATAGATCTCAACCAAACTTCATATTTAGAGGATACTCATCGCGGGGAAGTTTTCCATATGCATATCATTTTAAAATATTTGAATATATGGGGGGTTTATAGGAAAATCAGAATGGTTTTTCCACCATCACGTCGAAACGGCTGGATGGATCTCAACCAAACATTGTATTTAGAGTATACTAATCCCGGGGAAGGTTTAGATATGCATATCATTTTAAAATCCTTGAATAGACGGGGGGTTTATAGGAAAACCAGAGTGGTTTTCCCACCATCACGTCGAAACGGCTGGATAGATCTCAGCCAAACTTCATATTTAGAGTATACTCATCCCAGGAAAGGTTCCGATATGCATATAATTTTAAAATCTTTGAATAGACGGGGTGTTTATAGGAAAACCACAGTGGTTTTCCTCTATTTTCTCTTATACTATTGATTTTCTGTAAACTTCGTTTACCGTACGTGAAACGTCTCTTCATTATAAACAACTTTCGTTATGTTCATAATTTACCTTACTCTTCACATGACGGAGAAATTTACAATTTTCTGCTGGTATCATGCTCTGCATTTAGTGACCGACAGACCGACAACGAACCTACAGGTTACCATGGCAACGTCTCTGACTGCATGCCAGTAGGGAAGTAACGTATTGCCATTTTCCTCATCATGCTTTTAAATTCGTGGTTGTTCCTTGGGTAGATGGCAAGAGAGGCATCAATCGGCTCATCTGCGGGATATTGGCGGAATATCGTTGGAGGTTATAACCGCCCTCGAATAGATTAAGTAATAACACCATTAGTCATCTTCATATTTGTTTACCTAAGAATCACTGAACCTAAATTTCTCCTCTGTTAGCGCTTTATTATATCCATAACTCACGGCATTTATTTATTTGTCGTTATCCGGCTGTCCTCAGTTATAATCCATTTTCTATTAGTTTCAACATTCTTAACTGTATTATTTTCTTCCTTAATTACGCCGTATGTACGTGAATGCTAGAAACTACTGGATGCATTTCCACCAAGATTCGTATTTAGAATACACCTGTCCTTGATAGGTTTCAGGGCAAATATTGTTTCTAAATCCCTGAACTAACTGGGGGTTTATACGAAACCGAAACAGTGATTTTGCACTTCCAAAAAATATACACAACAAAAGTTTATGGAAGTCTACCTACCTTGGTAGAAATTAATGTCTAAACCTTTTTTTCTCATGTGCATCATTTCGATACGAGGATCAATAAGGGAGATATCATTAAAGGACCGTTTTTCTGTACAAGTCCCATCGGACTTAACTCACGAGCGGGTGCGTGTAAAGCGTATTCCTTACAACTTGAAAACTACTGAAGACATTCGAAACAAAATTTATATTTAGCATCCACCTGTCCAAAGGTAGGTTTTAAACGTAAATAACATTTCATGTTCCGGAATGGACTGGCGGTTTATAAGGAACCGAAATGGTGATTTTACTCTTCCACAATATATACAGAACAAGACCAACCTGACTGGAAATCGACCAAACCTGATGGAATTCCACCTCTAAACCTTTTTTTTTCATGTGCATTTTTTCGTCAGGAGGATTAATAAGGGAGATATCATGAATGGTCACTTTTGCAGGTTAAGTCCAGCGGACATAGCCCAAAAGGTGTTTTACATGGAGCAGATTCCTTATCTATATAAATCAAATCGTAACGACTGTGTACCTCTACACTGACTATTTTGGCGAAATTTTCGTACAGCTTTCCGTTTAAGGGGTAATAATAACAATCTCCATAATTTTTGATTTCCTGAAAGTCCTAATTTTTACCCGCCTCGCCCAAAATCCACATTGTGGCATAATCTGCCAGAAGAATAAGAAGATAATTGAAATTTGACAAAATTATACGTTTTAGCCTGTAACGAATGAAAAATCCTATATCATTAAATTTTTCATTTTTTATCCCCGAAGAATATCGAAATATGCAGGCAATTTTAATGATGGTGCAGACCTTCGGAAATTCCTATCACGTAACGGATTGCACAGTCTCCGTTCAATTTGGAATGATCTACAACCTTGGTCTTATGACTTTATGCCGTATCTGTATCCCTTTTACGTTTGATTTTTCTCTATTAATCGATGTTAAGTCAATTTGGAATTTTCACATGCATTATTCATACTTTCAATTACTTATATGAAATACAGAATCATCAAACTCTTCACGAAAATTGGCCCACTCAGTAGCCATATGTGAGCCAAATGCTACGTATGTAGCTGTCACATTATTATCCGAAAAGTAATGTAATGTGAGATGATCTTACAAAACCTTTACCCTGTACCACGTTTCTAAATCTGACCCAAGAATAGATGACATATCATTGGACCAGCCATTTAGGCCACTAAATCCGGCGTGTCTTATGGTATAATCCTTTGTCGATATGACGTACGTTTAGTAGCAGTTAATCTGTAAATGAAGGTCTTCAATATTGTAAACACGCATATACTTTCGTATGTCGATCTATATATATTCACTGATGTCGATTTAGCGATCGAGAAAGGGTCGGTCTGCTATTGTAATCAGTACTCCCCACACCGACTTTGACTGGCAGTAGGAAAGGGTTCCTTCTCCAACTCCTGTGTAACTGTCATTAGTAAGGAAGGCCTACAATTGTAATGAATAGTTCCCTTCTCGATTTGACTTGCAGAAGGTAAGTTAGCATGCAGTTTTGTTTAAAACTCCCCTACCCGATTGTGTTTGGCAGTAGGCAAGGGTGCCCGACATTATAAAGAAATGTACTCATCTAAAATGTGACTGGCATTAGGCATAGTGGCCTGCTATTTTGATGGAAACTCCAACTTGGTGTGACTGGCAGTACGCTGGCTGGCAGTAGGAAAAGGGGCCTGTCATTATAATGATAACTGCACAACTCAATTTCGAGTGATAGTAGGGTAATTGCCTGCCATTATAATAAAAACTGTAATCTGTCTGGAGGTAGGAAAGGGGGGCTGCCATTTTAACGAAAACTCCCCAAATCGATTCTGTCCGCATAGTAGGCAATGGGGCCTGCAATTATAATGTAAACTTCCCAACCTGATTGTGAATGCCAGTAGGCAAGTGAGCCTGCTGTTATATCACAAATCCGTAACAAACACTTTACATTGGAAACGTACGGGGACCTCCCCATGCTCTTTCTCGGATAACGCTAAGAGACATGCAATTTTAAAACTATCTTATTTACTGCATGTACACTATTTACTTCGATATTCGAATACAATGTAGAATACCGTACCATGGCAACGTCAGCTCCAGGATTCTACAGCAGCGAAATTATCTATATAAATAAAATTGTAGGGGGTCCGCTGTCTGTAATTTCTTTTGTTTTGCCAATTTTTCAGATATTTATCCGTTTTAGGTCAACTCAAGACCGAATCGGTGGTTTTTACGTTTCGTGTCTGTTTGTTTGTTTGTCTGTTTGTCTGTTTGTCTGTTTGTCTGTCTGTTTGTCTGTTCAACCAAACTTCATATTTACAGTATACTTATCCCGGGGAAGGTTTCGATATGCATATCATTTTAAAATCTTTCAATACACGGGGTGTTTATACGAAAGCCATCACGTCGAAACGGCTAAATAGATCTCAACCAAACTTCATATTTAGAGTATGCTCATCCCGGGGAAGGTTTCTATGTGCATATCATTTTAAAATATTACAATAGGTGGGGGGTTTATAGGCTGGTTTTCCTCCTTTTTCTCTTATACTATTGATTTTCTGTAAACTTCGTTTACCGTACGTGAAACGTCTCTTCATTATAAACAACTTTCGTTATGTTCATAATTTACCTTACTCTTCACATGACGGAGAAATTTACAATTTTCTGCTGGTACCATGCTCTGCATTGAGTGACCGACAGACCGACAACGTCCCCCTGTGGGTGGGGGCGGTAGAATAACAAGAGAGGTGTCAATCGGCCATTCTGCGGGATAATGGCGGAATATCGTTGGAGGTTAGGCCTATAACCGTTCTCGAACAGCTTCAGTAATAACACCATTAGTCATCTTATATGTTTACCTAAGAATCCCTGCGCCTAATTTGCTCCTCTGTTACGGCTTTCTTATATCCATAACTCACACCAGCATAATTTATTGAGGGGCATAAGTAAGAGCAATACATTCACTTGGTATTTACATATTTGTCGTCATCCGGCTCTCCTCAGTTATTATAATCTATTTTCCATTAATGTCAGATTTCTTAACTATTATTTTCTTCCTTAATTACTCCGTATGTATGTTGATTGATTGATTGATTGATTGATTGATTGATTGATTGATTGATTGATTGATTGATTGATTGATTGATTGATTGATTGATTGATTGATTGATTGATTGATTGATTGATTGATTGATTGATTGATTGATTGATTGATTGATTGATTGATTGATTGATTGATTGATTGATTGATTGATTGATTGATTGATTGATTGATTGATTGATTGATTGATTGATTGATTGATTGATTGATTGATTGATTGATTGATTGATTGATTGATTGATTGATTGATTGATTGATTGATTGATTGATTGATTGATTGATTGATTGATTGAATCCCAGCAGAAAGGCGTAATTGTTCAATACAATCCTCCACATTCGGTTGGCCTCAGGAACGGCATACGATCTTAAAATTGGGCCAACTCCCGAGATCTCTCAAACATAAGAACACAAGTCGGATGAGAGAAGAGAGTGGTGATGGTGCTGATTTTTGTTTCAAGAGGAACTACAACGGGGCAATCATCCTATATTAACAGTAATCAGTGACAAAAATGGAGGAATCCGACTCTTCCGAAAGTAAGTTATCCGCGAAGGGCGTGGAAATGAGGCCTCGAATGTTCTTATGCCGTCGGAGTCTGCAAAGAACAAGAATAGACCACGGAAGTTCGGATAATATAGCTAAAGTGAGGAGCGTGGCATAAGTAAGTGCACCTAAAAGGGTCCGTGGTCGCGAGCCCACCCTGCCAAGTTAAGGACCCCTGGGGCGATTTCAGTCACCTGTTACGACAGGCAGGGAATAACCCGGATGTATTCCTCCCCCCCCCCCCTCCCACCTTCACCACGCAACAGGCGGTTCACAGAAACGAACTACGATGCACATGCTACGCAAAATACAGTAGGTCACTATATACACCAACAGCAATATAAGGAAAGAAATTACGTACAGATGTTACATGGAAATCTTTCCTTTATAAGAGAGACAGCTATAAACAAAGAAATAAGATACACGTGCGGTTGTGTGCTACACAGTCACGGTGCTCCTGTGGGGAAAACCAACATCTACTGTCGTTCTCTATATGCGATTTTCTATTTTACGCAATAAAAATATCACACGAGAACACTTTTACGTATTCTAAAAGCAACTTTATTATCGCTACGAACTTATCCTGTCAGATAGAAGAAAACATTCAGTGCCTCTCTCGGAATACAAAAAAGAAAACAATCGCTCTCTAAAACAATCTACATAGAATTTATACATGTTTTACATCAGAGATCTAATGGTGCTGTTCCTTGACGCCATATTGGAAATCTGTGTGCCGTACGTCCGCACGTTATACGTCCATGGACACGAAACATAAATATAATAACATAATAATTTCGGCTCATCATAAACCTTCAAAATACCAGTATTGAAGGTTTTATCCTAATTAGGATACCTGTCCTACGACACTACTGCGCAACCAATCTGGGCCACCCGTGAGTCACAGGCAACAGCTACTTCGGTCAGCTTCAGCAGTCTATATCATCCATGTCGATAAGCGTAACCGAAATCAATATTGCTCTGAGCAAAAGGAACTTGACTGCTTAATGGTATTCACACTGGTGGCGCTTAGTTCTTCTCTGTATTACATTGTTACTTTCTAACTGAGATTGTTAACATATCTATGTGAGTGTTCATGTCAGTTATTGCGTTTAAAAATATCTGAAATATTGTTTCCTGTTTCAGAAGTGTTGCGACGGTACGTTAATTTATTTCCACTTTAGAAATTTTCGGATACTCTAATTTCATTGGGAACCACTGCATCTGAAATTCTTTTCTGGGCGGGGTTTGTGGTTGTTATTTGGAAGCATTTTGCGGCCTTTCCCTTTCTTTTGCCGATATCTTCATTCTTCGAAGTATCGGATCTCTTTCAATTTCGTCCTGATTAGTGATAAGGCAGGATTGTTGAGGAGTTGTCCTTCCTTTTGAAACAATCACCAATACGGCCATTTCAATTCTGTTGCTGATTGCAATTTTTAACCCCTTTGTGGACTTTATCTTCCTTTTCCGATATCTTCATTCTTCGAAGTATCGCATCTCTTCATATTTCGTTCTGATTAGTGTTAACAGAAGATTGTTGCGCATTTGTACTACCTCTCGAAACAATAATCACAACTACCTCTATTTTGTTGACTATTACCCCTTAGTACTTCCTGCCTTCCCAGTTTCTGCTCTGGGAGGGGTTTCTGTTTTTGATATTTTCGAGCTCATTGCGGCCCTTCCCTTTATTTTGCCGATAACTTCATTCTTCGAAGTATCGGATCTCTTTCAGTTTTCTTCTGATTAGTGTTAATAGAGGATAGTTGCCCCGTTGTACGTCCTGTTAAAACAATAATCACCAACACCACCGTCACCAACAGAAAATAATCACCACCACATGCACTTTGCTGCCCATTACAGAGTTACTGATTGGGTTTCGACACTTTTGTGACTGTTCCTTTGACCATGCCTGCTAGGAAGCGAATTAACATTGGACGGTCCATATCAAAAGCTAAAAAAGTTAAGATATTGAGGGCTTCCGAGACTGCTTCAGACCGCGAGGCCAGACTCAATGCAGACAGACTGAGGAAGAGCACTCACCGTGATTCGGAGAGTGCTTCTGAGCGCGAGGCCAGGCTTAGCTCACAGAGAGCACGCCAGTCCACATCTAGGGCGTCTGAGACTGCTTCAGACCGCGAGGCCAGACTCAGTGCAGACAGACTGAGGAAGAGCACTCACCGTGATTCGGAGAGTGCTTCTGAGCGCGAGGCCAGACTCAATGCAGACAGACTGAGGAAGATCACTCACCGTGATTCGGAGACTGCTTCTGAGCGCGAGGCCAGGCTTAGCTCACAGAGAACACGCCAGTCCACATCTAGGGCGTCTGAGAGTGCTTCAGACCGCGAGGCCAGACTCAGTGCAGACAGACTGAGGAAGAGCACTCACCGTGATTCGGAGAGTGCTTCTGAGCGCGAGGCCAGGCTTAGCTCACAGAGAACACGCCAATCCACATCTAGGGCGTCTGAGACTGCTTCAGACCGCGAAGCCAGACTCAATGCAGACAGACTGAGGAAGAGCACTGACCGTGATTCGGAGACTGCTTCTGAGCGCGAGGCCAGGCTTCGCTCACAGAGAGCACGCCAGTCCACATCTAGGGCTTCTGAGACTGCTTCAGACCGCGAGGCAATACTCAGATCGCAAAGATTTAGACAGATGCGTTTAAGAGAAACAGAATCAGAGGATCAGCGGATGGCTCGAATGGAGCATGACAGAGAGCACCATTCCCTCACACGCGAAAACCTAGCTGCGGAGGAATATTCTCAGGCGTTAACACAACGACGAAGTACCTACGCATCGTTAAACGAAATGCAAAATGTCCAGCAGGAAGAGAAAAGACTACGTGCAGCAGAAAGACGTTCATCAGAGACCACTGATGAATATCTCAGACGGTTAGATGAAGATAGAGTGAGACATGCCAATGTTAGAGAATTACATTCAACGTCAATTGAATCTAGGTGTCCTAATATGATTCCATGGCATGAAAAGCAGCGAAGTGCATTTGCTTATAACCCTCTTATCGACTACCATCCAAGAGCCCATATAGGGTCTTTGAGTAAAGTGTGCCCTTTCTGTAGGGCTCTCAAATGGAAGCAAGAGCCAGAGGGAATGTGCTGCTCTTCCGGAAAAATTAAATTAAATCATCTAACTCCTCTACCGGAACTTCTTATTTCTCTGTTAAATGGGACGCATACTGACTCTCGCCATTTTCTTCAATTTGTGCGAGCCTACAACAGCGCATTCCAAATGACAAGCCTCGGAGCTACTAAAGTAGTGGAAGGAAATTTTATGCCAACATTCAAAATTCAAGGACAAGTATACCACTTAATAGGTTCACTTCTCCCTGCAAACAATGAAAATTCTAAATATCTTCAAATATATTTCATTGCAGACCACAAAGCACAGGTAGATCAAAGAACAGCAATAATACCAAATTTAAAAACCCATTTAGTTAATGATTTGCAGGGCATGTTACATGATGTGAACCCATATGTCAAGGAACTGAAGACAACTCTAGAGACAATGCCGGACGGTGACACCCACAAGATTGTGATCCACGCCGACCGAGTTCCTGCTGGTGAGCACAGAGGCTGTTATAATCAGCCGACAACAAACGAGATAGCTGTCATATTGGTTGGACACGAATGTGATAAGCGAGACATCGTGCTTCGGACAAGAGACCAGGGCCTGAGACGAATATCTGAAACCCACCGATCATACGACGCTCTTCAATATCCCCTGATGTTCCCTCGTGGAGATGATGGCTACCACTTCCTACTGTACCACGTAGACCCACGAACCGGAGAACTAAAGACCCCTCTCAAGAAAACATCTTCTCTTCAGTTTTATTCTTATCGTATAATGATAAGACAAGGCGAGGTAAACTACTTACATTGTTACCGTCAACTGTCCAATCAGTTCTGGGTAGACATGTATGCTAAAATAGAGACTGAAAGGTTAGTCTATATCAGAACACACCAAAGGGAATTAAGGGCTGAGAGCTACATTCACCTTAAAGACGCCCTGAGGAAGGACGAGGGTAACATGGCAGATTTGGGACGGTTAGTCATTTTACCGTCCACTTTCACTGGAGGACCCCGATATATGCACGAGCGATCTCAAGATGCACTCTGTTATGTGCGAAAATACTCATGTCCAGATCTTTTTATTACAGCTACAACTAATCCAAAATGGGAAGAAATTGGTAATGCCGTATATAATGGTCAGTCAGCGAATGATCGTCACGACATTATTACACGTGTATTTCACATGAAATTAAAATCTCTCATGGACTTACTAACCAGAGAACAAATATTTGGGCCAACTCTTTGTTTTATATACTCTGTTGAATGGCAAAAGCGTGGCTTGCCTCACGCCCACATATTATTATGGCTTGAGGACAAGATACGACCCGTCGATATTGATAAGGTTATTAGTGCTGAATTTCCAGATCCTGATAAAGATCCACAGCTTTTTAACATAGTTAAATGTCACATGGTCCATGGACCATGCGGATCTTTCAACGTAGGCTCAGCATGTATGAAAGGTGGACGATGCTCAAAACGATACCCACGAGCATTCGTCAATGAAACTGTCACAGGGAACGATGGGTACCCATCCTACAAGCGCAGGATTCCTTCTATGGGTGGCTTCACTGCACGCCTTATGATAAATGGACAGGATATGGAAGTGGATAATAGATGGATAGTGCCATACTGTCCTGTTTTGTCTAGGGTATTCAAAACACACATCAATGTTGAATACTGTAGCAGTGTTAAGTCCATCAAATACATCTGTAAGTACATCAACAAAGGAAGCGATCAGGCAGTCTTAGGTTTGCAAGACAAAAATGATGAAGTGTGCCAGTATCAGAGCGGAAGGTACATATCCAGCTCAGAAGCAGTTTGGCGAATTCTTTCATTTCCTATCCATGAAAGGTATCCTCCAGTAATGCATTTAGATGTTCATCTACAAAATTTTCAAAGAACTGTCTTTACTGCAGAAACGGCTCATGACATAGTAGAAAATCCACGTAACACCACCTTAATGGCATTCTTTAACTTATGTCAGACAGATGATTTTGCTAAGACACTGTTGTATGAAGACGTTCCCTCTTACTATACGTATAACAAACAGCAAGGTACATTTGTAAGAAGAAAGAAAGGAGTACCTGTGGTAGCATTTTCGGGCGTTAGAAAGCAGCACGTAATTAGCCGAGTGTATGCAGTCCATCCTAATAATTCCGAGTGCTTCTATTTACGCATGCTTCTGTTCACTGTCAGGGGACCAACATCCTTCACTGACCTTCGCACCGTCAATGGCATACTTCACCCTACATATCGGAGTGCATGCAAAGCCCATGGATTACTCCTGGATGACTCTCAATGGGAAGAGACACTGAAGGAGGCGATAGTTTCACAAAGCCCAGCAAAACTTCGCCGGCTTTTTGGCATATTGTTAGTCTTTTGCAGTCTCTCTGATCCGTTGGATCTGTGGAACAAATATAAGGAGAGCCTAGCAGAAGATTTCTTACGACAACTTCCCCCTGTAACGACGGTACTGCTCATGAAATGATCGCCCATGTGGAAGACAGATGTCTTCAAGACCTCGAAGAATACGTTCTATCGATTGGCGGTCAGCCTTTGAACATTTACGGCCTTCCTTCCCCTCAGATCTTACAAACGTTAAATGCTGACTATCTCAGGGAAACAAATTACAATAAAGAAGCGTTAAGGTCTTTTGTTCTATTAAATGAACCAAAACTTACAGATGAACAGACTGTAGTATATCGGGAAATATTAAACTGTGTTAGAAATAAGGAAAGTAGAATGTTTTTCTTAGACGCTCCGGGCGGAACTGGAAAAACATTCCTGATTAACTTACTGTTGTCTAAGATCAGACAGGATAGTAAGATTGCTGTAGCAGTAGCCTCTTCGGGGATCGCAGCCACTCTTTTACCCGGTGGCAAAACTGCTCACTCGATGTTTAAAGTGCCTATAGATCTTGACTGCACAGAGTCACCAATATGTAACATCACAAAACAAAGTAACATATCCAAGGTTCTGCAAGACTGCAGTCTTATAATTTGGGATGAATGCACTATGGCTCACAGAAAGGAGATTGAAGCAGTTGACCGAACGCTGCGGGACATCCGAAACAGTGATAACTTCTTTGGAGGTGTCCCTATCCTCTTTTCTGGTGATTTTCGTCAAACGTTACCGGTTGTTCCAAGAGGGAGCAGAGCAGATGAAGTGAACGCTTCATTAAGGAGATCATCACTTTGGCCAAATATCAAAAAACTGTCTCTGACACAGAATATGAGGGTACATCTAGGTGGTGATGAAAACATACATACATTCACTGAAATATTGTTGTCGATTGGGAACGGCTCACTGGGAGACAGTAACGGGATCATTACTCTTTCTGATGAATTTTGTTTGTCGCTTTCTAACCTTGAAGCTCTCATTTCATCGGTGTACCCGGACGTAGAAAATATTAGGAGCAAACCCATCTCATGGCTCTGCTGCAGAGCGATCTTAACTCCAACTAATGAACAAGCGGCGTACATTAATTCGACTATCCTCACAATGTTCCACGGCGAGGAGACAGTTTATACGTCTGTCAATGAAGTAATCAACTCTGACGACGCAGTTCACTATCCTCCTGAGTTCCTGAATTCTATAACGGCTCCGGGGCTTCCATCGCACAAAATTACCTTAAAGATCGGCGCACCAATCATACTCATGCGCAATCTCAGCCCACCTAATTTGTGCAACGGGACAAGACTTCAGGTAAACGCCCTCCACAAACATGTGATAGAGGCAACTATCATGACTGGATGCGGTGAAGGAGAGTCAGTTCTTATCCCGCGGATACCACTAATCCCAACCAACTACCCGTTTGAGTTCAAGCGTCTGCAGTTTCCAGTCAGCCTCTGCTTTGCGATGACTATTAATAAATCCCAAGGCCAGACGTTGAGTATTGCTGGACTTGACCTCAGATCACCCTGCTTTTCCCACGGGCAACTGTACGTCGCATGTTCCCGAGTCAGCAGCAGCAAGTCCCTGTTTATATGTGCACCAGAAAATAAAACACGAAACATTGTTTATCAAGAGGTTCTTCAATGACTCTGTTCTTCCTTCGCTTCAGTACGTGTACTGGTGACAAATTAAATGAAATTGATCCCATAAACGAATAGACTCCTAATTATGGGAAGATCATCAGTGTTACTTAATTTTTCCAAGCACACTGTTGATTATCTGGAAGTAGAAATGGGGGCATGCCAACATAATGAAAACTGGCCAAATCGACACTGACTGGGAATAGAGAAGAAGACCTACGTTAAAATGGGAATTCTCCGAATTGACTGCGATTGGCCCTAGGTAAGGGGGTCTGCCCTTAAAATGAAAACTCTCGAGCTTGATTGACACTGGTGGTAGGCAAGGGGGAGTGCTATTATAATTAAAACTCCTCAACTCGATTGTGAATTGCAGTAGGTAAGGGGCTTGCTATTATAAAAATCCTTCCCAATTCGACTATGACTGGAAATAGGAAAGGAGATCGGCCGTTATAATAGCAACTTCAAACTCGACTGTGACTAGCACTGGTAAACTCTACCAGCATTGATGTTGAAAACTCCCCATTTTGAATGTGACTGGTAGTAGGCAAGGGGAACTGCTACTATAATTAAAACTCCTCAACTCGATTGTGACTCGCAGTAGGCAAGCGGGACTAGCATTATAACCAAACCTCGCCAATTACACTATGACTGAATATAGGAAAGAGGGCTGTGGCTATCGATAGGCAAGTGGGCCGGCCATTATAATGAAACCTGCGCAAGTCCATTGTGACAGGCAATAAGAGAAAGTATGCCTGACATCATAACTAAAGGGTGTATTCTGCCCGAAGGCAGGTCCGAACCTCCGTAGAGGTGTGCCTGAGCCGGAGTTTACGTACGGTAGGGTGGCCAGTCCCTTTCCGCTCCTCCATTCCCTTAACCCCACCCAACAGCGCGTGGCAACCCATCCAAATCTTGACCACGTCCAGTGTTGCTTAACTTCGGAGATCTCACAGGATCCGGTGCTTCAACACGGCTACGGCCGTTGGCTGTCATCATAACCAAAGCTGCTCAAATCTACTGTCTGTAGCGGTAGGGAACCTTCCACCTCGACTGTGACTGGCAATAGGCAAGAGGATCTGCCACTGTAATGAAAATACCCCACGTCGGTTGTGACTGGCAGAAGGTAAGGGGGCCTGCCAATATAATTTTAACTCCTCAACTCAATGTTTTTCGCAGTAGACAAACTGGAATAATATTACAACGAAAACTGTCCAACTTCGTTGTGACTGCCAATACGCAAGGGGGCCTGGCAATATAATCAAAACACGATAACCGGAAATAGGAAAGAAGATCTGCCGTTATCATGGGAACCCCCAAATTGACTGGGTTTGGCAGTAGCAAGGGGACCTACTTTTATAACCCACACTCCCGAACACATTTTTGATTGGTAATAGGCAAGAAGGCTTGACATTGTCATGAAAAGTCGCCAACTTGATACTAACTGGCCATAGGCAAGCGGAAATGCCATTTCAATGAAAACTTCGCAAATCAACAGTGACTGGGGATAGCAAAGACGACCTATAATGATAATGGGAACCTTGAAATTCGATTGTGACCGCCTGCCCACCAGTGGGCCTGCCATTATATTGAAGAACCCTAAATACATTTCGCTAACAGTAGACAAATGGGCCTTCTTTTCTAACCGAAACTTTCCAACTCATCTGACTGGGAATAGCAAAAATGATCTACCGTAATAACGGAAACCCTCCACCTCGACTGTGACCGGCACTAAGTAAGCAACCGAGCTCGATAGCTGCAGTCGCTTAGGTGCGGCCAGTATCCAGTAATCGAAGGATAGTGGGTTCGAGCCTCACTGTCGGCAGCCCTGAAGATGGTTTTCCGTGGTTTCCCATTTTCACACCAGGCAAAAGCCGGGGCTGTAACTTAATTAAGGCCACGGCCGCTTCCTTTCACTTCCTAGGCCTTTCCTATCCCTTCATCGCCATAAGACATATCTGTGTCGGTGCGACCTAAAGCAAATAGCAAAAAAATAAGTAAGCAGAACTGTCATTATAATTAAAACTCCCAACTCGACTCTGACTTCTACTCGAACTCCCCAATTGGACTAATACTGTCGGTAGACAAGTCCGCTTGCCATTATAGTTAAAACTCCCCAACTGATTATCATTGGAAAAAGGAAACAAGATATCCCATTGTAATGGGAACTCTCCAACTCGACAGCGACTGGAAGTACACACGGTGGCCTGGCATTAAAACGGAAAAACTCCATCACGTTTTTGATTGCTAACACCCAAGGCCACCTGCGATTTCATGATACTTCCCCAACTACACTATGACTGGAAATAGGGAAGGTATTTTCATTATAATGGCACGTTCCCTTTACTACTGTCAGTCGCAGTCGAATTCGAGTGCTATCATGATGCCGTGTCATAAGAGGCGACTACAAGCAACCTCAGGGGCTGTTAAGTAGGGAGTATGGGTTGGCGATCGCGGGGCCTTAGCTGAGTCCTGACATTGCTTCTGTTTCCTTGTGCTAGGCTTCTCACTTTCATCTATCCTTTTCGACCTCCCTTGGTCAACTTTCGTTCTATTTCAACTCGCACGGTATTACGTGTGGAGGCCTTTCATTTTCACGCCCTTTGTGGCGAGGGGGGGAGTGATATATACAAATAATCGAAAATAGTGTCGAATCCATAGATTTCGGGGTCGCTGACATGAATACTGACACTTCGGATTTTTTAAAGTTCAACTTCAGCCCCCTTTGCGGTGGGGGCGTACAAATATAACCTACTATGTGGAAAAAGTACTGTGGGAGCAAGACGCCCCTAGAACCCCTCGGTAGGGGGGTGAAATATAATATATATATTAATAAATTGAAGTCGCTTTGGAGACTCACCTAAGGGTCCGTGGTCGCGAGCCCACCCTGCCAAGTTACGGGCCTACTCACTGCCTTTACAGTAATTTACGGAGGAATCCGTATACAATGTAGAGTACCGTAGCGAAGCACGGGTACATTTGCTAGTACTTATCTAATTTTCTACATTAGCCAGCCCTATCGTGTATAGGCAACATGCCTGTCCTTTATCTGAAGGGACTGAGTTCATTTTCTGACCAGTTCAAGGATTTCAATTTTGGACTGAGGTATAGAATGGGGTTTACACGATACGAGAGTCCAGCTCCATGGCTGAATGGTTAGCGTGCTGGCCTTTTGACCAGAGGGGCCCGGATTCGATTCCCAGCCGAGTCGGGGATTTTAACCTTCATTGGTTCATTCCGATGGCTCGGGGCCTGGGTGTTTGTACCGTCTTCATCATAGGTAGGTCCCCATCATCACAGACGCGCAGGTCGCCTATAGGGAGTCATATCGAAAGACCAGCACCAGCCCTCTTTGGAGGACACACGCCATTATTACCTGAGAGGAGATTTTCTCAAACTCAGCGCACAGTGAGAAGATGACGCTACTGAACTGACATACATAGACAAACTCTGGTTGCCATGGTTACTGTGGTGTCGGGAAATTGATGATATTACAGATAGGCCCCAGCCGAAACACATTTCGTCGCTTAAGAAACAATACATCCTATCTCGCAATGCTCTTCCTATCCATTATTTTCCTTAAGGATGGTCACGCTTCTATGCAGCCTATCAGAACAATTTTCGTTATGTTCATTTTTCTATGGTTTCGTGTAAAGTTAAATGAACCTTACCGTACTGTAGGGATGCGTGTTTGCATGACGTATCTGCGAACTCCGACAGTATATCGTATATAAGCATTTCTTGACTCGAGAACTGTAAGAATCCAAAGTAAAGCAACCCAATTTGCTCAGAGTGACTTTCGACAAAACAGTACCGTTACGAAAATGATGCAAAGTTTGCGCTGGGAAGATTTAGGAGAAACGAGAGATCTTGTCGTCTCAGTGGTATGCTCCGAGCTTTCATTAGAGAGATGGCATGGAATTACATTAGTAGACGAACAAATCTGAGTGGTTTTTTTTTTTTGGAAAGTAGGAGCAATCACAATCTTCTTCTGCTACTACCGCTTTTCCAACATCTGTGGGGTCGCGTGTGTGGACTGTGTCGCACATGTGGATTTAGCCCTGATTTACGGCCGGGTGCCCTTCCTGACGCCAACCCTCTGTGGAGGGATGTAATCACTATTGAGTGTTCCTGTGGTGATCGGTAGTGTAGTGCGACGTCTGAATATGAAGAGGAAAGTGTTGAAACAAACACAAAGACCCAGTCCCCGGGTCAGAAGAACTAATCAGTCGCGATTAAAATCCCCGATCCATCCGGAAATCGAACCCTGGACCCTCTGAACAGAAGGCCTCAACGCTGACCATTCAGTCAAATGAGTCGGACAGAAACAATCAAAATATGAACATAATATTAGAATTCAAGAGGACATATTGGGTCCAATATTAATTAATTAATTAATTAATTAATTAATTTACCACGGGAGATATATGGTAAATTTACAAATTCTTAGGAATTACTTAAGAGAAGACTAGGTAAACAAGTGGTAGGGAATCTGTCACCTGGACGAAAGCCCTAAATGAAGATCAGTGGTGATTGATTGATTGATTGACTGATTGATTGATTGATTGATATATAGATTGATTGATTGATTGATTGATTGATTGATTGATTGATTCAATTATTCATTCATTCATTCATTCATTCATTCATTAGACTGGGTTGGATTGGACTGAACTGCGTGCAGTTTCGAATAGGAGATGGAATTTTAATGACCACTATCGCACAACTACTCAAATATTTTTTTACATATTTGTTGTTTGAAAATAAGCAAACAGAAATTTCAAGCTAATTCTGTACACACAAAACGTCTCAGTGACATTTATTTATTTGTTTATGATCGGACGTGAAGAAGTAGAAGAAGACTTTCACAAGAAAAAAATGACTGTAGGTAAAGAAGCAGAAGATGAGAAAAATGGTGAGCAGAAGGAAACAGAGAAGAAGAAAGGAATGAAGAGAAGAAGAAAAAATAAAGGAGGTGGGGAGGAAGAAGAATCCAGATGTTTCCTTCCTTTCTTTCATTCTTTTACTTGTTTCTTCATTCTTCTTACTCTGCTTCTGTTACTTCTTTTCTCCCTGTTCTTTCATGTTTATTTATAATCATTTTCTTTTTTCCGTGTTCTTAAGTGAAGCAGAGGTCTCAAGCCAGCTGGTAGCGAAAGGGGACAACTGGATGCGGAGAAACTGGCACCACAAACGAGTGAATATGGACGACTGCTGCAACAGGTTTTAGGTTGTCGGTCATGAAAGACTATTTCGTCTAGAACGCTGCATGGGATCCAAAAACAGCTCAGGATCATCTACTCTTTGGAGACATAATTATATCCCTGCGAGATTTATGTCGATTTTGTCGCGCCATAGCTTACCCCTCCGACGACAATGGTAGCTGCAGCTCACCCTGCGGGGTGAGGGGTACCGTTCTGCAAAGGACACTTTGGTATCACCTAATTTCTCCTAGAACTCATTCACGTATTATTTCAGCTGAAATGAAATGAAATGTCGTATGGCTTTTAGTGCCGGGATATCCCAGGACGGGTTCGGCTCGCCAGGTGCAGGTCTTTCTATTTGACTCCCGTAGGCAACCTGCGCGTCGTTATGAGGATGAAATGATGATGAAGACAACACATACACCCAGCCCCCGTGCCATTGGAATTAACCAATTAAGGTTAAAATCCCCGACCAGGCCGGGAATCGAACCCGGGACCCTCTGAACCGAAGGCCAGTACGCTGATCGTTCAGCCAAGCGAGTCGGACATTATTTCAGCTTTCCGGATCTAACGGCCCCCAGATGTTTACACATGGGGCACATTGAAAGAACCAGTTCCCGAGACAGATTACCCACCTGTGAATATTCGCAAATTACTGCAACCATCGTTCGATAACATATTCAACAATCTTCAGCAACGTTATGAACAATGGGTGGCACATGATGGTACACTTCTGACCTTTGTAGAATCATATTTATTGTATACATAAAGTATGATGAGCGGAAGGCACGAATCAATTTGCGGGTAATTTTAAAGCATAAAGCATACACGTTACTACCCAGAACAGCCACCTCTGACAGAAATAACAGTTGTAATTCGGCTGAACATCAATTCAAACTGAGATCGGATGACAGATACGGATACATCATTCCCTGCGCCTTCAACTGTATACCAGATTCCATCACTGGTAGTGGCTGCCGAGTGGTGACATGCCAGTATCTCCTCAACCCATGGCCAGATGTTATCAATGGATGACAGATCTGAAGAACGTGCTGGCCAGCGCAACAGTCGAGCACCCTCTGTATCCAGCAACATTCGATAGGGCATTCTCATGTTGAAAGGCAGCGTCACAGTGGTCTCGCAGAAAGAGCACAGGTACGGAACTGAACACGTCCGATATGTAACAGCGGCAGTCCACATAACCGGCTATGAGAACTAGAGGTGACCGGGATATTTACCCTATGGCATCACTGCAGGTATGACGATGACGAAAGCAAGTCGGCAAAGTTCGTTCTCAATCAATCAATCAATCAATCAATCAATCAATCAATCAATCAATCAATCAATCAATCAATCAATCAATCAATCAATCAATCAATCAATCAATCAATCAATCAATCAATCAATCAATCAATCAATCAATCAATCAATCAATCAATCAATCAATCAATCAATCAATCAATCAATCAATCAATCAATCAATCAATCAATCATCTGCATGTAGGTCGGTTCCTCAGGTGGCAGATTCCCTATCAATTTACCTCATATTTACATTTATTTATAATTGTTTACCTAGACTCTCTTTTTTTTTTTTTTTTTTGGCATTCGGGTCAAAGCCCACTCAGCCAGTGAATTATGAATGGGAGGGATTTTTAGGAACTTATGTTTTTATTTATTTACGGTATTTTATTTATTGCTCGGAGACAGGGGAGATGGATTCGTCTTGTCTTATCATAAGGCCTTTGTAGTTCTGATAGGGTAAGTTCGATGCTAGGTGAAAGTCTTAGATTCGTAGTCCAATGTCAGAAAGAAATGCATATAGCTCAAAGTAAGCAGATTGGTCACTTTTGTGGAGAATTGACGAAAGAATAGGGGGTAATTGGTAACCCAATGCCAATAAATTTTGTAGTAAGCAGGTAGTGCGAACAAAGTGGTGTCGACATCCAAAGAATATATGATTAAGATCGGCAATTGTATCAGCTGAACATGAACAGAAGGGAGATCGTAGTACTTGAATTTTGTGCAGATGCTGAGGGAAACAACCATGATGAAACTTCATTCTTGCAATTGCTCTGACGAACTGACGCGAATAGGGACGCTGATGGTACCAAAGAACGTTCGGAATATCTGGATGGATAGTGGCATAGTGTTTTCCGCGTTGTTGGGAGGTATCATGCCACTCGTTGTTCCACGCCGTCAATTGCCGTCGACGAAGCAAGGAGGTGTAATCCGATGCTGGAACTGTCGTGTATGTCTGTTGGCCTTCAGTGGCAGCAGATCGTGCTGCTTTGTCTGCTAGCTCATTGCCTGGGATTCCTACATGGGCTTTTACCCACACAAATGAAACTTTCTTCCCCTGTGTCTCAAGTCGATGTACCTGTGCAATAATCTCGTGTACGAGAATCAAGGATGTTGACCGTGAGTTAATGGTTTGTAGACTCTGCAGTGCTGATCTAGAATCAGACAACACCACAATGACCGCTCAGGAAGATTTGCAGCGTATTCGAGGGCACCCAAAATGGCTGTAAGCTCAGCCGTAAATATAGATGCTGTCGGAGGTAGCTTGAATTTACCACAGCTGCCGGATTGAACATCGATATAGGCGCTACCCACTATATTACAGTCCTTTGATCCATCTGTGTAGATGTGTCGGGCGTGTGGCCATTCTGCCAGGTAACGTTTCAGGCTGACATCGTTACAGTTCACAGTGGTCTCAAATGATGTTCTTAGTCGAATATCCAGTTTCTTAATAGTAGTTTCAAAAGAACAGTTAAAACTGGGAAGGGTATCTATAGTGCTTATAATACGTCTGCAACCACTGAGATTGGTAAATTCATCCAGTAGGATCGGTTGATGTTTCTTTCTCCAGTAGCGTGAAGTCAGTACTAGGGTAGTCAGCTTGGATATCTTGTGAAGTATTGGAGACTTCTTGTATTGAAAAAGTTTGAATATATATTTCCCCGCTAGATACTGCCTTCGTAGATGGAGAGGAGGTTCAAGTGTTTCAAGTAGCAGAGCATTTGTAGGTGTAGACTGCATTGCTCCTATGCAGAGTCTAAGGGCCTTATACTGACATTTGTCTAGTTTAGTTAACAATGTTTTAGAAGCCGTAGCAAAACATCCACTTCCATAATCCAGGAGAGGTCGAATCAAAGTTCTGTACAGTTGCAGCGCAATTTTCGGGTCACAGCCCCACCAAGAGCCGCTAATGGCTCGTAAAATATTGACTGAAATGTCACACTTACGGAGCACATGATGAATATGTGGAGACCATGTCAATTTATGATCGATGAGAAGTCCTAAGTAAGGCACCACCACCTTGTAGGGAAATAAGTAGGTACCCAGATGAATCGTGTCCAGTGGGGGTCTCGAATGTCGAGTGTAGATAGAGACTGCTGATTTTCCTGCAGATATCGTTAAGCCATGGTTATGAAGCCAAGGAGTGAAAGTCCTCGTGGCAACCGTCATCTGTTCTTGACACTTGTCCAAGGATTCAGCTTCTGTATAAATACAAATATCATCAGCATACTGAAGAACTTGTATCTCAGGAGGAAATATAGATGTGAGGTCTGCTGTGTATATGTTAAAAAGCAACGCAGCCAAGATAGAGCCTTGTAGTAGTCCTTGGGATGTCATTCGAGGACCAATTGTCTTGCCATTGTGAAACATGATGAGATGTCTATCTTGTAGAAGGCAACTGAGGTTCCCAATAAAGTCCTCTGGGAGATGTAGGAAGCGTAATTTGTCTTCTAATACGGGAATAAGCACGCTATCATACGCAGAAGACAGATCAGTGTATAATGCCACAACGTAATTGTTATTGCTCAGACCAAGTTGGATGTCTGTAATTAGATGTACAAGTGTATCTATTGTACCTTTCCCACGTCGAAAACCCATTTGTTGAGGTGGTAGCAACTTGTGATGTTCTACCCACCATTCTAATCGATGCTTAATCATCCTTTCCATAGTCATGTACAAGCAGGATATCAAGGTCAGTGAGCGATAGGATGAAGACAGTCGTGGATTTTTCCCATTCTTCAATAATGGTACCAGACGAATAAGTTTAAATGACGGAGGATGCACTCTTTGAAACCACATCCTGTTCATCAGCTTAAGAAGTTTCTTGTGTCCATCACTGGACATGTTGAGTAGCATTGGGTAATGGATATTATCTGGGCCTGGGGAAGTATTATTACTCGTTTTCAAGGCTTTAATAAGTTCTTGAAATTCAAATGGACGAAGTAGAGGATGGAAATTATCTTCATGGCCATTGCGTGGTAAATAACCTATATGAGCTGAAGGAGGGGCCATTTGTCTAAGGATGTCCTCTTTTATTGGTATCGTACATGTAGATGTAAACTGAGGGCAGTTCTGTGAGTTTCGGAAACGACGAATATTCCGCCACATCGTAGCAGGAGAGAGAGATGAGTTAAGAGAAGTACAATATTGGCGCCAACCCTGACGCTTTTTAAGCTTGAATAAGCGTTTTGCTTTCGCTTGAGTTTGTTGTACGGTGAGGAAGTTAGCTTCAGAAGCGTCCTGTTTATACTGATGGAGTGCCACACGCCTGTCATGCAGCGCAGCTTGACATTCGTTATCCCACCAGGGAGTTGGAGGTCGTTTGCTGTATGCATATGGTCTGTTTTGTGGAATTGTAAGGTAGGCTGCTCGATTAATGGAATCGCACAATGTATCGTAGTTTCTGACAATGTCATTCGTTTCGTGGTATTCTTCCAGGATGAGATCTATTGCCTCCTTGTAACTTGCCCAGTCAGCTTGTCGAATTTTCCAACGATATGTTGGGTAGATGGTATGAGGAATGGTTGATGTGTTAGTCGATGTTAATAATATTGGAAAGTGGTCAGATCCTAGAGTGTCCTGTAGAACCTGCCAGGAGAAGTCGAGTGCTATTGAAGGAGATGCAAAAGTAACATCTACTGCAGAAGGAGCTTGATTAGGTCGAGAAATTCGGGTAGGGGACCCATCATTCAGTAGCACTAAGTTTTCTTCTTCAGCTACACCCATGAGTTGTATTCCATGTGAGTCAGTAGAAGAACTTCCCCAATTCAAGTGGTGTGAGTTGAAGTCTCCGAAGATAAGTACAGGCTGTGAAAGTTGGGAAAAGAGTCGACGCAGTTCGTGTACAGATACCAGTTGGTTAGGTGGTCGGTATACGGAAACAATAGTTAACGGTGAATCCCTGTAGTTAACCTTGATGGCACATGTTTCCAGTTTAGTCCCTCAAAGATTAAGAGTTACTTGATCATAAATTATGTTCTTCTGGAGGAGGATTCCAACCCCTCCATAACCATCACCACGATCACTTCTTATAAAATTGTAGCCTGGAAGCTGAAAGGGGGTAGTATCTTTCAGCCAGGTCTCACTAACTACACACATTGAAACGGAGTAATCTCGCAGTAGAGTCTGAAGGCTAAGTTTATGCGCTCGTATTGAGTGACAGTTCCACTGTATTATTTTATTCAGTTGAGGTGCGGCATCCATGGTCATTCTGATTCAAAAGTAATGAAATAACGTCACGTATATGAGAGGGATCAATTTCCGAGGAGGCCGTGTTTTTAAGCGTCAAAATAAACTGGACAATGTTTTCAAGCAGTGGAGTTGTAGGTACAGCCTGTGGTGTTGTTTGAGGCTGTTGACTTGATTGAAATTGTTGTGTAGGGTATATAGGTCCAGTGGAGTAGGCAGGAGAACGCTGTCCATTGTAGTATGTTTTCCACTGGTTGTGAACTGGAACTCTAGACTTTGAGGTGGAAGGACGTTTGGGTGTAAAACGAGAGGACACCTTAGAGGTACTAGGGAAAGACGAGTTGGAAACGTTATTGGTGGGAAGTGGCCCACGTGCAGGGAAAGGAAGGGATGGAAATTCCTTGTGATAAGATGTACTTGCTGGAGGAGTGTTATTTTGCTTCACAGTATTAGCATATGTGCTTGTGGATTCCATTTCGAGTGCTTGCTCAATGGTGATATTTAAATGGGCCATATTTTATTTAATCCTACGCTGTCGTTCGTATTCTGGAAGGATCGATCATCTGCACGATGAGGGCCAGAGCAGTAAATACATTTAGGCGGATCTGGAGTAAGGCAGTCTGCAGTGATGTGACTGTCGGCGCAGCATGCACAGCGTGCTTTGCTACGACACTGTTTATTTACGTGGCCGTATTTAAGACATTGGTAGCAAAGAGTTACATTCTGGACGTAAGGTTCTACACCACACCGAGTGTTAAATATATACACGTAAGGAGGTAAAGTGCGACCTTCAAATACAACACGCAACAGTTGCCGAGGCACTAGTACAGTCTGTCCGTCTCGCACAAGTTTACGGTGAAAGCGATGTACTTCTAATATTTTCTTATCTGACTGAATTTCTGAAAGTAATTCTTCCTCCGAGAAGGACGTATCTACTGCACGAATAAGACCTGTCTTCACCGTTAGATGCCTTGGTATGTAAAGACTGAGTGAGGGGGATTGTAACTGAGCAAGCCTGTTTGCACAGGTAGCGGAAGAAAGTTCTATTTGAACCCTATTACGTCCCTTTGTAGTAATGTTTATTATAGAAGTACGCATGTCTAGAATTAAGGCCCTAATACACTTTCCCACAGACATTGGATATAACAGGTCGATATGTTTAGTTGCCGCACCTGCCTCATCGGGTTTATGTTCAGCGTACACTATGAACGGACCTTCATCATCTAACTTATAGAGGTATGACTCATGCTGAGCGCTGCTTCGTACCTGTTGACTTGAAGCAAGCTGGCTAGCTGTATGCTGGGACGTATTCAACTGCACAGGCTGCACAGATGGGGCTGGCGGAATTGGGCAGCTAGTTCGATGTTCATGAGAATGTTCACTGGCACTTACTGACACTGATAGCTTCTTCACACTTAGGCCCTCTTCATTCCAGTAATCAGGACGCTCGTCCGGGAGACCACGTTTACGTAGTGTAGATATTTGAGAAGGTATTTGGTCTACATCACTTAACGGGCCGTCGGAATAGCACAAATTTAATGCGGTACCTACAGCTGAGCTAACTAAATTATGGTTAGATAGAGTACCTAGACCACCATCTGATGATTCCTCCAACCTCACTAAGTCCCTGGGACCCTCGTCCCCACTCACAAGTAACACTAATCCCTTATGTGCACGTGTATATATAATACTATTATTCAATACAGTCACACTGAAAGAACAGTTCTGTAAAACACAGTTCAACGGGCACGATGTGATAGCGAGCTCTAGAAAGCGAAGCGACACACAGCGAGCACAGCACAACCATCTCCGACCGAAGCTCGGGCGGAACTGTAGACTCTTCTTAAATATTTTCAACGAACTTGGTCATTTATCAAACATTTCCCTTGAAAAATTATTGCAATTCCTCACTCTCCTCGTCCTATAAATGAATATATGCCCCAATCTGTCCTCTTGAATTCGAACTTTATCTTTATCTTCCTACTTTAAAAGCTCTATTCAAGCTCATTCTTCTACTTATATCGTTCCACTCCAATCACCACTGACAGCTCGGAACATGCCACACAGTCGAGCATCTCGTCTTCCCAGTAACACTACTCCGTCGGAGATCGCCCTCAACAAGTGGTGCTGCTTTCCTTTCAATTGTTTCTACTTCTCGTATCAAGTAGACCTGTTTACTAGCATTGTTCCCCATGAGGGATTAACACTCCATCAACATAATAATTAAAGTGAGGGGACTTCCCCTCTTGCTAAAACTTACAAATTGACTTGTCATCCCCTTTACATTCATACCATTGTCTGCTGTCCATCTCACTACATTGTTTAAGTCCCCCTGCAGTTGCTCACAATCCTTTCTCCTCGACACCTCCACACATGGATACGTCCATCCTGATGCTGTACGCAGAACCGGGATTCCTCTGAAAATACGATATGACGCCACTCCTGTGACCATAGTCTTCATGCACTGCACCTTTTTAGTCACAACTGTCTCTGCTGCGACGTCAAAAGAAGCCGCAACAATGATCACAGTCCGTGGTGCTGCAGACGTCGTCGCACTGTCCATGCGGACACTTGTCATCCTGCAAACAGGCATGATGGTGAACGTATCCCCAAGCCGCAGCTTCTGACCCCAAAGGGGTGCGTGGCGTTTAAAGGGTAAGTCAGCTCTGTCAAAAGTAAGGTTGTCATATTTTGCGGCCTCCACATTATTGCATGAAGCTAAGTGAAAAGTAATATACTTCACAAATATTAATGAATGAAGCAAATATTACAAGTCTTTCAAACAACAAACAAAGCACCAGCGAACTGTCTGATCCGAAACAAGAGACTGACATCTATTGTAATAGGAGGTGCAATGGCAACAGAGCTGTGAGGATTCCTGTTGGGGAATGAAAACTTCCGTTTTATAAAGCCCACTACCGTCATAAATCATCACCTGCTGTGCAAGGGAGTGTCCAGGAGATCAAACGTATTTCATCCGTTTTCTTTGCTGCCGGCTTGAGGATCCGTAGCCCGTCCCAACTAACTGTACGATCTCGTATGGCCGCGCGAACATGTCTGTTCTCTGGGGCTTTAGTGGCCGGAAGCCGCTGAGATTGTGCATGGTGTTGCTCTCCTGGACGCATCGAGACCACATTTACATGCCAGTCATGGGACCCCGACCAACGCGAGTTATCAATATTTCAGAGCGGTATATCGCAGTCGTGGTGGGCACGATCTTGTCGCGATCAAATTCCGGCACATGCTGGTAAGCGTTCCTCTTTCTTACCCGAGGCATCACGCGACCTTTAAACAACCAGCCAACGTCCGAATACGACATCCTACTGAGAAACCCGCTATGCAATATTTCTTTTTATACAGACTGTAGATGACATTACTCTTAGCTCCTTTGTGCGCATGCGCTGAAATGCTAATCATTTGCATACCTAGCATGTTGTACCTTTCACACAAATTTGACGTTTGTTGGTTTAGCCACTTTATTGACCAGAAGTTCAATAACATATCGCTGCCATTAACTATCCTAAATTGGTTTAGTACTTCAAAACACTGCTATAATGTATTTTTTACAACTAATTCACTCTCTTGTAATTTTAATACTTTGGCTATAAATTCAGCAGTCCGGGTAATTCCGCAGCATGGTAGGGTATTTCGGCAGTAGTCAGCGAATTCATGGCCAGTAGCACTGCAAATAACACTACATGAAAGTAGTAATAAATATTGTAGAAGTACTCACCTTAATCCTGGAAGTTTTTTTTTGGAATTTAGGCTTCCCACATAGTGCTCCAGAGGGATATGTAGTTTCCACAATTCTGGGTATTGTAATTTGATGCGCTGAACATGGGGAGCGTATACGTTGCCTCAGTCATGTATTTACTCCTTGACCAGCTAGTCGTATGTTACCAAGTGGGAAATATACTGTATATCCCACTGGTTGTTAGCGGACTGTGTCGTGTTGTAGCCTGCAATTTATTGTAAACCTGAGCCTAGGAGGAAGTCTAATAGTTACGTATAGACATCTGGAACACATATACAACTTATTATTCTTTGGTTTTGCACCTTGAATCACTGATTTACAGTTATAATATTAATTGTCAAGTACGAATTGAGGTTATGTCTTTGTTTACAATTGTTGATGTTACATAAATAAATTGAGATCACTAGTTTATGACTGTGTATTAGTGTATTACACGTTTAGTAGCTTGTATATAAAGTATTTCGTTGTTCGCTATCTTGGTCAATTTGTTATACCACCTTGAAATCATCTGTGCAGATTCTTGACATCAGTTCATGTTAGAGATCGATTTAACCTTCACTTTATTTTAGTTACTCTGGGTTGGCTATTACATTGTAGTTATTAGCTTGTGTGTAAACTGAAATACGCTATTTGTGGGAAATACTATGTATTTTTTCTAGGTCGGAAATTATTATCGGAATGAACACGCCAAGAAAATCAGCTGTCGGGAAGTGACAGTGGGATACACACATCCATGAATAATGTATCACGAAATGAAAATGGCTTTGTACAATAAGCACATGGGTGCATTTGATTCTAAGCATACAATAATATTGATTTTTTCAGTCTCCCAGTCTTTTGCATACTAAAAGGGTTAAGGAAGCTAGTTTTCCGAACCCAGCAAACAGGATTAATATTGAAGATTTTAGATGCTACCACCAAAGGGATGTACTGTTTACAACCTTTACCATCAGAGTACAAGGTGATTAGAGGACGTAATACGCCTATCAGACCTTCTTCTCAGGCTAGGGTAAAGTTATATTTCAGAATTAACCTCTTCTATTTTTATTTTTATAGACAAATAATAGTCTAATGAGAACACTAAAAATAAATAGAAAATAATAACATTTCTAGATTGCTGAGATTTTCGTCTATCAGATATCTTTGGGAACCGATCGTACAAATAGTTCACAGTGGAAACCACTCCAAATGTAATTATACGCTTTTGTCCGCTGTTTCTTTGGCAGAGAGTTGCTCAGGAGACCACAAAGTACATCCATGACACTTCTATTAATTAAACGGAACTGTCCTAAGCACTGAACCCTTTGTCTGACCAACACTTAGGAGCTGCGGGCAATCTCGCCTTGCTTTTAAAATTTCAAACATTCTCTTTGTTCCAGACAAAGAATGCGCCTCTCTGATGCTTTACTTACACACGACTGCAGCTTCATTACGTTCATACCTCGGTAAGTAGAATGACAGTTCACTTGTCGCCAAGTCATAGCGCAGTTAATTCTATTCTGCTACGAAGGGGAGAAAAAAGGAAATAAATAAAAAAGAGAAAAGAGAAATACCACATGATGTTGACAGGATTAACATTCTGGTCATTTGTAAGAATATCCTTTGATAAATTCGTGACTTCGTGTTGCCGAATGAGAAGGAGGGATATAATCATTTCATTTTCTCCATTTTTTTATTATATTATATTATATTATATTATATTATATTATATTATATTATATTATATTATATTATATTATATTATATTATATTATAAGAATCGAGGGCTTTGAAAAAGAAGCAGCAATCCAGAAAGGAGTGAGGCAAGGCTGCAGTTTGTCCCCTCTCCTTTTCAATGTTTACATAGAACAGGCAGTAAAGGAAATCAAAGAGAAATTTGGAAAGGGAATCACAGTCCAAGGAGAGGAAATCAAAACCTTGAGATTTGCTGATGATATTGTTATTTTATCTGAGACTGCAGAAGATCTCGAGAAGTTGCTGAATGGTATGGATGAAGTCTTGGGTAAGGAGTACAAGATGAAAATAAATAAGTCCAAAACAAAAGTAATGGTGTGCAGTCGAACGAAGGCAGGTGATGTAGGAAATATTAGATTGGGAAATGAAGTCTTAAAGGAAGTAGATGAATATTGTTACTTGGGTAGTAAAATAACTAACGATGGCAGAAGTAAGGAGGACATAAAATGCAGACTAGCACAAGCCATGAAGAGCTTTCTTAAGAAAAGAAATTTGCTCACTTCAAACATTGATATCGGAATTAGAAAGATGTTTTTGAAGACTTTCGTGTGGAACGTGGCATTGTATGGAAGTGAAACATGGACGATAACTAGCTCAGAAAGAAAGAGAATAGAAGCTTTTGAAATGTGGTGTTACGGAAGAATGCTGAAGGTGAGATGGATAGATCGAATCACGAATGAAGAGATACTGAATCGAATTAGTGAGAGGAGATCAATTTGGCTAAATTTGACGAGAAAAAGAGATAGAATGATAGGACACATCTTAAGACAGCCAGGACTTGTTCAGTTGGTTTTTGAAGGAAGTGTAGGTGGTAAGAACGGTAGGGGTAGACCAAGGTATGAATATGACAAGCAGATTAGAGCAGATGTAGGATGCAATAGTTACGTAGAAATGAAAAGGTTAGCACAGGATAGGGTGGCATGGAGGGCTGCATCAAAGCAGTCTATGGACTGATGACTCAAACACACATTATATTCGTTCATGAAACTAGGAATTTGTGTAAATATGTTGTATTTAGAGCTAAAAGTGTAATCATAATAAACAGAGTTCCCAGTACACACCTACTTTTCATCTTGCAATGTCATATTAACGAGGTTGTTAAGGAAGGTTGTACCGTAGTAAGGATATAAAGGAGAGGGCCTATACGTTTCTGGTAAGACCCCAATTAGAGTAAGTTTCTAGCGTATGGGTCCCTCACTAGGACTACTTGATACGAGAACTGTTAAAGATCGAAAGGAAATCATCACGATTAGTTCTGGGTAATTTCCGACAAAGAGTATTATTACGAAAAATGTTGCAGTGTTTGGGCTGGGAAGACTTGAGAGTAAGGAGACGAAATGCTCGACTATGTGGTATATTTCAAGCTCTCAGTGGGGAGATGTCGTGGAATGATGGTAGTAGACGAAAAAGCTTGAGCGGAAAGCAGGAAAGATCATAATATGAAGATAAAGTTCGAATTCAACAGGACAAATTGTGGCAAATATTCATTTATAGGACGAGGAGTAGGGGGCTGGAATATATGGTCAAGGGAAAATATTGGATAATTTTCCAAGTTCTCTGAAAAACGTCTTGTGGTTTTCCCCCCAAAATTGCTTTCCGTATACCTTTAAGAAAAGTTTTGGTAAACAATTGATAGAGAATTTGCCATTTGTGTGACAGCCCGAAGTGCAGATCATTGATTGATTGATGGATTGATTGATTGATTGATTGATTGATTGATTGATTGATTGATTGATTGATTGATTGATTGATTGATTGATTGATTGATTGATTGATTGATTGTTTGATTGATTGAAATTTAAGTACTGAATTTTATTACATACGATGGATACACGTGTGAAAAGAAAGAGGAAGGGTGGTGTGTTATCAAAGTAGCGACTTTACCAACCTTCATGTAGTTTGAGGTACATATTTTACCCATAGTCGATAAAATCCTACTGTCATTGTTCATACGTGTAAATAAATTACCGTAATGACATAAAACCGTAGATAATATGACACCACATCAAGCATCAGAGGAGCAACGACAAGTTTAACTAACCATTTTTGACAGGCCTTATGGCGGCCAAATGAGAAACTAATAATCTCCTTCCCTGTACAACGCGTACACAAAAACAGGGTCATTATTCACGTACTGCTATAATGTATTTCATAAAACGGGCTCCAATTTATTCGGACGTGCTTGCTCATAAAAAAGGGAGAGCTCTGCAAGTAAATTACATGGCACGTCATGTGTTTGATGTACGGGCTAGGATCATGCGCTTGAAAAGTTCTTATGACATATAAAACAGCCGTGTTTTTATTATTAATGACCTGTCAAAAATCCTGTATTAAAGGGCGTTTAGATCAGTACCGGTGATTAATAACCTGCTTGATTGGACTGTGTGTGGACATGCATGTATTAAAGACTATATATTACAAGACAATAATAACTGTGTCACGGAGATACACAGGGCCTAGAATTATTTTCCATCAATACAAGTGAGCTTATCATTTGCACGACGAGTTATATGCTTAGCAGCAATAATTCAGGTGTCTAGCACGGAACGGAATAGAATAGAATGGTGCTCCAAGCATGACAAGAAGCCATACGTTTTCAGAGGTAACATTATGGCGCACGATAGCCATGCAATATTGCTGAACGAAAGGTAACCTTCATAGCCGCTTGCTAGCTACCTGCTTGATATATTGCCAATGTTCCATTTCCTTTCTGATGGAATAAAGAAACAGGAATACAGGTTCTGTGTTGAGAGACATGGAAAGGGAAACAAGCTTCATAAAAGTAATATGTTAATTCAACGCTGTTCTCTGTGTTTCGCGGGAAGTCGGAAAGCCTTATCGCGCATATGTTAAAATTGACAAATTTATGCCCGTACTGTAAGGATATAATATTCTACATCTGTCATTAACATCTATAATATCCAGGTTTTATTAATTATTTTATTAATTCTTAGAAATTATTATTATGATTATTATTATTATTTTAGTTGTCTTAACTAGCTTGTCCGGTCTAGAAAGCCAAGAATAACGGCCGAAAGGACTCGTCGTGCTGACCACACGACACCTCGTAATCTGCAGGCCTCCGGGCTGAGCAGCGGTCGCTTGGTAGGCCATGGCCCTTCAAGGGCTGTAGTGCCATGGGGTTTGGGTTTGGTTTGGTTTCAACTAGGTCGTGGAACCCAAGTCTAAACAGAGTAAGAATTGTTTGTGTATTTTGGTCGTAATCTTTAAAAACTGGTATTTGTGAGTCAATTATTATGCTACTCCATATTATTACGGTATTGTGTTACAGATCCCGTATGCGACTTTTAATCGTCAGATGTTTTTGTTTTCCTTGTTTTATTGTACTTACTTCTCTATTCTTCTTTTTTTATCGTGAAATTCCTTGGTTTGATATAACTTTTTGTAATATTTGCTTTTCATGAAATTGTTGTATTTTTGTTCACTATGTTTTAATTTTACTTCGTTATCATACTGTAGGGATATCTCCCCATAGCAATGTATTTAATAATAATACTCTTAATAATAATAATAATAATAATAATAAGCCTATTTAGGAGAATGATTGAGACCAGAACATGATTTATACAAATCGGAAAAAGTAGGCCATGTTTTCTGAAAAGGAATATTATGATTCTGTGGTCATCTGTACAGAATGTATAAATACAGATTAACAAAACAAATTTTTGAACACTATACAAATAATAAAACCAAACAGCATTTTCAAATAAGCCGAAGAATATCGTCGGCTTACTTCTAAAACCTCGTATGTCCCGATGCACTTTCTACGCATTATTTTCCTTAAGCCTGGCCACGCCTCCCAGCCATATATAGAATTGCAGTCCATCAGAACAATTTTCATTGTGAACAATTTCCTATGCCGATGTGCAAAGGAATATGGACCTTACCATTCTAAACCATTCCGTTCATTGTCTTATAGTCATGATTTTAGCCTGCGATATTTGGAATATTCGAGACCACCCTGAAAATCCTTGTATACTAATTTATTACATGAGAGAAGTGGAGTGTGAGCAGTTCTCGTGGGAAGAAAGCAGCTATGTAATTATGAAGTTTCTAGAATCTCATAAGATAAATTTATAACCCCAGCGAAGCTCTTCAATTTAGGCAGAGGACGCCAAACACTTCACCTATGTAGCGTGCCAACAAAGGATTTGGAGCGAAGAAAGAAATTAATTTATATCTTTGTGGACAGAATAGATGTATTTGATTTGATGAGAAAATTGCAACCTCCGTAATCGGCACAAGATTTTGATATGCGGCATGAGCATAGTGAGAAGTGCATAAGGGAGATAAGTACTTGGCGCGCATTATGCATGCAAGCCGCAAGCGGGAGGATGTCGCGGGTAACTCTTTAGCGAGGGTAAGCAAGCCGTATTATATATATGGAGCCGCGGAGCGCTTGAGATTCATTCTTTGACTGTCTTGCTGTCGGGACTGCGTGAGAAGACTCCGAGCTAACATCGAGATTAGCATCTGAGCTGTGAGCCGCAAACACCAAGCAAGATCTATTCGGGATAGAAATTTTCCCTTTACCGACCCAGCGGGAGCAACGACACGGTGAGAACAAGAAAGAAGTACGGCGAGTTGGAGAAGGCAGGAACTGTCAAGACCCCGAGCATCGACACGGGGACACCAGCAAGGCGTGCTCATCACGACGCCGAAGGAGACACCTCACAACCTTCGAGGAAGCTGCAGGAGAAGCCTTCATCAGCCAGCATGTATCCAGTAATCGGCATACCTGTGCTGCCGGCGATGACAACTGCCAACATGGAGTAAAATCCAGGGGTCCATAGAGGGGCTGCCTCGCAATGCCATCGATAAGTCTAGGTTAGATCGCTCCAATTGGTTCTAAGCATGTAAATTATTGCAGTTAGGTTCAGGGTGGCCGTCAGCCACAATAGCTGTCTGATGTAAATAACAATTTGTTTAGAGTAATCAAGTACAGACCTCTAACTCAGGATAGTAGGATAGGCAGTAGGTTGTATTTTCCCACTTGTATAATTTTGATTTTTTTAATTTCTTTATTTTGTGGTATCTGTTCCGTCTTGGTCATGTTTGCTAGGTCTGTTAACCAGATACGGTAGTTAGAGCAGCATAGCCTCTATCTATTTGAGATAGTACGTAATTCACAGGAGATCTAGACTTACTCCTTGACTCACATAGGCTAACGGGGCTGGGTGTGTGTGCCATGTTGCTTGAGATATCTTTACATAAACTTCCAGCTGATTGCACGTATTGTTATAGTGATGCCGAGCGCAAGTAAATGATGAACATTGTGCTGTGAATATTCTGCATTATTCTGGCCGTGGTAGCGCCAGGGAATCGAGTCCTTGTGTACTTATGGATAAGCCCAGTGGAGGTAGATATAAGTGAACGTGATTTATGGATAAGCCCAGTGGAGGCAGAGATAAGATAATGATTGAATAATTTCGGCGCTAAGGATGTTATATCATGTGGTTATAGAAGGGAATTGAGGTACACGGCAGGAATGCCTTTATCCGATCAGCTGAGCGCTCCCAAGGGGAGCTGGTCCGACACACATCCCGTTCTTTGTGGGGTTAAGGAAGTCAAGTTTTACGTCACCGGCTAGGGAAAGTAATTAAGCTGTCTGCGCTAGCTCAAGTGTTCGCAGGGAGAGCCTCCCCCGGCCTTGACATTGTGTAGCCAGCAGGGATCGCATTTTGTCTGCATGGCTTTGTTTTATCTTAGACTTGCCACTTGTTTGCTTAGCTACCTGATGATGGAGCTGTAATATCCATGATTTATTGATGAGTTTGGGTGCGTTATGTAAGACGGTCTGTGAACCTTCATTCAGTCCAGGCCGTGTAGATTGTAGTTTTGTTGTTTGTTGATCTTGGGTTCGAATTACTGTGACACGATATTTTTCATGTAGAGGAGATGGCTTTTCTGACGTGTTTTTTGTACAAAAAGTTATCCTTTCTCGTTACTTTTGATTTATTCCGTGATTCATGCTTTCCAGCCTGGCAGTACGATAAGATTGTGACCTGGAAGTCATATGCGACAAACTATTGACAAAAATTATTTGAGATTTTAACTTCTTGTAAATATTCGGATAATTTTTTTTTTGTAATAAATCCATTTATGTTCAATGTGAATGCAGCATTTTTTCCCGTACTTTCATTTTATTTTTGGTTGTTCTTACTTTGCTATCTTGCATATCCACGTGTTTGATCGTATTTCCCCCGTTTGCTTTACCCTGTATCCCTGAGACATGTGCGACTGAGTTGCTGAGCATGGCTATGTAACGCAGGTAAGAGATGTGCACGAGCCCACGCTGGTGGGAGTATTGTTCACTATGGTGCTCTTGATTCGAGCTCAGCATTCGCTTGATTGGAATCAAAAGCACTGTAGGGCACAATACTCTATAGTAGGGATGTTGTTTTCATCACGTATTTACTCACTCCTAATGCATAATGCATTTAAGGTTCAATTTCCTTTACACAGTAGCACAGGAAAATGAACACAACGAAAATCGTTCTGATGAGCTGCATATCAATATGTGGCTGGGAGGCGTGACCAGTCTTAAGGAAAATAATGGGTAGAAAAAGGATTGCGAGATACGAGGTTTTAGAAGCCGTCGATATTTAGAACTACTCACGATTAAAAAGAAACAAATTGCAACTAGAAAACAATTTAGGGAAACATTTGATGGTAAATTTCCAGAGAAGGCTAAGAAAAAATCAGGCGGTAAGCGGACAGAGGAAAGAAAACAACACCGAGAAAGGGTGAAGAAGTCTTGGGAAGATAGGAAGAAGAAAAATGACCTTAAGGAATGAATAATAATAATAATAATAATAATAATAATAATAATAATAATAATAATAATAATAATGGAACCAGCTGATCAATTAACTAAAGATTTTACAACAAATGTCAGTGTCAATAACAGAAGAATATTACAATACTATCATAAAACCAGAGTACCGGGCGAGATAGCCGTGCGGTTAGGGGCGCGCAGTTGTAAGCATGCATCCGGGAGATAGTGGTTTCCAACCGCACTGTCGGGTCGGAAGCCCTGAGGATGGTTTCCTGTGGTTTCCCATTTTCACACCTTTCCCATCCTATCGTCAACATAAGACTCATCTGTGTCGGTGTGAAGTAAAACAAATTGTTGTAAAGCCATAGCGCCAGTTTAAAGCTGAATGATTGGTGTTAAACAAAAAGGGAGAAATTGTTGAGTTAGAAAAGTAAGGAAGGAGGCCGATGAGAACAATTTCTGGTCCAAAGGAAAATGGACCACAAAATAAAGAACATAGTTTGAAAAATGGAAAGCATTCAGACGGTGTCACAAAAAGGAGGAACGCCTTTTATGGCCATTTGGTCTGGATGAATCCAGAAAGGATATCGATGTGAATATTTGATCATTTCGATAAAAATACCAAAAAGCAAATAAGATGGTTCATCGAATTTGAACAGGATATGGCTTAGCTGGCTATTACAAGAAACAACGTATTGGGTACAGCTATTTTCAGACAAAGGATTAAGGATTTTGGGGGGATTCGACCTGAAACACTAAACAGCGAAGGAAACCTGGCTGGATGGAGGAAAGAAGAAGGAAGCGTAATGAAAGATAAATATACATTTCTATTTATTTAGGAACAACCTCCTGTATTTACAGGCTGCCACTTAGTACAAGGTAAAACATATCGTCCCTGTTCTGCCAAAACGGCGAATGTTACAATGCTCTTCCTATCCATTATTTCCCTTAGGACTGGTCACGCCTTCCAGCCACATATTGATATTCGGTCCATCAGGACAATTTCCGTTGAGTTCATTTTCCTATGTGCGTGTGTAAAGGAAAATGAACCTTACTGCACCATACTGAAGGAATGTATGTTTGCATGACATTTACCCACTCCTAGAGTGTGATGTATTTAAGGTTCATTTTCCTTTACACACACGCATAGGAAAATAAACTCAACGAAAATTGTTCTGATGGACCGAAAATCAATATATAGCTGGAAGGCGTGACCAGTCTTAAGGGAAATAATGGTTAGGAAGAGCATTGTTACATTCGCCGTTTTGGCAGAACAGGGACGATATCATATTTCTGTACAGATATAGTAATTGAAGAAACTAAATTATAAAGGAGCAGTCTAATTAGTGTGGCATTTCAGAGCTGTAGCTGTAGAGGTGGTGTCTCAGGATCTTGATGGAGCCTCGGAGGACGAGGGTTGCAATTTTGGGGATGAGCTTCATTGGGAGTTGGAAGCGCTTCCATGTGGTGACGAAATGACGGGATATGGTGCCGCGAGCTCCAATCATTATCCCTATTATTTCGATGTTTCCTGTAGGTGGTATTTTGATTTGTAGAAAGGGATAGTGGGTTTGTACTTGTTATTCTAGATTACCCTCCTCTGGCTGACCGCTATGGTGCTCGAACCTGACAGTCGGATCTAATATGAATCCTTGAGAGCTGTTGTCTTTAAAGGCTATGATATCATTTCTCTGCGAACTAGCGCTTATGGTCAGTCCGTGTACCTCCTCATGTACATTGAATCCTTCCTTTCTCAGTTCTTCGGCAATGAAGGATATACTGGAAGCATGCGAAGGCAAGGCGAGGTAGAAAATCGTGAAGTTACGTGGCGTGGTCCTCATCTGGCCTAGTTAGAAGAAAGAATAATTGTTTTAATTCCTTTTTTTAAAAAATTTCGAGTGGCTATAGCTAGCCGGCAGTAAGGCATCCACGGAGAACGGGCGGCAACTGCCGTGCTTGGGAAGCTGCGTGTTTTTCACTGGAGGATAGTGTTGTGTGTGGTGTGTGAATTGCAGGGGCACTAGGGACAGTAAAAACTCCCTTCTCCCGATCAATGGTAATTAACCATTTACGGTTAAAATCCCCGACCCAGCCGGGAATCGAACCCGGGGCCCTGTGAACGGAAGGCGACTATGCTGACCATTAAGGCAAGAACCGGAAATAATAATAATAATAAAAATAATAATAATAATAATAATAATAATAATAATAATAATAATAATATCAGGAGTGATAAAAATCAACTGCCTTGATTTCACCGAAGAATTTGCTGTACTGTCAGAAAGCAAAAAGGTCGCCACCATCCAAATTAACCTCTTGGAAAGAACTGCCAGGCAAACGAGACTAAATATCTGAAAAGAAAAGCCCAAATTCACGACGAGCATCAAACCTGGACCGAAGTTTCTCGAAACGGAGATAGGACGGACTAGAAAAATCCAGAGTGGATGATCGGATCTCAAAAATGGCGAGAGCGTGTGGATTAATAAAAAAACATCTACAGTAAAAAGTGCATATCCTGGAATGCTAAAATAAACACTACAACACCGCGGTTAAAACAGAATGCCTGTCCATGAATCATACTGTAAGCTTGAGAATCTAGAGGTGTTAGAACGAAGACTACCCAGAGAAACTAGGGCGCTGTGCAGAGTGAAGCTGAATGGAAACTTCGGACCAACAACGAAGTTTTCCATAATCTGGAGAGAATCTCGACGACCATCAAGAGGACGAGGCTGACATTTCCAGGGCATTTATACAAAAAGAACGGAAGTAAACTCACCAAACGGGTATTTTATTACTTCTGGAGAAAGACCTCCACTACAGCATGCATTAAATCATGCTGCTCGTGAACGAATAAATGTCTAAGGCTCTCAGGAGCAGGATCAGTTTTGTGTTGCTTCCATGCAAAAATGGCTTCTGAACAAGAAACTCTGCTTGCTATGATGGTAGCGAGTGGCGCAGCCATGGTGATAGCCTATTTAAATAAGGAAAAGGAAAGTCGTCGGTGTTGACGCACTGACACGGAGCTGGTCTGAATTAATGTTGGACATGAAGTTCCAGAACGTTAGTAGGGTAATTCCGGGAGAGTTGCCGCACTATTTATGTCTTTTGTTATATCTTAGTATATTTACTTTAAAAATTGTTGCAAATTCATCGAGCATAATTTGAAAACATGTACATTTGATCAGGGATGAACAAAATATTGGCAATTGAAAGTAAGTGGGAGAAAGGAGTGAACAAAGGAATTGTTGCATCTGCGGCGTCTCTCCCTGGATCCCGGTATAGATGCCGACTTTGCTCGGGAGAGATGCCACGAGTAAAATAATTAATGACAAAATCAAATTTAAGCCAATTTCTTCAACTTTAACATAACCGACCACTAGAACGTACTACAAGACAATTATATCCACATAATATAATAATTCAATGGAAAAAATCTATCTGATAATTTACAACATTAACATCATATTTTAATTTCGATTTACTATAAATGTGCATGTGCAATGGATTCTTCACTGTGTTATATAAAACCCCACGGCACTTAACACCCTTGAAATGGCTCTGGCCTGCACAGCGACCGCTGCTCAGCCCGGAGGCCAACTATCAGGGAGAGACGCCGCACCCTCCTGTTTTCATACCTCAAGGCTATCATGGCCCAAAATTAGCTTACTCTCAACTACAGTTATGTTTCTGACGTCTATTGTACTAAAACGTCTGATTTAAGCATTTGAAGCCAACTTAATATACAATAAATTAACACACGCTAAAACTTTGTCAGGAGGAAACATGTACTCGCCTCATGATATCGGCTATAATTGGCGTAATATACGAGCAAATTTCGTCACACTCGCAGACAGTAGTTCTTCCTTAGAAACTGAAAAACCACACATATTGCCATCTAGCTGTAACGATGGGAACCTTTAGCTACAGTGTATGCGGCATCTCTACCGGGGCGGCATCTGTCCCGAATTTAACTTAGTCAGAATACAAATTTTAAAAGGATGCCACCTACTGATTTTGATAATTTACTGAACAGAATAAGTCACCAAATTTCAAGACAGAAAACAAAACTTCGCTCCCCAATTTCGGCTCTAGACAATTTCATACATTTTATTTTCCTTAACTTTTAAACAAATTGTTTCGTATATTTTTGAATCACGTTTGATTTTTGTATAGAAAATGGAAAATGGTTTCTGCCCTCTCACTTTTTGATTCAGGGATTTGATTGACTTCTGAATTACGTGTGTTCTTAAAATTTCAGGTTAACAGTAACTCTACGTTTCCTTGCCACAGGAGATTCATAATATACCAGCCTACAGTGCATCCTCTATCACATCTGTTTTTAAAATGATCGCCATTGTTCGGGTCACATAAAATGTAATATGCCCGACAAGTTTTGATTAGCGTAAGTTGATCTTCATACGACCAGGCCACCACACTTTGACTCACACAAGCAGGTACAGACTCGCGAGCACATTTCTTTGCTGTCCACACTGAGGCTGAGCGTCAGAGTGAGCGCCATGAGGCCGACTCGAACTAAGCACAGAATCTCGTCCACACTGAGACTGAGCGTCAGAGTGAGCGCCATGAGGCCGGCTCGAACTACGCACAGAATCTCGTCCACACTGAGACTGAACGTCAGAGTGAGCGCCATGAGGCCGGCTCGAACTACGCACAGAATCTCGTCCACACTGAGGCTGAGCGTCGGAGTGAGCGGCTTGAGGCCGACTCGAACTACGCACAGAATCTCGTCCACACTGAGACTGAGCGTCAGAGTGAGCGGCTTGAGGCCGGCTCGAACTACCCACGGAATATCGTCCACACTGAGGCTGAGCGTCAGAGTGAGCGCCATGAGGCCGACTCGAACTACGCACAGAATCTCGTCCACACTGAGACTGAGCGTCAGAGTGAGCGCCATGAGGCCGGCTCGAACTACGCACAGAATCTCGTCCACACTGAGGCTGAGCGTCAGAGTGAGCGCCATGAGGCCGGCTCGAACTACGCACAGAATCTCGTCCACACTGAGGCTGAGCGTCGGAGTGAGCGGCTTGAGGCCGACTCGAACTACGCACAGAATCTCGTCCACACTGAGACTGAACGTCAGAGTGAGCGGCTTGAGGCCGGCTCGAACTACGCACAGAATCTCGTCCACACTGAGGCTGAGCGTCAGAGTGAGCGCCATGGGGCCGACTCGAACTACGCACAGAATCTCGTCCACACTGAGACTGAGCGTCAGAGTGAGCGCCATGAGGCCGGCTCGATCTACGCACAG
The DNA here is from genome assembly GCF_040414725.1 of Anabrus simplex. Lineage (NCBI taxonomy): Eukaryota > Metazoa > Arthropoda > Insecta > Orthoptera > Tettigoniidae > Anabrus > Anabrus simplex. The sequence continues at coordinate 1,670,438,897 of NC_090265.1, forward strand.
AATCTCGTCCACACTGAGGCTGAGCGTCAGAGTGAGCGCCATGAGGCCGGCTCGAACTACGCACAGAATCTCGTCCACACTGAGGCTGAGCGTCGGAGTGAGCGGCTTGAGGCCGACTCGAACTACACACAGAATCTCGTCCACACTGAGACTGAGCGTCAGAGTGAGCGGCTTGAGGCCGGCTCGATCTACGCACAGAATATCGTCCACACTGAGGCTGAGCGTCAGAGTGAGCGCCATGAGGCCGACTCGAACTACCCACGGAATATCGTCCACACTGAGGCTGAGCGTCAGAGTGAGCGCCATGAGGCCGACTCGAACTACCCACGGAATCTCGTCCATACTCAAGGTACGTAGAATACACTAACTCTAACTACCTTGGTCCACACTGTGGCTGAACGTCAGAGTGAGCGGCTTGAGGCCGGCTCAGAATCTCGTCCACAGTGTTGATCTGGTAGTGTGAGCACTATCCAATTCTTTACTTTCCTTAATTGACATCCAGGCAAATACTGTAATTGTGTGTCAATGAAGGAAAATCCAGTTCCCAATCATTTGCATTTTATACATTTTACCGTAATAGCTACTATATTGGAGATATTCTCTCATTTAATGTTTTGTTGGGATGGAAATGTCGTTCATTCGTTATGGTAATTAAACTAACTGGGGATGGTGGTTAATTTTATATAAATTGGTTATGTAAGCATCAAAATTGCGTAGCCTTTATTGGTCAACAAAATAACGAATATAACTATCGAAATAAGAAAATGATGTTTGCAAGACTTGTTTACTCAATCCTATAGTATAATGTTATTAAGGTTCATTTTGCTTTAAAAACTACCATACTAAAGTGAGCGCAACGAAAATTGTTCTGATGGACTGCATTTCCATATGTGGCTGGGAGGCATGACCAGTCTTAAGGAAAATAATGAATAGGAAGAGCATTGTGAGATATGACCGTTTGCCCGAACAGTGATAATACTTTCGTCCCTTTTATCCCCTTTTTCAATTCCATAGCCAGCCAATAATTTCACAGTAGATTTGAAATAATACTGTGAATATTTGAAAGCATAATTTCTGAAGTGTTGAAACGGTCTATGCTACAATCATGCTTGTGCCTTTACCCCGTTGCGATCTAGTTTTATACAACCCGTCCCATTAACTAAAATTCTGAAAAAAGACCGGTTTTTCTCCCTAATTTAGGGTAACATAAAGCTATGTGTTGTTACAGGCTAGAAGACGGCAGGAAAAGTGAGGCCACTATTAATTCCTTACGAGTACACAGTATGAATCCGCAAAAGCGAGCGCCGACACGAAGAACACATGTTTTACAACAGCAGATGCACACACAGACCAGAAGCAGGTATTGTATAGGCTGGAAACTGCCATCTGCTTGTCAAGCCACGGAGTACTATACTTGGCAGGGGTGAGGTCGGAGATATGATAGTGCACAGTGCTCGAGGGTAAGGAAGATAGAATCACGCGCGAGATTTTTTGTTTACTACAAATCGCCTGGGAAGTGGCAAGATTACGTACTTAAAAGTTTCCACAGACTGATTTGTATATGTGGCCCTATAAAAAGGTAGGGATCCTTTCAAGTGTGTGCTTTTCTTGCTTCAAGTTCCCTGAGACGGACATTCTGACCCTTCGGCACCGGACCCACCTACCAAGACGGATATGCGCTTAGACGTTGCAGCTAATGCCCCTTTTACCCTGGGCTGACAATATATACATTAAGTATATAGGGAGACAAGTCGACTGGTTAGGTGCGTGACGTGATGATATGCATCGAGATATTGTGACCGTGAGGCCACCGATGAGTGAACAGGTGTTGGTGCGGCTTGTGTTCGCTTGTCGGCGAGATGGGGTGCGCGCGACCTTGGACAAGGGCGAGAACGAGTTTTTTTGTGCAGAGGACGGCCGGCTGGCTAACGGAATAAAAAAAAAAAATGAAGGTTGGCGAGTGAGAGAAGGAGGCCAGCGCGTGTCACCTGTAATTGCGAGGAACGATATGAATGAAATATTTGTAATATCTTTGGTGGCGACGTGCATAATTACGGAAGGCTCAAGGACTAAATTAAAATAAACTGGATAAAAAAATAGCACATTTAGGGGATATAAATTAAAAAACTGAAATTTTGGAATAATTTACACGACCTTGTGGCTAAAATGGTGATGAAGTTGTAGATTCGTACAGTAGAAGAATTTAGTGTCTAAATTGACTTTACTTCCGTGCATGTGCACCAGACATGATATTTAAGTCATGTGATACGAATACTCATTCTCACACACTGGCGTGTTCCTGGACTATCACCTTCAGTCGCTCAGCGTGGAACGTCGTGAATACTGGCTTCACTCCTGTGCTCTACACCTCTGATAATTGGATACAATTTAGGACAGTGCTGTGATCAGACGTCGAATGTGCAGATATTAATCCCTTAAGTACGTGTCATTTCCAAAATACAGTTGCGTGTGTGTTTGGAGCCTACTCTAAAGCATTTTGTGTAAGTTTCAGCTTTCTTACGAGTGGACGTGGAAGACGTGGACGTGAATATTTCCAGAAGAGGACGGAATCTCACATCATGGATTACCAGTGCTTCACCATGAAGTTCTAAACCTTTGACCATCGTTGGCGGCGTCGGGATGCAGATTCTTTCATCCTGGCATGGCTGATTGAGAACCCAGACTTCCAGACATGAAGATTTCTCTATAAGTTAAGTCGATTACGTCTCATTTATATCTGTTCTATGTAGTTTTGTTCTATTCTTTCTTTCTTCTTAGTAAGCTATTTTGACACTTTTTATGGTTGTTTATTTGCTCGAATACGTCGTAAAACTGACACATGTGATTATTTAACGACCATGTGGCCATGAATTTGACAGTGAAGGGTTCTGATAGTTATCCATGTGTTATCGACACCATCTTTGCTTATTGAGTAAATTTCGTCACGAATATGAATTAATTTATGTCTGATAGATTTACTGGTAGGATATTTCGTCCACATTTTCTATATTTTCCTTGTAATGGAACTTCTACTTTTACCTCGTGTCTGAGACAACGTGTCATCGGGATATTGAGTCCGAATTCTATGTACGAATTTAATGTGAACATGTGCATCGGGAGCATGTGATAATTAGTTGGAGTAATTAATCATCGAGACACTTTTAAGTGGATATTATGTATTTGTAGGACGTTGGTAGGTCCTGATATTTCATGGCTACACATATTTGAGATTAAGATGCGACAAGTAAGGGTCGTCATTGTGGTACACTGTACGTGTAGAGTATATGAATAATTGTGCATGGCACAAGTCTTCGTGAAACTGAGCTTTTCACATGTTAATGGATTATTCGCGATAAATGCAGTGTAGCCTAATACTGGTGTCTTCAGATGAAGAAAATGAAAGTCCATGTTACTTGATGTACTTTTTAATTCGTGGGAATATCCCAACTTTTCTCAAGTAATCCAGTCATTTCAAGCTCAAGGTACAGATGAATGTTCGAGAAGGCCTTAGGTCTAAAGAACAGGTCTTCGACGAAATATCTAAATAATATATGATTCGTGACTATATCAGCTCATTCGTTGATGCAATTTTTCGCTCTCATGTGATAACTCAATCTTGCTGTAACTCAATAAATTCGTTAACAGGAGAGTAATACGGTTGATCGACACTCGTCGACATGTACATAGTGTAGATATTTTCTTCTTGGTACTCACAGTCTTCTTGCCAATTTCCGTAGTTAGCTGTAGAAGTAGTTATTTGTTAGTATTTAGAGGATTATTTTTTTTATGTGTTCTGTTCTGAAACATGTGATACTGATATTATCGATTGATAGTGGACAGGATCTCCACATGGATGGTATTCTCCCCATTTACTTACGTTTGCAAGCCCAGGAGGCGTTTTATTTTGTTTAATTATTGGTCAAATACTTAACGTTCAGTATAATTCTCACGGAAAGAGATGTGAGACGACGTGAACAGGTATATCCGACGTCTCGGATTAACTTAGAGAAAACCAAGGCAAATTCAAATTTTCATTTTATAATTACCAAATTGTTAGATAACGACTGTAAATTTTATTTTTTTGCTATGAGTGTTAACTTTTTGAATCTTGGATATTTCTTTATTATACTCGTTCTTACAATTACTGCATTTTTTCCAGATTATCGATGAAGGCTTGGCCCAGACCTCATTTTTCTGAATGAAAATTTAATTCAACTTTAAACCAATAACTTAATAACTTTAAAGACGAGAAAAAAATTTTTCACAATGTAAATACTCTGTTAGAATGTCAGGGAAATAACTGTCGTGTACCATCCCATTTGATTGCACATAGGTTTGTTACATCAAGAGCCATATTAAATTCCATAACGTAACGATCATAATCATAATCATAGATTTCAGGATGGCCAATATTGCATTTAATTAAATAAAAGTGTCACATTTGTTCTATACTTGGAACGTGCTTATTTGATGAACCCTATGAAAATCCTGCCACATTCATTTATTTTATAAGCCTACAGCCACCGAACTGAGCACCCCTGGGGTGTCTCGTGTTCGCTGACTGACTACGACGGGCACATCTTAGTGGCTAGTCCCTTCCGTGGGGCTCGATTTGTGGCTTAAAAGTGGCATAATCCATCGTGGAACTTGATTAATTGCTTCTCCACGTGGTTTAAATTGACTTGCGCAAATTACTAATTATTCAAGGTTCGGCAGGTTCATTTCAGATTTAATGCCATCCCAGTTAGGTAAAATTCTAACAGAGTACGCGGAATTTTCAGAATATTTTACTTGTGATGATGTGTTTCACATGGAAAAATGAGGGTTAGGAATTTTCTTCATGAAACTTGAATTTGCCTTATCACAATCAACATGTCTGGGGGGGAAAGTTTCTGCATTTCGGCGTTTGCTGACACAGGTCACTTTATGAATAATAGAATGGATCTCGAGGAGATTAGGAAGTTATTAGAGACTCTGACAGTAGAGAGTAGGAGAGCACAGGACGAGAATAAAGAGGAACTCAGAAAAATGCAGGAAGAGAGTAGGAGAGCACAGGACGAGAATAAAGAGGAATTTAGGAAAATTCAGGAAGATAGTAATGAACGGTTGAGTCAAAAAATGAACATTATGGGTGCTGCGATACAGGAAGAGGCGAAAAAGGGTCGTGACGAACTATATGCAAAACTGGAGGAAACTAGTTGTCGGATTGACAATATCGTGTTAGAGTGCAGGGAAAATCAGAAAAAAACCCTGGAACAAGTTGTTACTTTGACGAGCCAGATTAAAGAGGATAATAAGGTTATCACTGGGAAGGTCACCGCTCTTCAGAGTGACGTAGTCCTAGTCAGAAATAACATTGAATCTGTGAGGAAGGAGATAGATGTTATAAAGGTAGAGATTTCTACGGCACAAGAAGAGATGTCAGAACAAGTGAAAAATCTTAGAGGAGAGGTCACAGAAGACTTAAAGAAAATAAAAGAGAAGGTCGACGATGATCTCCGTTCCGTAAAGGACAGTATCTCAGTCAACCAAGTGGAGATACAAGATATTTCACTCCAGTTCGATGATATCAAGAGCATGATTGACAAAGACAAGTCGGAAATACTCGAACAAATTATTCATCTTGCCGGAGATGTCAAGTCCGGGAGACAGAAAATGGAGGAAAATATGGACGCCCTCCAAAAATTAGAAAAGGAAGTAGGATTCTTGAAGTTGCAGGATAGGAGCACTAGAGTCTTAGTGACATCATTAATGGACCGACAGAGTAATGTCGAAGAGGTCGTACAGGCTAAATCTACTGTAACAGAAGGAATATCGCCCGTAGCTGAATCATCTCAGAATATTACCCACATTGAACAACCCACAGTAAATCTCAGTACTACACCGGCACAAAGCGTACCTCAAATCATTAATTTTATCCGAATGAGCGAGGACAGGCCTAGAAAATTCAACAACTTAAACGGGGTCACACCTAAAAATTTCATTAGGGACCTTGATGAATATATTCGTGAACAGAAGATCCCTACTGAAAAACATCTGCGAACAGCGGAGAAATTTTTAGAGGGAGACGTGCTCAACTGGTACCATGCTTTCCGTTATACGTTTGAAGACTATGAAGGTTTCAAGCGCTTATTCCTACAGAGATACTGGGGAGCGGATTTGCAACAAGCACTACGGTTGGATTTGTATTCACGAAAATATTCCACAGATGGGCAGACGCAGTACGCTAATTACTTCTGTAATCAAGTACGACGAATGAATGACCTCGACACTCCACCATCTGAAAATGAGTTGGTTCAAGCGATAACAAAGCAGTTTCCTGTGGAAGTACAGCGTTTACTCATTGCTGCTAATGTTCAGACCGCCGTGCAGGCTGAGGCTATCCTCAGACAGCTCGACCACACCATGAATGTCTCAACAGTACCGAAAACTCAAAGAAGTAATACTTACCAGGTCAACGTAATAGACACTCCGAAAAACCGGAATTCGACCCCAACGCCTGAAAACGGAAATCAGAGTGGACCTAAAGAGTACAAAAACCATCCCAGAGCGTACGACCGCCGATGGGAAGAGAGAAGAGCGAGACCCAGAGAGGACAGGATGGAAGATCCGAAGAATGTCCGAAGAAGGGGAAATTACAGGATACGGGACCGACCACAGGACTACAGACGGAATAGGCCCTATGATAGACCTAGATATTATTCAGATCGTAACTACGGGAATTTCAGAGATGAAATGGAGAACCGTCATCGAGAAAGCATGAGGTACATTGAAGAATTAAGGAAGGAAACTGAAAAAGGCTCAAAATGGAAGGACGCCATTCATAATCAAGACACTGATCCAGATGTGATGGGAGCCGAGAGCCCACAGTTCCAGCGACACCGGAATTCACCTCATGACGATAGATTAAATCCTTCGGCACCACAATATCAACCTGAAAATCAGGGTGCCAGAAGAAAGACTCCAATGTGAAGATATCAAACTATTACTCTCCTATGAACAGTTATATTCAATGCCTCGAACCTAAGACTCTACCGTAAAGCAGAAGAGTGAAGAAAGAAAAAAGAAAAGACCCAGGTCGGCTGTCGAAGAAATACCAGTTTGTGTCGTGCAGAATGATTACCGTTCAGACAACTGACAGATACCTAAAAATCATAAATACCATGGAAAATTAAACAGTGAAGTGGACAGCATACGGACCACATTTTAAGGAATGAACATAATCTACAAATTTTTAACCTTGTTTAAAAATTTTTGTCCCAGTAAGAGGTGGATGTGACCGTGAGGCCACCGATGAGTGAACAGGTGTTGGTGCGGCTTGTGTTCGCTTGTCGGCGAGATGGGGTGCGCGCGACCTTGGACAAGGGCGAGAACGAGTTTTTTTTGTGCAGAGGACGGCCGGCTGGCTAACGGAATAAAAATAAAAAAATGAAGGTTGGCGAGTGAGTGAAGGAGGCCAGCGCGTGTCACCTGTAATTGCGAGGAACGATATGAATGAAATATTTGTAATATCTTTGGTGGCGACGTGCATAATTACGGAAGGCTCAAGGACTAAATTAAAATAAACTGGATAAAAAAATAGCACATTTAGGGGATATAAATTAAAAAACTGAAATTTTGGAATAATTTACACGACCTTGTGGCTAAAATGGTGATGAAGTTGTAGATTCGTACAGTAGAAGAATTTAGTGTCTAAATTGACTTTACTTCCGTGCATGTGCACCAGACATGATATTTAAGTCATGTGATACGAATACTCATTCTCACACACTGGCGTGTTCCTGGACTATCACCTTCAGTCGCTCAGCGTGGAACGTCGTGAATACTGGCTTCACTCCTGTGCTCTACACCTCTGATAATTGGATACAATTTAGGACAGTGCTGTGATCAGACGTCGAATGTGCAGATATTAATCCCTTAAGTACGTGTCATTTCCAAAATACAGTTGCGTGTGTGTTTGGAGCCTACTCTAAAGCATTTTGTGTAAGTTTCAGCTTTCTTACGAGTGGACGTGGAAGACGTGGACGTGAATATTTCCAGAAGAGGACGGAATCTCACATCATGGATTACCAGTGCTTCACCATGAAGTTCTAAACCTTTGACCATCGTTGGCGGCGTCGGGATGCAGATTCTTTCATCCTGGCATGGCTGATTGAGAACCCAGACTTCCAGACATGAAGATTTCTCTATAAGTTAAGTCGATTACGTCTCATTTATATCTGTTCTATGTAGTTTTGTTCTATTCTTTCTTTCTTCTTAGTAAGCTATTTTGACACTTTTTATGGTTGTTTATTTGCTCGAATACGTCGTAAAACTGACACATGTGATTATTTAACGACCATGTGGCCATGAATTTGACAGTGAAGGGTTCTGATAGTTATCCATGTGTTATCGACACCATCTTTGCTTATTGAGTAAATTTCGTCACGAATATGAATTAATTTATGTCTGATAGATTTACTGGTAGGATATTTCGTCCACATTTTCTATATTTTCCTTGTAATGGAACTTCTACTTTTACCTCGTGTCTGAGACAACGTGTCATCGGGATATTGAGTCCGAATTCTATGTACGAATTTAATGTGAACATGTGCATCGGGAGCATGTGATAATTAGTTGGAGTAATTAATCATCGAGACACTTTTAAGTGGATATTATGTATTTGTAGGACGTTGGTAGGTCCTGATATTTCATGGCTACACATATTTGAGATTAAGATGCGACAAGTAAGGGTCGTCATTGTGGTACACTGTACGTGTAGAGTATATGAATAATTGTGCATGGCACAAGTCTTCGTGAAACTGAGCTTTTCACATGTTAATGGATTATTCGCGATAAATGCAGTGTAGCCTAATACTGGTGTCTTCAGATGAAGAAAATGAAAGTCCATGTTACTTGATGTACTTTTTAATTCGTGGGAATATCCCAACTTTTCTCAAGTAATCCAGTCATTTCAAGCTCAAGGTACAGATGAATGTTCGAGAAGGCCTTAGGTCTAAAGAACAGGTCTTCGACGAAATATCTAAATAATATCTGATTCGTGACTATATCAGCTCATTCGTTGATGCAATTTTTCGCTCTCATGTGATAACTCAATCTTGCTGTAACTCAATAAATTCGTTAACAGGAGAGTAATACGGTTGATCGACACTCGTCGACATGTACATAGTGTAGATATTTTCTTCTTGGTACTCACAGTCTTCTTGCCAATTTCCGTAGTTAGCTGTAGAAGTAGTTATTTGTTAGTATTTAGAGGATTTTTTTTTATGTGTTCTGTTCTGAAACATGTGATACTGATATTATCGATTGATAGTGGACAGGATCTCCACATGGATGGTATTCTCCCCATTTACTTACGTTTGCAAGCCCAGGAGGCGTTTTATTTTGTTTAATTATTGGTCAAATACTTAACGTTCAGTATAATTCTCACGGAAAGAGATGTGAGACGACGTGAACAGGTATATCCGACGTCTCGGATTAACTTAGAGAAAACCAAGGCAAATTCAAATTTTCATTTTATAATTACCAAATTGTTAGATAACGACTGTAAATTTTATTTTTTTGCTATGAGTGTTAACTTTTTGAATCTTGGATATTTCTTTATTATACTCGTTCTTACAATTACTGCATTTTTTCCAGATTATCGATGAAGGCTTGGCCCAGACCTCATTTTTCTGAATGAAAATTTAATTCAACTTTAAACCAATAACTTAATAACTTTAAAGACGAGAAAAAAAAATTTTTCACAATGTAAATACTCTGTTAGAATGTCAGGGAAATAACTGTCGTGTACCATCCCATTTGATTGCACATAGGTTTGTTACATCAAGAGCCATATTAAATTCCATAACGTAACGATCATAATCATAATCATAGATTTCAGGATGGCCAATATTGCATTTAATTAAATAAAAGTGTCACATTTGTTCTATACTTGGAACGTGCTTATTTGATGAACCCTATGAAAATCCTGCCACATTCATTTATTTTATAAGCCTACAGCCACCGAACTGAGCACCCCTGGGGTGTCTCGTGTTCGCTGACTGACTACGACGGGCACAATATCAGGACGTGATCCTCTAATTGAATCGTACTCTGAGCGGTGTCCTATAAAAAAAGTCCATCACGAAGGCCGCAACACGAACTTCTGTTGGGAATTTTGAATGTATATCACGGAAGTTAGGTCTCTGCTCTTTTATTGATGCCATTTGGAATTCAAGTCGTGCTGCACATCTTCATGTTTATTACAAGGTGGGGTTAGCTTGCATGTCAGCTGACCAAAACATTATTCAGACATCTGTATATTCAAGACTGTTAAAAATATACCAGTAGCTGGAACACTGCTTACCCCTCAAAACACAAACACGATTCCTTCCTTGATTGAAAGGTATGCTTATAATATATTTCACTCCCCATTCCCTTCTTGGAATACATTAAGACCCATATATTATAAAATAAAAATGATCCAAGTTTTAAGAACAGTAAAATGAATTATAAATTATATTTAAAAAGATGCTATGCTGTTGTTGTTTAGGTCATCACTCCATATACTATTTCGATGCAGTTCTCCATGACACCCTATCCTGTGATAACCGTTTTGTTTCTTCATAACTGCTGCATCCTATATGTACTCTAATCTGTTTGTCATCTTCATGTCTTAGCCTACCCCTACTGTCAGACCACTTTTCAAAAGCTTCAGTCCTGGGCTCTATACGAAACTCTTCAAAAATATATTTCTAATTCCGATATTAATGATCGATGTGAACGAATTTCTTTTCTTAAGAAAGACTTTCCCTGCTTGTACGAGTCTACATTTTATGTCCTCATCGCCTCTGACTTCGTTAATTATTCTAGTACTCAAGTAAATATTTATTACTTCTCGCAAGCATTTATGTGCATCACCCGACTTATTTCGACTACACTCCAGTACATTTATTTTAAATTTATTTTTATCTTACACTCCTTTCCAAGACTGTGTCCATATCATGCAGAAATTTCTCTAGATTTTCTGCTGACTCAGATGCTGTACTGAAATATATTTCATGAACAAGGCAACTCATATTTGTGGTGAGAAATGGAGTATTTCTGTGAAAATAATCTTAACTGTGCATCTGAATATGAAATTAACAATTATATTTTCTTTGAAACTCTCAGTCTAAATGTGACGCTTTAGAGAAACCAAAACTCTCTTGGGCAACAAGTTACTGAGTTTGAATTAGTTTTGTGGGGTAAACACCGAATTTCTTACATTCGCATATAAAAATCGAACGATGAAATGTGTCGAATGGACCGTTTAATGTCCTTCAAAAATGCCTACCTCTTTTTCTGATGCTTTCTTCATACCCTGGTGGGTTTGCTGCGTGTACGAGCTTTGTTATATTTGTGAATTTCGGCTGTTACACAGCCGGATGCCCTTTCTGACGCCAACCCTATGTAGAGGGATGTATTCACTGTTACGTGTTTTCAATGGAGTCTCTTACTGTATTGTGCTGTGTGAAAATGAGAAGAAGTGTGTTTGGACATATACACAATCGCCAAGAGAAAGGGATTTAAAAATTACGATGAATGTCCTGACCCGGCCGAGAATCGAACCCGACGCCCTCTGAACCAAAGGGCTAAACCTTGACAAATCAGCCAACGAACCGTAAGATGATAATAATAATAATAATAATAATAATAATAATAATAATAATAATAATAATAATAATAATAATAATACAAAATGTCTGTCCGTACATTCGCCTTTTCCCGCGACTTTGAAAGGGATGATAGTGTACATGCTATGGGTCGTGTTATCTGTCATTTTCTGAAGTATCATCTGTCTTTCTGTCATTCCGTTTACATTGAATAAACTGCTAATCCATTTTTCATTAAACATGCCAACATTAAAATAAAGTAGAGACATTTTTATCGTTCCTGTACTTGGATGTTATCACAATACGTTTAGTAGGTGCTGAGAAATAACATTTTAAATCTCGATAATACCGCCCTTCAGATAGAGAGAAGCGAACAAGGAGTTAAGCGACTTCCTTTGCGGTCTTCCTACCATATACCAGATCTAGATTCGCTGTTGATTTGATTGACCATAACTGATACACTCCAATAGCTGTTCACTGCGAACAACGGAAACGTAGGGGGGATGTTAGAATACCTCAGCAAAGGCGAATCTGTATCTCGTTGTGTATCTCTCAAGCATTTATGTGCATCAGCCGACTTAGTTCGACTACACTCCAGTACATTTATTTCAAATTTATTTATTTTTATCTTACACTCCTTTCCAAGACTGTGTCCATATCATGCAGAAATTTCTCTAGAATTTCTGCTGACTCATACGCTGTACTGAAATATATTCCATGAACAAGGCAACTCATATTTGTGGTGAGAAATGGAGTATTTCTGTGAAAATATTCTTAACTGTGCATCTGAAAAAAATAAAAAATAAAATAAAATAAAATGAACCTGAAATACTTACACTGTAGGAGTGCGTTTATACGTCATTCAAACATAAAGCGATACGTGCTGCAATAGCACATACTGGCCCTGTGAGGAAAACAATGGCATATTATCTCACTCCTCATTTTACCTAGTTGAAGGGGCCCGGGTTCGATTCCCAGCCGGGTCGGGCATTTTAACCTTAATTGGTTATTTCCATTGGCTCGGGGACTGGGTGTGTGTGTGTCGTCCTTAGAAAATAAAAGGAAAAAGAAGCAAGGAAAATGGAAAAAGTCGGAAAAATAAAAATGTAAGGGAAAGACAATAAAAAATTTAAAAAGTACGCATCATTTTGGTGTTGCTATCGGTTATTGCGGTTTCCCTCTGATAGTAACTTTTCGGTGATCCAGCCTAACTCTGGACTGATGATTTAACAGACAAACACTTTAAACGTGTGAATGAAGCTACGTAATTTTGCCTAAACCATGCTGTTTTCCGCACGTAGCCTTTCTTTGATGGATGCGGTATTTTAAGATGGATATGTTTTTTGAGCTGGTGGCCTGTCTGGAATGAGTGTCATCAACTTATTGTGGACACAGTCTGTAGCGTAATGGTTGGTGTTATTAGCTGTCGTCCTTAGGGGTCGGGTTCGATTTCCGGTACTGCCAGAAATTTAAGAATGGCGGAAGGGCTGGTATGAGCTTGAAATGGTACATGCAGCTCACCTCCATTGGGGGTGTGCCAGAAAAGAGCTGCACTACCTCTGTATGAGGACACTAGTTCGCATTTGTTTGCAGTGTGGAGACAAAACTGACCCCGTGGTAACCAGGGAACCGGTGTTCTTCTTCTTCTTCCTCACGTTACTACCGTGTGCCAGAAATTTTTGGCCAAATGGAGGGGGGAGGGTGACCTTAATTAGTTTCCAATACCGGTGCACCATTGCGTTCCTCGCCTGGACTGTTTAGAATATAAGTACAACCCTCACCAGGCCTATGATTCCAATTGGAATCTCTAGCTTTCATGTATTCTCTGAATATGCTAAGTAACTTTCTCATATTCCCTTTGGAAGCACTGTTCTATTTCCTTTAGTTTTCCTCGAATTGTATGGATTTTTGCTCAGACACTTTATTCATAACTGCTGTATTTGAAGGGGATTTTCAAGAACTTTTTGTTCCTGTGTCAAATAAATTTGGGCTGGACAGGGATAAGAATTATAAATGTACATGGAGTGATAATAATAATAATAATAATAATAATAATAATAATAATAATAATAATAATAATAATAATAATAATAATCAAGTACTGTTAAAGAGCTGTTTTAGGGTGTCACTGGTTAGAGTTGTTTCGCATACGACCCGCTGGTTCGCAACGGTAAGTGTTTGCGTGGCTGACGAAGACTGTTAAATTTACTTCTAGCGACAAGTGGTAGTCCTGTGTGGTGAGCCATCCAGGAGCTGACCTTGTCCAACGTTGCTTTCGGTGTTTCAGCAGGGCCTTGTCGTTGTCCTTGTGGCAAGAACATATGTCGATATTCCCGTGCGTCAGGTGTTATTGACGCTGTCGTGGGTTGTGGAAAGCAGCCTAATTTCGAAAAGTAACTTAGATAATCGGTTTTTGCGTCGCAACACACCTTCTTCGAGAGGACCAGTTATGTTATATGGGCTTAATTGTGGTGAGAAGTTCGTTGAAGAAGGTTTGAGGTGCTAAGCTTGGAGGAAGTGAGACAAGTACAGTACTTAACAACAGTAATCTAACAAGAAAAAGAAAAATATCCAGAGCAAATAGCTGCTCATCAACACCAAGTGTAATTCCACTGTACAAGTGATGACCACTTCAAGGGGTTGATATACAGTTACTCCCATAAATATCCGGTCAGTCTGATTTTTCACACACTTTTATTGGGTAGTTATTCTTACATTGTAATGACAACGTTTAATACAACGAAACATGTAGGAAAACATAGTAACACGTTCTACAAACATTGTGATGTAATTCAAAATCATCTGACACTCATTAGTACGCCCTCTGTCGTACATTAAATAAAAGCAATAATTCCAGCGCCACCTCAAAAATATTCGGGCACTATACAAAAAAGCAACATAAACTCGCATAATTCACAACAATGTTACACATTCAGTACTTTGTAGGTCCACCTTGATGTTTTAGGACCTATTCAGGTCGATTCGTCGTACTGGCGATAACTTTCTTGAAATAATTAGGGCTTAATGCCGCCCATTCTTGTAGCAGTCTCCTCTTCAAGTCTCTGAAGGAACTTGTCCGCCAAAATTGCAGAGCTGCCTTCATTCGACTCCATACATTCTCGATGGGGTTCAGGTCGGGTGATTGTGGTGGAGTTTCAAGACCTTCGGGCAGTTGTACAACAGCCACTCCCTGACAAGTTACGACTTGTGCCTGAGGTCGATATCTTGGTAGAACTTGAAAGTACACTGTATACCAAGTTGTTCCGCAAATTGTCGCAAATTTTTTTTGTGGATAGCCAAATACCCCCTTTCTTTGTCAAAGTATCTTCAATGAAACTCAGTGCACCAACCCCGTTCGATGCTACACATCCCTACACGATTGCTCTTCCTCCACAACTTTTTCCCGTTGCTTGTAAATTGCTTGTTCTCAGTTCCTCATGACGTTTCCGCCACACAAATTGCTTTCCATCGACGCGAAGACGTTGAACTTTGGCTCATCAACAAATAACACATCCTCCCACCAAGCACTGGGTTTGCGTACGAAGGTTTTTTGCGAACTCTAGCCGCTTGTTTTTATTTACTGCACTAATGTATGGTTTTCTCCTAGCTCTTCTCCGAAAGAACTCATTCCTTCGCAGTGCTCTTCGCACGGTATCAGTACCCACTTTCCTTCCACACTCCTCTAAAACAGCTGCTGCCAGTTTCGGAGCATTAATTTTCGGATTTCATTTTCCATTCTGAAGCACAACCGCTCCTCTCGTTGTGTCCGCCTTCTTGGTCTGCCTGTCTGGGGAATTGAATCAATTCTTTTTTCATTTTTGCATCGCTTTCTTATATCTCCAATTGTTGTTCTGGGTATGTTAAGCATCTGCGATATCTTTCTATGCGATTTACCTCAAGCACGATGGAATATCATGAGCTGGCGTTCTTCAAAAGTGGTATTGTGTTGTCTTTTGCACCCCATTTGATACCATTCCGCAACACTGCAGCAAATGATTTCTTCGCGACGTGTCTCGCGGCACCGCACTCCTGAACTGAACGTTTTGCAACGCTATCTGCCCTGTCTCTGTCAATGAACACAACGGCAATCCCGGCCTTTTCGGGTGACCGAATATATTTGAGGCGTCTCATTTCACCCATGTCCACTATGGCCTTTCTTTTACAGCATACTGTACATCAATGTTCCGTGATTCCTCTTCGGCCTAAGCAACCAAATGTAGTTTCATAACTTGGACACATTTGGTTTCACATTCGGCTAATGAGTGCGTTATTGTCATCACTTTTTCGCGGATTTTATCAGCGGCCGAATATTTATGGGAGTGACTGTAGTATGCATGGTCACAACTGTAATTGAAGAAATGAAATGAAAATCCACAGCCTGTTTTCAGTCATTTGACCGGCTAAGGAACGGAATGAATGAAGGCGGTGAGGAGAGGAAATGTGCCGGCTGCCGAAGAATGTCGCACTCCTCTGGGGCAATGATAAGTCACTGACACATGAAATGAAATGCTAATGGAGAGTGTTGTTAGAATGAAGTATGACAGGGAAAACCGGAGTACCCGGAGAAAAACCTGTCCTGCCTCCGCTTTGTCCAGCACAAATCTCACATGGAGTGACCGGGATTCAGGTCTTGGAGGGGTGATTCTTGAGTGGGGGGGGGGGGTGTTGGGGTACTTGGCTGTTTTTTCTTTTTCTTTCTTCAAGGTCTCGGCTACTCCCTCTGCCTTCTATACACAGTATGTACAAATGGCGCCTTTTTTTTTTAACGAGTTTCCACTGTCTTTGGCTGGCGTTTATTCTAGGTCACAGCAAAGCTCCTTATACACGGTAACGTCACCGAGGGCAGCAGCATTTTTCTCATAATACGTATCTCGCGAATATTTATGGCCATGTGTGCTAAATCAGCGATCTTTTTGTTGGACGTAGATCTTGTTAGGTGGAGCTATCTTTTGGCATGGTTGACCTTCTAGCCCAGTGTTTCCCAACCTTTTGTGGCCCATCTCCCCTTTCTGGAGGTTGACTAACACCTATCGCCCGCTTTCAATTTTCATTCTATGCCTAATTTGAATCTGAATTAAAGTGTAAATAATAAAGCAGTTTTATTATTTTAAACAATTTTATTCTTTCTTTCTTTCTTTCTTTCTTTCTTTCTTTCTTTCTTTCTTAATCTACTTACCCTCCAGGGTTGGCTTTTCCCTCGGACTCAGCGAGGGATTCCACCTCTACCACCTCAAGGGCAGTGTACTGGAGCGAAAGAAATTGGGTCGGGGATACAACTGGGGTGGATGACCAGTATCTCGCCCAGGCGGCCTCACCTGCTATGCTGAAAAGGAACCTTGAGTGGGGGGGGGGGGTTTGGAAGGGATAGACAAGGAAGTGGGAAGGAAGCGGCCGTGGCCTTAAGTTAGGTACCTTCCCGGCATTTGCCTGGAGGAGAAGTGGGAAACCACGGAAAACCACTTCCAGGATGGCTGAGGTGGGAATAGAACCCACCTCTACTCAGTTGACCTCCTGAAGATGAGTGGACCCTGTTCCAGACCTCGTACCACTTTTCAAATTTCGTGGCAGAGCGGGGAATTGAACCTGGACCTCCGGGGTTGGAGCTAATCACACTAACCACTACACCACCGAGGCGGACAACAACAATTTTATTACAGTATAAAAAAACAACTAAATCAGTTTTACCCGGTCACTCGTAAATAAATAAGAAAAAAATTAATATGTACATTCTTTACAGATTTTTTAAGAACAAGTGAAATAATTAACTAAGATCATTGACGTACATTTAACAATCAGTAGTACATGTTTGCATGTGTAAATTAGAATCTGGAGAAATTGAGAAAGTTGACAATTAAAATTTGAAAAAAATAAATGAAAGTTTGAAAATTTTGGTTATTGTTTTATTTTACCTTTTCACAAGACTATATCATTTTCAACTAAATATATCGATGGGAACGAGAAGAGATGTGGTTCAGTTCCTCCCAACATTTGTGGATAAGTATCCATAAGCTTCATCCAGTCTAACTTGTAACCGCCCCGCTTGAAAATGATTTTCGCCTCACAGTCATACTTCAGATGTAGAATCTTCGTCTGCAAAGAGTTATCACGCTTATCCACAGCTTCAAATGAGAATGGATCTAGAAAAAATCTTCTAATCTTGATTCGATGTCAGATTTGAACTGGTCATGGTGCTCATTAAAATTACGATTTTGTCTTCTGGGAGTTCAGGAGTCTCGTTATCTGACACTGAACAGTTTTTAAGGGTCGGAAGCTGAATCAGCTCTTGACAGCCAATATTTACCTTGTGAATATCAGACTTGGCGATGAATGATTATATCATTCCTGTGGCTTTGATAAGGTTCATCTTGTTTCCTTGAAGCCTTATACTGACTTAGTTAATTTTTCAAAAATGCCTGTAAGGTACGCAAGTTCCAGATTGCATTGCTTCAAGTTCTCACTTAAAACAAGATCAGACGTGTCTAGAAACTCAGGAAGGGTGTCAAATAATTCGAAGAAACGGCGCAAACAGTTTCCTTTGGAAAGCCACCTCACGGCCGTATGTAGAAACAAGCCTTCGAATTCCTCATCATTTTCAAGACAAAGTTGTCGGAACAGACGGTCATTAGCTTTGATATTGTTAACACCAGTAATAACCAGTTGTAGGGTTTCATGCAAGTTTTTCGCAGCTAAGTGTTGACGATGAATGACACCGTAAAAAAAAAAAAAAAAAAAAAAAAAAGGTTAGTGGGACGTAAAGCCAATAACGGTATTTCGTTCGTTCGTAATCAGTCTTCCCTCCAGGGTCGGTTTTTCCCTCGGACTCAGCGAGGGATCTCACCTCTACCGCCTCAGGGGCAGTGTTCTGGAGCTTGAGACTCTGGGTCTGGGGATACAACTGGGGAGGATGACCAGTAACTCGCCCAGGCGGCCTCACCTGCTATGCTGAACAGGGGCCTTGTGGGGGATGGGAAGTTTGGAAAGAATAGACAAGGAAGAGGGAAGGAAGCGGCCGTGGCCTTAAGTTAGGTACCATCCCAGTTTTTGCCTGGAGGTGAAGTGGGAAACCACGGAAAACCACTTCCAGGATGGCTGAGGTGGGAATCGAACCCCCCTCTACTCAGTTGACCTCCCGAGGCTGAGTGGACCCTATTCCAGCCCTCGTACCATTTTTCAAATTTCGTGGCAGAGCCAGGAATCGAACCCGGGCCTCTCGGGGTGGCAGCTAATCACACTAACCACTACACCACAGAGGCGGACAATAACGGTAGTAAGTAGTTTAATTAAACAGTGGCTTCACGAATTCCCCATTTCACATCGGATGGAGAAATTACATTCTGTGACGTTTGTAGCAAAACGATGAGTGGAACTTGTTTCTTAACTTATAAATGCTTATTAAACTAAAATTGAAGCTGCCTAAAACATACTTTAGAAACCATTTTTCATATTTAAGAGCCTATTTTAAGCACCTAAAATAACATTTTAACGCCTAAAAATCCGAGGTCTATTAATTTTTGGAGCATAGCTAGGTCTGAATGTCATGAAAATTGTTATTCATAGGATCAGTCGTTCTGCAGTAGCACATTCTGACCCAGTGCGGAATGCAATGGAATAGTATCTCCCTCCTCATATTGCCTAGTACGCCTAATTTTGGCGCTGCCTGCGGTTTTTGCGGTTTCCCATCTGATAGTGCTTTTTCGAGGTTCCAGCCTACCTCTGGGCTGATGACCTTGCAGAGAGACACATTAAACGCGTGAATGAAGCCACTTATTTTTTGCATAAATTCACGGTGAAAACTATATTCCTTTGCAAACTGCCATTCGAAGAATTGGGTACAAATGCCAGTAGTCAATATATTGCGTTGTGTGTAATTATATTTTAGCAATTCATTAATAGATTGTGTATAAAGTTTTCATTCTTATAAGCTAGTTGGAATATTTTCAAATTCAAGCCTTAATTTTACATAATAGGGGTATTCACAAACTCCTCATTCTTATAAAAATGGTTTTGTTGCATGGGGATATTTTCTACTGGGTTCTACCATTTTAGAAAGAAGGAAGATGAAAATGAAAGAGTGCGGCTCATTGGCTGAATGGTCAGCGTTGAGGCCTTCGGTTCAGAGGGTCGTGGGTTCGATACCCGGTCGGGTTGGGGTTTTTTCTCCTCTGATTAATTCTTCTGGCCCGGGGACTGGGTGTTTGTGTTTGTCCCAACACTTTCCTATTCATATTCAGACAACACATTACACTACCAACCGCCGCAGAAACACGCAATAGTGAATACACCCCTACAAATAGGGTTGGCGTCAGGAAGGGCATCCGGCCGTATCATCATCATAGGTTGTTTTGCCATCCGGCAGGTCCATTCATGGCTGTGACCTCCATATCTCTCGATCTTGTGCCCTTTTCTTCACTTCTGCATAATCTTCCGGTGCCAAATCCACATGTGCGACAGAGTTCGCACCCGCGACCCCACAGGTGTGCGACCGAGCTCGATAGCTGTAGTCGCTTAAGTGCGGCCAGTATCCAGTATTCGGGAGATAGTAGGTTCAAACCCCACTGTCGGCAGCCCTGAAAATGGTTTTCCGTGGTTTCCCATTTTCACACCAGGCAAATGCTGGGGCTGTACCTTAATTAAGGCCACGGCCGCTTCCTTCCCACTCTTAGCCCTTTCGTGTCCCATCGTCGCCATAAGACCTATTTGTGTCGGTGCGACGTAAAGCAACTAGGAAAAGAAAACAGGTGTGGGAAAAGGCGGTAGAAAAGAAGAAGAAGAAGAACTTGAAAATTAAAGAGGTGGATGGATATCATTAATTAGACACTTGGTTCAAGATAGGAATAAGAGAGGAATCAACATTCGGAAGAGAAGAAGACAGCTTTCACTCCTGTGCAGCAGGAAAATAACTTCCATCTAAATAAATCTCTTCGAATAATGTTGGTAGCAATAACTGTCTCTTTCAAGGTTCTTATCATTCCTGTTTCTTGTACCAACATTTCTTGCTCTATAATGTCAGTTCCAATTTAGAATCATTCATCAACTGTTAATTACTCTCCTTATAATTAGTACTGTAGATATTACAGATCTGTAATCTTTGACAAAGGAACTAGAATGTCATTTGGGATATATTAGTTTCTGAATATCAAAGAGAAAGGGTGGTACATGCGTGCTGAAAATTGCGGTCGCTGTCAAGCCAAGATAAATGAATGTCAATCGAGCAGGTAACGGTAGAAGCTTATCACAAGGTATTACGTGCTTGGCAATTCATCTTTCTGTCACTACCGTTGAGAATAATTACCTGTGGGCTAGCCATTACTGCCGCATGACTTAAAACTGGCATTTTCTCCAAATGACGTGCCACTAGATCCATAAATTTGATACTCTCTCGAAGATAAGCATATATTTACTTCTCTCTGCCTCAATTTTGGTCTCTATATTATAACAAAGTTTCTGATTCACCTCATGAAACGCCATCTAGAATGAGAATATAAAGTATACACATCAGAGTGGGTATTACTCTTCATTTCACTCCAGTCTATCCAGGGAGCAGATAGGCGGCCCCACTGATATATAAAGGAATTAGAAAGTCGTTTCAGAAGACTATCGTCTGAAGCATGCATTGAATGGTGGTGAAACATGGACGATGTCTAGCTCAGAAGATTTTGAAATGTGGTATTATGGAAGAATACCGAAGGTGAGTTGGGTACATCAAATCGCAAACGAAGAGATACTGAACTGAACTGGTAAGAGGAGAATGATTTAGCGAAATTTGACCAGAAGGGATAGAATGATAAGACACGCCCAGGACTTTTTCAGCTGTTTTCTGAGAGAAGTGTAGGCAATAAGAACGACATGGGTAGACCAAAGTATCAATAGTACAAACGTATTAAAGTAGATGCATGATATAGTAGTTGCGCAGAAATGAAAAGGTTAGCATAGGACAGGATGGCATGAACGGCTGAATCAAACCAGTCTGTGGACTGACGACCCAAACAAAAACAGCTAACGTCAGAATGCGGTCGTCAGACTCGGAAATGAAATAATGGAATGTGTAAAGATTTGTAAAGGAGTGAGACGAGGCTGCTTTCTCTCGCCAGGTTTGTTCAATGATTTTATCGAGTTGAACCTGATTCAGTCCATAAAGGAAACGAACATCAAATGGATGAGAATTTCTTCTCCGCAGTGTAAATGTGGGGCTGATAGATTGTTCAGCACATCACTCAGGAGTGTGCTATGTATCCTTAAACTGGAGATTCCAAGGCTTATTCTTCTTCACCTTCTGGGTGCTTTATCCGTTGTGGATGTCGGCGACCATCATGGCGAATTTGTCTTTTGATACGACAGCCCTGAAGAACTCCTCGGACGTCATGGTGCACCATCTGCGAGCGTTATCCAACCAAGAAATCTTCCTCCTCCCAGGCCCTCTTCTCCCGTCGATCTTTCCTTGGAAGAAGAGATGCAGGAGGTGGTATTCAGACTCATGGGTAATAAATTTCATATTAATCCGTATTGAAGAGCAATATAGTTACACTGTATTCAGACTCGTTGCGAAATATATGGCCTCCTCTTCTCAACGCTAAACACGAGTTCAGGCTGACAACTCATACGCCGAAAGACTTCTTCATTAGACA
This sequence comes from Anabrus simplex, assembly GCF_040414725.1. Classification (NCBI taxonomy): domain Eukaryota; kingdom Metazoa; phylum Arthropoda; class Insecta; order Orthoptera; family Tettigoniidae; genus Anabrus; species Anabrus simplex. Next base: position 1,670,461,158 of record NC_090265.1, read on the forward strand.
CATGTTGGACCCATGTAATCTTGAGCAGGCGCCTGTAGATCTATATCGTCGCCTTTACAGAGAAACCTCGTATCTCCCAATACTTTTCCTACCCATTATTTTCCTTAACACGTTATTGCATAGTGTTGCCATGAGGCAACATATACGTGAGTACAGATTGCGGACAGAGGTAGTTTTACGGCACACCTTCAACTGTATAATCAATCAAACACATACGGCAGTGATGCCTTGTTTTTTCTTTCTTTTCATAACAGACGACAAAACAGCCCTACAACCAAAGGTACTCCTTCCATCCCGTCAAGAACCACGCGTAGTAACCACCTTTTATTTTCCGTGGACCATCCCCATTACACTACTATACTGTAGAAGCACCTCTGGCTCAACCTCAAAGATATTACCGACCTACGGTCGTGTACATATTCCATTACCGCAAACCACATCACATACGAGTGTTAAGGTATTCGCCCCAGTTAGGAATTGATGGTAAACGTAAGACACTGAACGCTAGTTCAAATTTAAAGCTACCGGGCGAGTTGGCCGTGCGCGTAGAGGCGCGCGGCTGTGAGCTTGCATCCGGGAGATAGTAGGTTCGAATCCCACTATCGGCAGCCCTGAAGATGGTTTTCCGTGGTTTCCCATTTTCACACCAGGAAAATGCTGGAGCTGTACCTTAATTAAGGCCACGGCCGCTTCCTTCCAACTCCTAGGCCTTTCCTATCCCATCGTCGCCATAAGACCTATCTGTGTCGGTGCGACGTAAAGCCCCTAGCAAAAAAAAAAATTTAAAGCTTACCGAGCTCGATAGCTGCAGTCGCTTAAGTGCGGCCAGTATCCAGTATTCGGAAGATAGTAGGTTCGAACCCCACTATCAGCAGCCCTGAAAATGGTTTTCCGTGGTTTCCCATTTTCACACCAGGCAAATGCTGGGGCTGTACCTTAATTAAGGCCACGGCCGCTTCCTTCTAAATCCTAGCCCTTCGCTGTCCCATCGTCGCCATAAGACCTATCTGTGTCAGTGCGACGTAAAGCAAATAGCAAAATAAATAAATAAATAAATAAATAAATAAATAAATAAATAAATAAATAAATAAATAAAAAATTAAAGCTTGAAATTTTTGTCACCGAATGCAAACGGTAAATCATTTCTCCAGTAGACCGTTAAGACTCGTCACGCCTCCCAGCCATATATGGATTTGTAGTCCAACAGAACAACGTTCGTTGTGTTAATTTTCCTATGGTTATCCGTAAAAGAAATTGAACCTTAACGTACCGCGCTGTAGGAATGTATGTTCGGATGAATTATTTACACACTCTTACAGTATAAAGTACAGTATTTAAGGTTCATTTTGCTTTACACTGCTGCATAGGAAAATGAACACAGCGAACACTGTTCTGATGGACTACAGCTTAATTTCTTCCATAAGAAATGTTGTCATCTACAACCCCGGAATGTAGTGCGGGGTTAGGTCTTTCAGCAATGTGAATATATATATGTGATATTGATTTGCACCCATCCTGGTCAGTGACAAAAACCATTGCCCGTCGTAAGCGCAGTGTCTTTTTTGGAAATACCTGAGCACAAGAGCACAATTTGCTTCCCCTCAGTTGGCTTATACTTCCCCATGTTGCTGACTAAGGGGTGTGCACGCCTACCAATGACAGGCTCCAGTTGTATGTTTTGGTCTACAAGTACTCCCTAATGGTTGAAACATTTCAAGATGGAAAACGAAAGACATTTTCCAAATACAACGAGGAATGGTTATTCCTGTTTTTAAGCCGTGATCATGTCGGAGAAGTGTAGTGCATTGTATGTAAAGAAATCATATACACAGAGTGTCTGAAAGTAGTATGTTACAGAAATTGTAAGAGGACATAGTGTTACGAAACAAAAATCGATCTGTAGCGTATTTTCTTTCCCCCTAGTGAAAGTTCTATAATAATAATAATAATAATAATAATAATAATAATAATAATAATAATAATAATAATAATAATAATAATAATAATAATGATAATAATAATAATAATAATCCGTGTATTAAAATAGTTTACTGAAAGCAGATTTGGCAAATCCTTCCGTCGTTCTACTGGATCTATTTGCTTCATATTTGTTTTATTCCCTCCGGAATTACCTACCGGTGAATCATGAGATATTGATAGGTCTCTAAGTTCAGCCTACTTCTAACAATCGGAAAATCAAATCATTAAATGATCAGTCCAGTAATTGCAGGCGAAGGCTTACTCTAACCTTCGACACATTCTGCACTTAGCAGGTTGCTAACCGACTAATGCCCGAGTGCACCAAGCTCGGTAATTATCAGCCTTTACGAAACCGTGGTAAAACTTTCACCGTGGTATTGTCGTAAAAGCAGTGCACCATTACTATCGCCCGGTTTCGTTACCGCGGTTTCTTGACGCTTGATTTTCTCGCTAATATTCCCCTCGGAAGAAATTCGAAGTAGTATTCAGGAAGCAGTGATCATTTCGATAGTCACTTGTCTTTAGTTTATCCGGCCGGCAGTGATCGTTTCGACAGTCACTTGTCCCTCATGTTTACATTATGTGACAGCGCAAGCAAGTTATCGACTCCTTAAAATGGAAAATAATGTTCGACATGTTTGGATGTTGCATCGAAGTCCTAAAGACATGGAAGGGAACCTCCTTTTCCACACACAATATTGTCTCTCGACAACATTCCTTGTGGCAATATGGGCTCTGTTATATCGTTGTTCTGCTGCGGAGGTGGAATTCTGAACAGGTGTAAGAAGGAAGGATTTACATGGGTAACCTCCATCACCCAAAAGATAGCCATTAGCTATTTCTCTCGTCTCGAGACGCGCTCTCAGCCGAGAATTGTGAAATATTGTGCTATCATGAGTCGACCCTGGCCATCTTGCTACAATATCTCGTATCGTGAAGTTCGAATCGCTCACAGTTTGCACGTTTAGCGACAAATAACCTTTCCTATTTCTAAATACCTCCCCATTTTCACCTCCGGGAGACTGTATTCGCACATGAGTGCAGTCCAGCGCACCCAATACACCAAGAAACCCAGCTATTGTATGAAACCCTTCCATAACTTCTCTTTGTTCCCGCTGCGTAATTGGAAGTTGAATGAACTGTGGCGATAACGACGCAAGTAGATCAGAAACCTTGTGTATTATGCGGCATACAGTTGTTCTGTCAACATCACAGACGTCACCGATCACTCCTTGAAATGTTCC